>NC_140222.1:7859865-7889865 GCF_951802725.1 Rutilus rutilus | reverse complement strand
TGGCAGGGGGGCTCAACAGCGCCCTCTTGAACAGGGTCTGAAAACTTGGTCCATATATCAAATACGCTTGCATGAATTAATATGAAACTTGGTACACATATAGATTTCATGGGGCCGAACAACTTTCCCTCTGTCAAGTTTCACGCCAGCCCAACAGGAAGTCGGCTATTATGGGTTGTTTGGAAAACGCTTGCTGTGGAATGTGATGTACTCCTCCTAGAGAATTCATTCAATCACCTCCAAACTCAGTCAGCATGAAGTCAAGACATTGAGGATGCTAAATTGCGAACAGATTTTTGATATCTCGAACGGTTTGGCTGTGGCGAGGAATCGAATTTATGGCGAGAAAAGAGAAACACGAAGTGGAATAACTTCTGCATACATTAACTGATCTTGATGAAACTTCAGCAGTGTGTTCGTGGTAAGAGGCCGATCAGATCGATGTAGCTATTGTGAGTCAAAGTTATAGCGCCACCAACTGGCAGCAGGAAGTGTGTCACTTTCAACATGCTTTTGACAAAAGTGGGGGGGTTAGTTTTAACTACAGTAAAGAAAAAATAGTTTGTATATTGTTCTCATCAAGCCGGACAACTTTCTAATTTACATTCAATAGCTCTGGCCATCAGGAAGTCAGATATTTTGGTCTGAATGTGATTTTTTTTGCTAAATCAGCCTCTGAATTTTTAGCCACTCCTCTTAAACTATTTATTTTATTCGTACCAAACTTTTTCAACATGATGAAACTACATTAAATATGCTAAATTGTGAATGGATAATAAATATCTTAAACGGTTTTGCTATGGCGAGGGATTAAAGTAATGTCCAAAAAGGAAACACTAAAAATCTTCTAAAAATGTAATTATATACCATTTATTTCTATATAAAAGAATGCAAATATCACAACTAAACCCATTTTATTCTGTTTTTGCAATTCAAGAAGAATGAAAAAGTTAAAACAGGCTATTTAGTGCTATTTGGTTCAACAAAAAAGCAAACATAGGGCTATACTGCCCTCTTGTGTCCAAAAGGACATCAAAATAGTATATAAAACTTTTTACCAGGTAGGCCAATATTGTATTTAAATATACATTTATTAGGTATGTGTCTGAGGATATTTTCCCACCGGTTAATCGACGTGTGACACGAGTGGGTGCTTTTAAATCGCTAATATAATAGTGAAAGAAAAATAATGATAATGTTGCACACACAAATCACACACATGTGGGAAAGAATAAACAACACTAAACCGCCATTAGGTGTCGCCAGGCATCCATCTTAATAAGCGAGTCATTGATTCATTCGTTCAAACGATTCGTTCGAATGAGTCGATCATGATTAAGACAGATGTTTATGGATTGATCATTCAATCTTTGAGTCAACCGATTCGTTAAAAATGCTGAATCGTTCAGTTATGAGAAAACACGTGATAAGTGATGGTTCTGCCGTGATCTTTGTTGAACTATTTTCGCTGCTGAAACAGAACAAAAACAGTCAACATTGCATCTAAAATGTAAGTGACTTAATTGTAACTGTTTATTTGTATGAAATCTAGGGGTGGGAGAAAAAAATTATTCTTAGATGCATCGCGATGCGGACGTGGACGATTCTGAATCGATTCACAAATGTCAAAAAATCGATTCTCTAAAAAAATATTTTTCTAATAACGTAATATTGACGGAAGGCAAAAGGCGGAACTCTAAGCGGACGTGCGTGCAGTCTGTGGCGCGCACATAACAGAGAAGTTTCTTCTGCTCACCAAGGCTGCATATATTTGATTAAAAATACAAACAAAAACAGTAATATTGTAAAATATTATTCCAATTTAAAACAGCTGCTTTCTATTTTAATATATTTTAAACTGTTATTTATTCCTGTGATCAAAGCTGAGTTTTCAGCATCATTACTCCAGTCGTCACTGTCACATGATCCTTCAGAAATTATTCTAATATGATGATTGATACTCAAGAAACATTCATTATTATTTTAAATGTCGAAAACAGTTGTGTACAGTCTTTGATGAATAGAAAGTTCAAAAGAACAGCATTTATCTGAAATCTAAAGCTTTTGTAACGTTAAACACTACCGCTCAAAAGTTTTGGGTTAGTAATAATTAAAATGTTATTTTTGGGGTAAATAAATAAAATAAATCAGTACTTTTATTTATGAAGGATGTGATCAACAGTTACAGTAAAGACATTTATAATGTTAAAAAAATATATATTTGAAATATATGCTGTTCTTTTGAACTAACATTCATCAAAGCATTTTGAAAAAAAAAATCTGTACACAACTGTTTTCAACATTGAAAATAATAATGAATATTTATTGAGCATCAATCATCATATTAGTATGATTTCTGAAGGATCATGTGACACTGAAGACTGGAGTAATGATGCTGAAAACTCAACTTTGATCACAGAAATGAATTACTATGTAAAATATTTAAAAATTGAAAACAGCTGTTTTAAATTGGAATAATATTTCACAATATTACTGTTTTTGTTTGTATTTTTAATCAATAAATGCAGCCTTGGTGAGCAGAAGAGACTTCTCCTAAAAACATTAAAAATCTTACTGACCCCAAACTTTTGAACAATAATAATAATATATATATATATATATATATATATATATATATATATATATATATATATATACATATATATGTATGTGTGTGTGTGTGTATGTATATATATATATATATATATATATATATATATATATATATATATATATATATATATATATAAATATAGCTGCGAGCAGCGATGGAGGGCCCAAGCCGGCGGTACCGCCACCCCGGTGCCTTTAGGTAACTAAAGGCACCGGGGTTGCGGTGCCACCGGCTTGGGCCCGTAATCGCTGCTCGCAGCTATATTTTTATTTTATCATTGTTATTTTGTTTTAAGGAGATAAAAATTGTGCTTATCAACCTTGAATGACATGGTAATGAATTTATATCATATTATTTTGGCGGCAGTACAATTTTGGGCGGTTTTTTCTTGTAGTGGGCGGGTTTTGGTGAGCTTTTGGGCTGGAAATCACCGTCCCAATCTGGCAACACTGCTAGCCTATAGGGCTGGGTATTGACACAAATTTCACTTTTCGATTCACAAGCTTACAATTCGATTCGATTTCGATTATGATGCGATTCAATATTGATTATTTTGGATATCAGGTGCAATACATTGCAAATTTTCTCAAGGAAAACAAATCTCTTAACTATTATTGTAAACTATGGGAGTCAGTTGTAGCCTAGGCTTCATTAGCCTACTATAATATTGAAGGTAAAAATTAACTGATTTGTGTACAAACACTTAAAATACACTTATTTATTTTATAATAATAAAGTTATATGAAATTATATAAACATTTAAATGGTGGCTGTCATAAAAACCTTCCAGATTTATTTAAACATGCATTAAATATTGAAGAACATTAAAAATTATAATGAATAGGCTATGTAATATGGTGCATATATTTAACAAAATACTCCTCTCTAGAGTTAATTTTTCTAGCTGACTAACGAGTTTTATGGTCACTGGAAATATGGTTTTTCTGAGGTAAATGTGACGTTACATGACATTGTTTACTAACGTCTTTCCACGGTTGAAACACTGATTGAGCGATATGCGACATGATACGGACTTCGATAAGTTGTACTCTATCTTTTAACACACTTTCAGATGCTCATTCATGTTTATTTCGCGCTGTAACTGGTATTATTAATGCGGAAGAGAAGATCATGTGCGCTCCGCTCCCAGAGCGATCTCACGCCACAGCGCCGAAACTGTATTTATGTTTTTGAATTTCGTAAGAAAATGGACGTAATTTGAAATCTGAGACTTTGTTTCATGTCAATAATAACAAAGCACAAAGATTATTGCGATTTATTGGGTGGGATGCGCGCAACAATGTTCCATTCATTCATCAACTGAAAACAGGATGACTCATCGATTCTTGGGATTTAAGAATCGGTATCGTTTCGTAAAAATGAGAATCGATTAAAATCGAGAAATCGATATTTTTTACCCAGCCGTACTAACCTATATGGTTCCTGGACTGACAGGTCTGGATCTGGGCCTTGAATAAATCTCTGATTTGAGCAGGGAACTCATTCTTTTTCTTTTCTTTTTTAATCGTTGACCTAATGATAAATAAATACATAAATAAATAAATAAATAAATAAATAAATGTCTTACCATGCAAGAGAAATGCCGAAACTGTGAACAAATAAACGAAAAAATTATTTATCCCCATGTTTCCTCTCAAACGTGTTTTGGTACTTTGAATGACCTTCTTTTCCAGCGTCTTCTCTTGCTCTTCATAGAATTCTTTTTCCCGCGCCGTCAGGACCCCAGCTGTTATCCGGATGTAGTGCGCCCTGTCTTGTGCCTGAGAGAGATTCAATTCGTCGTATCGATTCGTTAGGTCGTTATTTCGTGTAACTGAACTGGTTCAAAGCCTGTTTTGATTCGTTTGAGTCGTAGTGTTCCCAAAATATCCGATTTTGCGTTATGATCCCAACCGCTCCCAACATGTCAGCCAAGCCTCACCGTTGTGTCGCCAAGCGAACTTCTTATAATGTTTCTTTTTAAAAGGCTTGATAATGCAATCGAGTGACTTACAAATGCTTTGAGAATCGGTTCAACTGGATCATCAACAAATGAATCTGTTCAAAAGAACCCCAACTACTGCCTGAAAGAAATGCGCTCATGCTGCAAGATGACATTTCAGGAAATTTGACAGGTATTTTATGGACTATACAGTCTTCTGTAAACATGAGAAAATAGGGGCCCGAGAAGAAACTTGACGAAACGGAGAATCGCTGGTGCGTTTTGTTGGTTTAATCCTGAAATGTATTCAGTTTGAACTGTAGACATTATTTACCGACACTATTCATTCATTAGCTCGGAAAAGTAAACATAATGTATGTAAATGTAACAGCGTCATAGTTACATTAGACATATTTTTGCTGTATATTTAACTTTTGAATTACCAACATAGAAACTTTATTTTATATGTTGTGTTTATGTTGTGTAACTGTCCTTAGGACTTTAAATAGAAGCTCTTTCAAAAATACAAATTGAAGCCCAAATCAAATTTATCGCTCGTATTTTATCATTGTTAACCTGCCTGTGTTATGTATTTGCTTCCAATATAGTGTGTTTTTGTTTTATTCATTCTAATAGCCTAGTGTAAATGCAAATTAAGTTCATTTTCGAGCTAGAAAACATCATTATTATTATTTTAGGAACACTGATTGCACCTTGTGGATCATTTCACAAAGCCAATGTATTTATTCTTGCAGGTTCTTTATTTGACGTGTGTAATATCCCACATATGAGGCTCTTCGATGAGGTTCAGAGGGAAAACTGTGTTTTCGAGCAGTCATGTCTCCACTTGTCTCCACCGACACCAGCTGTCTGTCCCGGTCCAGTGGAACCTCCACAGAACTTACTGCACACAGCAACAAAGCCCGAAAGATGAGCCGAATAAAATGACGTCTGTGAAAGAGCGCACAGCGTCTGCGTTAACGTATGCTGGAGATCTGGGGAAACAATGGGGCCGAAATGTGGTGAAAACCACTACAGTGACCGTCAACTACTGGTGGGAGCGCTATGAAGAGTTTGTCGGGCTTAATGAAGTCCGAGATGCTCAGTCCAATGTCACAGAGGTACACGTTTGACAAATGACCCAAAAAAAAGGTGCACTTTTCACTCTTGGATTCATTCATATGTCAATATAATGTGAATTATGTTTTGCCATCAGGCTGAAAAGGCCTTCATGATCGCCAGAGGAATCGTCAGAGAAGCTCACACCAGCCTGGAGGCTCTTCAGGTCCGGCTGAAGGAAGTGAGGGACCGTTTGGACCGTGTGTCTCGTGAAGAGGCTCATTATTTAGAGTTAGCCACACTCGAACACAAGCTACTGCAGGTGAGGAAGACCTAGTAATGCACAGCATTCATTTCTTAAAAAAAAGTGTGTTGAAAGAAGTCTCTTCTGCTCACCAGGGCTGCATTTATTTGATCAAAAATACGGAAAAAACTGTAATGTTGTGAAATATTATTCCAATTTAAAATAATGGTTTTCTATTTTAATATACTTTAAAATAGAGTTTATTTTTGTGAAAAGCATCATTACTCCAGTCTTCAGTGTCACATGATCCTTCAGAAATCATTATAATATGCTGATTTATTATCAATGTTTGACAGTTGTGCTGCTTAATATGTTTTATAACCTCTGATACTTTTTTCAGGATTCTTTGATGAAGAAAAAGACAAAAAAAAGAACAGCATTTATTTTAAACTGAATGATTTTGTAACAATATAGCCTACAGTACTATTCAAAAGTTTGCGGTCAGTAATTAATACTTTTTTTATTCAGCGAGGATGTGTTAAATTGAAAGAAAAGTGATATTAAAGATTTACATTGTTTGAAAAGATTTCTATTTTGAATAAATGCTGTTCTTTTTAGCTTTTTATTCATCAAAAAATCCTTAAAAAAAGTATCACAGGTTCCAAAAAAATAGCATCAAATCCTCATATTAGAATGATTCCTGAAGGATCATGTGACACTGAAGACTGGAGTAATGATGCTGAAAATTCAGCTTTCCATCAAAGAAAAAAACATTAAATTTTAAAGTTGATTAAAATAGAAAACCATTATTAAACTGGAATAATATTTCACAATATTACTGTTTTTTCTGTATTTTTAATCAAATAAATTCAGGCTTGATTAGCAGAAAAGATTTATTTCAAAAACATAAAAAATAGTAATTTTTTCAAACTTTTGACCGGTACTGTACGTAGATAGATTGCACCTTCCCTTTAACATTTTCATCGTTTACAGGAAGAACGGCGCTTCAGAACGGCGTATGAGAACGCAGAAGGCGGCGAGCGAGAGAAGTTTGCGCTCTTCTCGGCTGCGGTGCGAGCAAGCCACGAGAAAGAAAGGACCAGGGCCGAACGCACCAAAAACTGGTCCGTGATTGGTTCAGTGTTGGGCGCCGTCATTGGGGTGATGGGCTCCACTTACATAAACCGGGTACGTTTGCAGGAACTCAAGAGCTTGTTGCTGGAGGCCCAGAAAGGACCGGTGAGTCTTCAGGAAGCGATTAAGGTCCAAGCCAGCATGCATAAAATGCAACAAGACGAACTCAGCAACCTCATCGACTCCCTCAGGGTGAGTGTGAAAGGAGGCGTAGAAGGTACGAAAACAGTCAAGCCAACATTCGTCCCGCCAGCGACTGCCATCGTCCCAACCTCCACATCTAGTGCCTCAGAGGAAGCGATTCAAGAGATTCTCCAACACAGCAAAAGAGCCCAAGGGCTCATGGAGAGCCTGAAACCACAGCTGGAGCAGCTGGAGGAGGGCGTCGGGAAGGTCGGGACGGAGATGCAAGCGGTGAAGACGACCCTGCAGTCTCGGCCCCTGGAGAGGCCGGTCATTCAAACACGAGACTCTCCACTTCTTGTTTGTGACACAGAGATGGTCGTTCAAGGCCTCGGTCAAACTGAGAAAAGACTAGAGGCGCACATCAACAAAACGAGTCTATATAATACAGTCCTGACCTGTGCGGCGTTTGCTGTGACTGTGCCAGTTCTGTACATTATGTTGAGAGGTACTTGAAATGTGTGCAGGCGATGTGCAGGCACTTTAGGGGCCAATACACTATGATAATACACTTGAGGATAATGTAATTAAAGAGTGCAATTATTGCTCATGGTTGTGAAAGATTAAATATTGTCATTCTAAGAATCAATGTTTTATGTTCATTCTTTGTTATACTTTCTTCATGCTAGAAAACTGTCCTTAAAAATGTGGTTAATTTTGTGGGAAATATTATCACAAGTCCTATCCGTAAAGAAACACCAGTCACATTTTCTTTTTTAAACTGTAAAAATCTAGGTCATTTTACTCTATAATAATTTTATTAGAAACTTGTAAAATATGGACTAAAATGTTTAAACTGTGGACTTAAAAACCATATTAGGAGTCACAGAGTGTGCCACTGTTGATCCAATTGCTTATTTTGAAGCGAAATGTGATCGTTCACTGTCACAATGTGCTTTGTCTAGTTTTATTTTTCTAAGACTCCTAACATGTCCGTCCCTTTTCACGCGTCCAACCAATGAGCGTTCAGATCAGAGTGACGCAGTTGCCAACGGACCAATCACAGTGCTCTGACTCTCTTCCTCAATTCATATTCATGCCGTTTCTCGCGCGCTTAGTGGTCACGTGGATAATTTCGCGCGAAAAGTTAGTCTTCCCGGGAAAAACTAGTCTTCAGTCGAGCTGCTGTTTAAGACGGACGTGAGAACATGGCGGTGAGTGTGTTTTGAATATCATCTATGTATATATCAACAAATCATTTAAGCAATTGTTCAAATGTGTTTTAAAGTATTTGACGTTTGTATGTGTACGCGATTATGTGTGAAATGTACATGGCACATGATAAAAGTGTTTAGTCGGTCGACAATGCAATGCAATGTAATGATCTAGATTTTACAATAAACTAAATATACTGTACAAACTCCGACAAATGTGCGTTTACATTTGCACAAAAGTCATTTTAATTCGAGTTTTGTGCATTTTTGTTGTTAAATTTGTAAATGTCAAATAATTTAACTTGGGCCTAAAAAAGCTAAAATTATATAAATACAAAAAACATTTCTTGTTTTTAACTGTAAAGTTCCTGAACTGACACGTCAAATATTTAGTTGAATATATTAAGCTATTGTGTTGTAAAGGGTTAAGCCAGTCTAAAAAAGGTCCCACGTGGGTTATACTAGTTTCTATGTGTAACAGTTGTGGTTTCAAGTGAGTGACTGTTCTTGTGTAGTATGGTGTAGTCCGATTGACAGGTCTGTTTTTCCGCAGTAAAGATATTGAGTTAGTTTCAGTATTAATACCTCAGCCTGATCTACTTGCACATGTGTGCATTTTCAGTCACTTTAAGTCAGTCGGTCCTTTTGACATCCAATTCTAGTGGAAAGATTTTTGTTTTCTATAACAGTGACATTTTTTTTTTTTTTTTGCTTCAAAACAGGATTCCTCAGAGTCGTTTCAGATGGCCACCAGCCCCACTCGTGGCTCCCGGCGGGGTGACCTGACCTCCAGCCCCGGCAGAGACCTGCCTCCGTTTGAGGACGAGTCCGAGGGGATTCTGGGAGAAAACATTCCCAATGAGGACGACGGAGATGGAGAGGAGCTGATCGGAGATGGGATGGAGAGGTGAGAGATGATCGTGATGGTTTGCAGATTAACAGAGGGATTGTTAGGGAGGAACCTCGTGAAACCTTTCAAAAACATGTCCAGGTCATGTTTCACCTCAAAATAATAATAAATATTGTGCTTAAAAGAATTTTATACGCCGATATGAAAGTCTCTAAACAGTTAAATTACAATTTTATCAATAGTTATGTTTCTATTAACATATTTGTATGTTTTCTGTTTAGTTGATCGCCATGTGGATAGCCTTGCTGCTTACACGGCATTAAAAAATAGTAAATATTTTTATGCAAATGTGGGGCTATTGCATAAAAAAAAAACATGAAAAGAACATCAAAAAAGAAGACTTGCGCATAACCTACAATAAAGTAAATCTCATTGCACACAGTTTTAGTAATTCTGAAATGCCTGAGCCAGTGTCTGTCATTGAAATTAATTGGTATAATTATCTCCCAGAACCGTCTCACGCAATTCCATTCTCAAACATTCGTCAGAACACAAGCACAACAGCATTTGTTATTGCGTTTTGCCTGCAAGCTCTGAGCTGCAAGTCATTTATTATACAGGAACAACAACAAAAAAAGAGCCATAGTGGCGTCACTGGTTTCAGCAAACCATTTTTATTATTGATACTTTAGTTTCATAGTTTACTAGGAAATGACGATTTTGTTCTCTTGAACAAACACGAATATTGGAATTGGCACGAATATTTAATGTGATACTCCTTTTTTTTGTGTGTTAAATTCGCAACTTTGCATGAAAACAAGTTCACTTTGAATGAAAGCATCTGCTAAATGAATGTAAATGTAGCTTAACGAGGGTATTTTTCACAGAGACTACCGCGCCATCCCAGAACTGGACCGTTATGAAGTGGAAGGTCTGGATGAGGATGAAGATCTCAGTGAACTCTCACCCGGAGCTCGGGCGGAAGCAGAAGCGGCCATGAGGCGGCGGGACAGAGAACAGGGCCTTGGCATGGGCCGCATCGGACGCGGACTCCTCTACGGTGGGCGGTTTAGTCATTGCTAAATAACACTTAACTTTACTGTAAAAAAAAAACAAAACAAAAAAACGTAACTTTACTGCAAACCACTGAAAATTAGTTAATGTAGGGCTGCACATGTAATTGAAATAAATCCAAAATTGGCATATGGCTTAGTGCGATTTATCAAATCATGAGTGAAGCGCGGCGATGTGTTCATTTACACGTGAGCGGCTCATGATCCGCAGGTGTTTCTCAGAGCGGCTCGATTCACAGTTAACGCTGCGCAACATGAACTCCATCTCTGTTTAAGTCTCTTTCTTGTGCGTTTGAAAACACATGCACAAACCATCTTCTCAATCTTTTGATAAGGGCTTCCTGTGGTTTTAAGTCAAAATAATAGTTTAATGTTTGAAAATGAAGACAGTTATAAATTAGTATTGGAAGTTGTAATGTAAAATTAAAACAGTTATATTATGTTTATTACCCTTTTTTTTTTTTTTTGTGAAATTACAGTAACTTTTTTTTGTATGTGTATATATCTATCTATCACAATTACAAAATTTTTGCCGAATTGTTCAGCCCTACCAACAAGTACAGCCAATCTGATCATTTTTAATCTGAAAAATCGCCATTCGACATAAATTAATATCAGTATATCAGTCTGCAAATTGTCATTAAACAAAAGTCTAACTGTAGTTGATGTCTCTGTGATGTACAGACAGTGAAGACGAGGACGACAAACGGCCCACGAAGAGGCAGCGTGTTCTTGCGGAGAGGGCAGCCGATGGCGTCGCGCTGGACGGCGAGGATGAAGAGATGATCGAGAGCATTGAGAACCTGGAGGACATGAAGGGCCACACGGTCCGGGAGTGGGTCTCGATGGCCGCCCCGCGACTGGAGATCTACCACCGCTTCAAGAACTTCCTGCGCACGCATGTGGACGAGCACGGACACAACGTCTTCAAAGAGCGCATCAGCGACATGTGCAAAGGTGGGCGGTGGACGGTCATCTGGGAAAACCATAGATGAAAAAAAAAGTTTCTGAAGAGCATTTTTGAAGCCCAAAGTGGGCGGAGCCAGCTGTCAGCATCTTTGTATCGCGTCACTCCTTGATAAATGAAAATGGGCAAAGAGGATTAGCTGAGGTGACGTGACGCTAACAGACAGCAGACAAACGGCTAGTAGTGACATCAGCGGCAATCCACCTGTCACTCAAGTGGCCACGCCCTTAATTATGCATAACTTTAAGGCTTATTATAATTTAAACGGATGAGTTATTCCCCTCAGAATTTTCATGAAGGGCAAATATAGACCAAAACCACTTTTTGTACCAGGCTGTAAACATATTTTTTTCTGCTGTAAAGTTGGGCATTTTAACATGGGGGGGGTTATGGGATTGACTCTCTTTTGCAGCCTGTCTCTAGAGGCCAGTCGATGAATTGCAGTTTAAGTCACTTCTGTGTTGCCGCTTGGGGAAAACCCTATTCTGTAATCCAGATGTTTGACATGACATTTTGCGATCTCTTCAGAAAATAAGGAGAGTTTGCTGGTGAACTATGAAGAGCTGGCGTCCCGGGAGCACGTGTTGGCGTACTTTCTGCCGGAGGCTCCCGCGGAGATGCTGAAGATCTTCGACGAAGCCGCGAAAGAGGTGGTGCTGGCCATGTACCCCAAATACGACCGGATCGCGCACGAAATCCACGTCCGCATTGGCAACCTGCCGCTGGTGGAAGAACTGCGATCGCTCAGGTACGAGCAAATCCACAGTCCTCTTGGTTCTTCAAGAAATAATATTATATATATCATTTACTAGCGGTGTAACGATACCCTCATGTCACGATTCGATACATATCACGATACCGAACTCACGATACGATATTATTGCGATACTCCAAGACATATGAGAAAAGGTTAACAAAAAATGGACTGTTGATTAAAATGCTAAATTTGGTATTACATTGTGTGTGTAAATGAATTGGCTTGGATTTGGTGCTGGAAACCCAATGAACAGGAACGTAGAGACACCAGAATAACAATGTTCATGATTCTGAAGCTGAAAATACATACATACTTATTTTGGACGAATATGCTTGCACACTTTCACTGACTAGATATGTTTAAAATAATGTAGGCACTTTTTACTGGAACATCAGACAATATGGCATTATCATTACCCCATTGCATTATTATACATTATATTCAACATTGTATACAGTAGTTTATTGTAGTACTGACACTAAAACTCTGAAAACTTGAATTTTTTTCTCACAGAAATGTTCATTTTGGGTGAACTATCCACAATACATGTCAGAATCCATGATAGATAGTTGCATTTTTGTATTGTGACGCAACATATTGTTACACCCCTAATAATTTCTATATTTTTGTTCCCAGGCAGCTTCATCTGAACCAGTTGATCCGCACCAGTGGGGTCGTGACCTGCTGCACTGGAGTCCTGCCGCAGCTCGGGATGGTGAAGTACAACTGTAACAAGTGTAACTTCATCTTGGGTCCGTTCTTCCAGTCCCAGAACCAGGAGGTGAAGCCGGGCTCCTGTCCCGAGTGTCAGTCGCTCGGGCCGTTCGACATCAACATGGAGCAGGTGTGTGAGGACGATCATGCTGTGCCAAGTTTCCCGTAGAGATGAAGAGATTTGATGTTATGAAACAAAATTATCTAGGTCATTTTCACCTCCAAATCAAAAGAGAAACTGTTCATGCAGAAGGAAAATTAAGTCTTTTTTTAAAGAGCATTAATATGTTTTGGTTTTGTTTTTTTGCTTTATTTTTATGGCACTTAAGCACATTTTCACAATTAAAATATGATTACAGTTATGTCTGCCTTATAAATTAAAATTCATGCCACAATATACTAAAAGATCAGTAAAAATTCAGTACAATTACCACCGTAATGTGGCAACACTTTAGTTTAGGATCCAATTCTCACTTTTACCTGCGACTTTTGCCTCAAACTCATAATTTCTGCTTACTAATAATTAGTATGGTAGTTGTTAAATTCAGATATTGAGTAGGATTAAGGGATGTAGAATAGGGATGTTGCGGTGATGGATTTTTTCCACCGGTTAATCGACGTGTAAAAAAACCGGTAATCCCGGTGTCACCGGGGGTTGCGTGTCGGGGATTTCGGGTGGCCGAAAATGCGGACGTGCACACGTCTCAATTTACTTTCACTTTAATTAGCGGCAATTCAGTAGCATTTGTTTGAATTAATCATGGGTTAATTTATTTTATTCTTAATAAAAATACACAAAACAATAAGACACTCGCTTGTATTACACACATCTTTATTGCAAAATGAATAATAACTTAACACACCATGTAAAAACTAAACAAAAGCACTTATGAAACACCTTTAAAGTGCATTTATTAACAAAACGAACCACTGCACACATCGTGCAAGTATCAAACAAGAAATTAAATTTAAAAAAATCACTATTCGTTAAATAAAGTACCTGCCTTTTTCAGCAAAAAAAACACCGCACAACCATCGAATATGAAACGTACGAACATCATAAACTTCGTTAAATAAGGTAGCCTACCCGAATAATCACTGGACACTTAAGTGCAAAAAAAAAAACCTAATATAAAAATTAAACTCACGTTTGCATTTCTCTTTGAAACCAGATCTTCCGCTATCCTTTGCCAGTTAGCTCGCCTCACTCTCCTCAAATGATAAATGAAATCGGCGCTCGTTCCGCTTACGCTAAATTACGAAGGCACGTAGTCACTAACTGAATTAAGTGCTTTATTACTATAGGCTAAAACTTCAACACGATGGGGACGGTGCCGGTGGTCAAGTGCTATGACCGGTAGGTGGGTTAAACACCGTGTATCACCGGTAACACCGACTATCGGAACAAGCCTAATGTAGAATATGGTCGTGCAGAAAAAGGCATTAATATGTGCTTTAGAAGTACTAATAAACAGCCAATATCCTAATAATATGCATGCTAATAAGCTACTAGTTAATAGTGAGAATTAGATCCTAAACTAAAGTCTTATCAAACATTATATATAAACCTGTATATCAATTATATTTTAAATGGACACATTTTTATATATACGTGTATATTACCAATACAAATTAGATGTAAATGATATGTTATTACTATCTATGTATCTATCGCTTTTTATATAAAGAACACTTAAAGAAAATAGTACATATAGCATTTGTGTCTTTAGTTATTTGAGGTTCATCCATATTTCACCCGATCTAAATTTAGAGGTTGGTTATTAATCAACAATATTTTATGTATCATTTTTGTGTTCTAAATTATTAAATAACATGCTAATATATATTAGAAATTAAGTTATCTTTGCCTAAGATCCTTGCTTCTGTCTTTATGTAAATGTGTTGATAAGAGACCAACCCTAATCTCAGTTTTGCCAGTTGTTGCCATGGCAGCAGGATGCAGCTGTTTCTCTTTTCTTCTGATGTTAACTAGCGTTCTTGCCTTTATCAGACCGTGTATCAGAACTACCAGCGAATCACCATTCAGGAGAGTCCTGGGAAAGTGGCGGCGGGTCGCCTGCCTCGCTCCAAAGACGCCATCCTGCTGGCCGACCTGGTGGACCACTGCAAACCTGGAGACGAGATCGTGAGTCGACAGATCATAATTACTGCGATAGTTCTCAAATCATCTTTAATAAACCAGCCGAACTCCAACAATCCCTCACCGCCACAGGAGATGACAGATTAGTGGCATAAGATGAAGCTTTGGGTGAAGTTCAGAATTAAGTTTGGACTTTAAAACCTTTATGATCATTAAACAACTTCATATAAATTGCATAAAATCACAATATTGAACTATATTGACATAACTATGTAATAAAATGTGTACACAAATATTAAAATTTCGACCTGTAAATATTTAAAACAAATTTTTTGAAATTTGCTTTTTATTTATATCACTATAACTGTATCAAATAACATTAAAGTAAAATATGCCCCTCTAAATCTATATATTTTTCACAACATAGTAAATTATATTTGAATATATATTTAATATTGCTGGGCAACGATTAATCACATCCAAAATAAGTTTGTGTATACATAAGATATGTGTGTAATTATTTTGTATATATGAATACACACATGCATGTATATTTAAGAAATATTTGCATATATATATATATATATAATTATATTATATATACATATTTTATATTTAAGTAACACATTTTTCTTAAAAACATGTATTTGTGTATTCATACATACAAAATAATTATACACACACATTTTATGTAAACACAAACTTATTTTGGATGCGATTAATCGTTGCATAATATTTCAATTTCAACCTGTAAATATTTAAAACTAAGTTTTTGAAATCTGCTTTTTGTATTTTTTATATCACTATAACTATCAAATAATATGTAAAGCAAAATATCCCAATATAACAAATATTTGAGTATAGATTTAAATAAAATATACCCTCCAATCATCTACTTTGGCAGGAGCTCACAGGAATCTACCACAACAACTACGACGGCTCCCTCAACATGGCTAACGGCTTCCCCGTCTTCGCCACCGTAATCCTGGCCAATCACATTGCTCGTAAGGATGAGGGCGTGGCCGTGGCGGAGCTCACCGATGAAGACATCAAAGCCATCATGGCTCTGTCCAAAGACGAGCGCATCGGAGAACGGGTGCGTGATGCTCACACATTTCCAGACATTTTAATACGCATCTGAAAGTTTCTCCAGATTAAGTTTAATTTTCCTCGTACAGATTTTCGCAAGTATTGGTCCTTCCATCTATGGGCACGAGGACATTAAACGCGGCCTGGCGCTCGCTCTGTTCGGCGGCGAAGCCAAAAATCCAGGTATCTTCTTCTTTCATATAAATATATAAATATTTTATGAATAAATAACTAATTTTTCTTAAATATATACATGCATGTGTGGTAATTTTATATATACAAAATGATTATACACAGTACACACATATACATCTCATATTTTCTAGCAGATGAAAACTGGCTTGGTACAAGTACGTAATTTGTGTCTCAACAGGCGGGAAGCACAAGGTGCGTGGCGATATCAACGTCCTCCTGTGTGGCGATCCAGGGACAGCCAAGTCCCAGTTCCTGAAGTACGTAGAGAAGATCGCAAGCCGAGCGGTGTTCACGACAGGACAGGGCGCCTCCGCCGTGGGTCTGACGGCTTACGTTCAGCGCCATCCCGTGACTCGAGAGTGGACGCTGGAGGCGGGAGCTCTGGTGTTGGCGGACCGAGGAGTCTGTCTCATCGACGAGTTTGATAAGGTGCAATAACGTTTGAGTTAGCAGTTTGTAGTTTTAACACTCTGGTGCTCTTCGTCATTTTGACCGAAATTTTTTATTTATTTATTTATTTTTATTTTCTTCATCAAAATGGTATGAAACTTGGTAAAGGTTTTGGCACTTGCTATGTGAACACACAAAAAATAATGGACATGATTTGAACAGGTTAAATGGGCCTGTAAAAAATAGTCACGCATTGTTCGTGGTCAAAAATGAGCGCATTGGAAATGAATGGGAAACCAATTTCATCTAGTGGGAACTTTTGGTACTGCAGCCAAACAAATTTTTTTTTTTTTTGATATCAAGCTCAAATTTTGAACACAACTTTAGATTTATGGCTTGGATTTTCTCACAGTTTTAGAGTAAAACATGTTTTTGAAAATATTTAATATTAATATTTAATTTAATATTTAATTTTTTATAAAAAATTAAAAATAGTATTTTCCCACATTTTTCTTAACAATATTAGAGTAAAACATGTTTTTGAAAATATTTAATATCAATATTTAATTTAATATTAAATTTTTTATAAAAATTTAAAATGGTATTTTCCCACATTTTTCTTGACAATAAACGTAAAATTCTGTAACTTAAGTTCACTTTTTAAAACTTTTTTTCACTTCAGCAATAATCTGCCAAGTGTCTTTGAAAAGAGATCAAACTGAAGTGTGTGCTCTAAAGCATTCAAGATTTACGAGTTGCAAGTTGGAAATTAAATGATCAGCTCTATGCTCAAAAAGTGAATAAATGGATTATAAATACAGTGTAAATATTATTTAGTACAATAAAATCCACTACAAATACAAAATATTAAATAAAAAACATTATCAAACTAAAACGGTACATTATTTTCATTTAAATAAAAATAACAATTCAGTCACTTGACTCCGACACGCGAAGAGCACCAGAGGTTTTTGATGCACTTTTCCACCAATTTTTGAGTCAATATTAAATGTTTTTTGGTGAATACCCCAGTGAACGTGTGAGTGTGTTCTTCAGATGAACGATCAGGACAGGACCAGCATCCATGAGGCCATGGAGCAGCAGAGCATCTCTATTTCTAAAGCTGGGATCGTCACATCGCTACAGGCTCGCTGCACCATCATCGCAGCCTCCAATCCTATCGGTGCGTTCTGGGACTGGTGACGGAACTGTTTAATGAAAGTCTAAATGAGGGTCATAACTTCAATTTTGCCATCGGCACTTTGAGATGCATGTTAATCTATAGCGCAGTCAGGTTTTAAATTACTTCCTGCTGGGCATAAACGTAGCAGCTGCGTTTCTGACAGCATTCATTTTTCTTATGAAAGTTTTTTTTCTTTTTAAAGGTGGGCGCTACGACCCGTCTCTCACGTTCTCTGATAACGTGGACCTGACGGAGCCCATCATCTCTCGATTTGACGTTCTGTGCGTCGTAAGAGACACCGTCGACCCAGTGCAGGTGAGTCAATGTCCTGTTAATACGCATGCTAATAAGCAACTAGTTAATAGTAAAGAATTGGACCCTAAACTAAAGTCTTATCAAAAATGATATATACCTGTATATAAATTATATTTTAAATGTAAAAATATTTATATATGTGTATATTACTAATACTAATTAGATGTAAATTATATATTATCACTATCTATCTATCTATCTATATATATATATACACATAAGAAAAGTGCATATAGCATTTGTCTTTAGTTTGGTGACATAACATGTTCTTGACTGTTTTCATGAGGTTCATCCATATTTGTTATTTCACCTGATCCAAATTTAGATGTTGTCTATTAATAAACTTTACCCATAATGCAATTCTCTGTGTTTAGGATGAGATGCTGGCTCGCTTTGTGGTGGGCAGCCACATCAAACATCACCCAAGCAACAAAGAAGGGGGCGTGGCCAGTTTAGAGGAAGTGCTGCTCCCGAACACCTCTGATGCCCCCCCCATCCCGCAGGATCTGCTCAGGAAGTACATCTTGTACGCCAAAGAGCGCGTGCGACCCAAACTCAATCAGATGGACCAGGACAAGGTGGCCCGAATCTACAGTGACCTTCGAAGAGAGTCTATGGTGAGTCGCTTTTGAGGTTGAAGACTATTTTAAGATGTTTTACTAGGGTTCCTCGATTAATCAAAATAAAACCGAAATTGTTATATAGCTTAGTGCGACTGTCAAATCGCAAAGGATGCGAATTAATTACATAAATATATGCGCTGCATGTTTCAGAGTGATTCGCAGTACGGTGTTCTTAAATGCAAACAGCTTGCGCATTATTTTTAGTTTTTAGTGAAATATTACAATAGTGACTTTTTTTTTTTGAGTCATTTTTATATTTGTCTGTAGTTTATCATTTTATAGCCATATTAACGGTATAATGGAGGATTTTTTACTTCCGGGTGGATCACCTATACTATTGGTCCTCCTAATTGTCAATCATTCTGGTGAATCAATCAAACTTATTCAAAAAGTGGAGAGGGCGGATCTTATCTAAAATTCGTAAAGATCCTCCACTATACCTTTAATATATAATCACGAAATGTTGGCTAAATTGTGCCGCCTGTAAAGCAAAACCACAGCAAATGTGAATTATTTTACTTAAATTGTTAAAAAAAATTGCATCATTTTGAAATGCCTCCGTTGTCTCAGTCCACACTTCACAGCGAAAACGGCATTTTCTAATTTATCTACTTTGTGTCTCCAAAAAGCTTTTTTTGGATGGAAAGGGCAAAACCTGGAATATATCTTTTTTTTAAATCGCAATATTTTTTGGAAAAAAAAAAAAACTTACATTTTAAGTTAAAAAACAAAACAAAACAAAACAAAAAACCTAAACTTAAACCTAAAACTCTTAAAATGTTTCCCAAAATCTGCACAGAAATTGCGTCCGTCTGGGCTTGTTACCACTGAAATGTTTGTTGTTCTCAGTGTAATAACGCATGTTGTTTGGCAGGCCACAGGAAGTATCCCCATCACCGTGCGTCACATCGAGTCCATGATCCGCATGGCGGAGGCTCACGCTCGCATGCACCTGCGGGACTACGTGCAGGAGGACGACGTGAACATGGCCATCAGAGTCATGCTGGAGAGCTTCATCGACACACAGAAGTTCAGCGTGATGAGGAGCATGCGGAAGGTGAGCTGATTGTACTGATCCGGGATCAGTTCTCTTCAGAAGTCTTGTGATTCTGCCTGGTTAAGTTGGTAACCGAAGTCGCATTTTCGCATTTCCACAGACGTTCGCACGGTATCTGGCCTTCAGGCGAGACAACAACGAGCTGTTGCTCTTCATCTTGAAGCAGCTGGTTTCTGAACAGGTCTCGTATCAGCGCAACCGTTACGGAGCCCAGCAGGACAACATCGAGATTGCAGAGAAGGATCTGGTGGACAAGGTAACTAATAGATGCGTTTAAAGGGATACTCCACTTTTTTCGGAAATATGCTCATTTTACAACTCCCCCAGAGTTAAACAGTTGAGTTTTACCGTTTTAGAATCCATTCAGCCGAACTCCGGGTCTGACGGTACCACTTTTAGCATAGCTTAGCACAGATCATTGATTCAGACGAGTCCAGTAGCATTTCTTTCAAAATGACCAAAGAGTTTCAATATTTTTCCTATTTAAAACTTGACTCTTCTGTAGTTAAACCGTGTACTAAGATCGACGGAAAATGAAAAGTTGCGATTTTCTAAGCCTATATGGCTAGGAACTACTCTCATTCCGGCGTAATAATCAAGGAACTGTGTGGCCGTACCATGGGTGCAGCAGGCGTAGTGATATGACGCAGCGCCTAAAAATAGTCCCCAGCTCGGTATCTTCTTCCAACGTGACCGGGACTAAGTTTGTCTAACCTATTAGACCTATTTTCAGGCGCTGCGTCATATCACTACGCCTGCTGCACCCATGGTACGGCCGCACAGTTCCTTGATTATTACGCCGGAATGAGAGTATAGTTCCTAGCCATGCAGCCTAGAAAATCGCAACTTTTCATTTTCCGTCGATCTTAGTACACGGTTTAACTACAGAAGAGTCAAGTTTTAAATAGGAAAAATATTGAAACTCTTTGGTCATTTTGAAAGAAATGCTACTGGACTCGTCTGAATCAATGATCTATGCTAAGCTATGCTAAAAGTGGTACCGTCAGACCCGGAGTTCGGCTGAATGGATTCTAAAACGGTAAAACTCAACTGTTTAACTCTGGGGGAGTTGTAAAATGAGCATATTTCCGAAAAAAGTGGAGTATCCCTTTAAATAAAATAAGTTCCAGTAAGAACTGAATTACAGGCATGTTACACGTGTGAATTTGAGTTTTAACTCAGTCTTTCTTTGTCTTCAGGCCCGACAGATTAACATCCACAACCTGTCTGCGTTTTACGACAGCGACTTGTTCCGCTCGAACAAATTCTCCCACGACAGCAAGAAAAAGCTCATCGTTCAGCAGTTCTAGGCAGTCGTCCTGGATTTGTTTGCAAGGAGTTGCATATAATCATCCGGACTTGTATATAATTCCATCATGTGGTTATTGGACCAGTCGTTACATGGATTGAACATTGTTTTTGGTCCACTCGTGAACTTGTTACCGTAGTCATTACGGTTGTAGTGCTCTGCTCAGCTCATGTGGTCTTGTTTGGCTGCAAGCGACATCTTGAATTTTTCCCTGTTGTCAAATTATTTGAATGTTGTAAAAATGGAAAAAATAACTTTTGTACTGTTATTGAGCAATAAAATAGAGTTGTGTATGTAATTGAGCGTTTGTTTAAATTATTACGCTAGTGAAATCTCTGCTTCCTGTCAGGAAATGTAAAATTAGTAGTTTACTAAACTACAATGGGTCTTGTTTGAAAGGAAGCTTATTTCCGCCACGGAATAAAAAAGGTAATCGTGACCTCACATTTCTGACTTTTCTCACAGATTTGAGTTTAAATCTTGCAATTTCAGACTTTGACTCATAATTAATAATAATGGTGCATTTTATTTTTAATGCGCTTTTCTCACACCCAAAGCGCTAAATTTCGAAACTCACAATTGCAAGTGTATATCTCAATTCTGAGAAAATCAAATTTAAAAATAAACTAAATTCAGACTCTTTTTTTTTTCTTTCTCAATTGTGAGTTTATACCTCACAATTCTGACTTGATTTCTTGAAATTTTTAGGTTCTTTCTCGCAACTCATGCAAATCTCAGAATTGTGAGATATAAACCGTTTATACCTTGCAATTATGTCTTTATTTCTTGCAATTCTGATATGTATCTTGTAATTAAAAACGTGCAATTCTGAAAAAAATAAAGATAACACTTTACAATAAGATTTATGAGTTAACATGAACTAATAATGAACTGCACATACAGCATTTATTAACCTTTGCTAATGTTAATTTCAACATGTACTAATACTTTATTAAGATCTTGTTAACATTAATGCACTTTGAACTAACAACGAACAGCTGTATTTTTATTAACCAACGTAAACAAAGATGAACAAATACAGAAACAAATGTATTGCTCATTGTTAGTTCATAATGTTAACTAATGAACCTTATTGTAAAGTGTTACCGTTGATTATAATAAGAGCGTTCTGATTGGTCGACGACAGGATTCCATCGCTGGCCGTTTAAATCTAGGTTCGTACTGTCGCTAAAATAAATAAGCCCGGCGGTGTTTAGGACCCAGCATCCCTGCAGTCACTGCGCCAGGCAGGAATCAAACCCTCCAAAATCCTCAATATATCCCTGCTAATTCATTGACTGCAAGAGCCAGAGGAGCAGCAGACAAAACTACCGTCTAGTTTTCTTCGCATTTTTTGCACAGTGCATCACGCTTGTCCAGAGAGAAAGGCAGATGAAGCGCGAGACTATCGACTGACCTTTTGTTTTTAATTGCGATGAGTATTTTGTGTTAGTGCGTCTCTTCTCGCGCACGCTGAGGTCAGTAAGTCACGTATGATGCACATATGAACGAACTGTAATACTGCCGCGATCATTCCTCACTGCGATCATTTAAAGCTGCAGAGATGTCAGTCGTGTCTTTTCAGTGCCTCATGTTTGGTAAGTTCAATGTTTTTTTGCGTGTGTGTGGAATGAATCAATGTTTGCATGTAGAAATAAAACAAAAATATTTTATATTTTAAAAAAGTTTAATTTAATAATAATAATTACTGTTAATCTATTTTATATATGAATGTTTGTGTTTTTAAAAATGTCAACCTACTGATGATCATTTCATGATTTAATCATTGAAAAACCTAAAATGTCTGATAATGTGATAATCACAAGGTTTGATTCATAATGCTGTGTCTGAGACCAATTTGCATCATCATTAAGACTTTTCATTGTCACGATGAGTGGAGAAAAGGGCATTGTTGTTTTCTAAGATGATCAATTGTGAATTTTTCTATATTTATTTTTATGTGCTTGTCATCATCTCTAATATCTTGTATGAAAAGTCCAGGCACTCAAATGATTCAGATATTTGAGTTATTGATCTGTAGTGCAGATTACGGCACACGCCCCTTTTCCTCTCTATCCAGAGACGAGCTGGTGTATTCAGGTCCAGTCAGGATTTTCAGCATGATTCATCATGTAACTGAGAAAAGAGCATTTTGCAGCTGTTGTGGACACTGATTGTTTTTGGCATGTTGTGAGTGTGTGCGCGTGTGTGTGATGGCTTGTCATGCCCATGAGGCCCCGGCTGACAGACTGTGCTGGTCAAAAGCCTCTCTTTGCTGCTGTCCACACAGACCGATGACCAGACACAACAAGGACAGGTCAGGTTTGTTTAGTCTAATGGGCAGCACGGACTCAGGCTTAATCCAAATTAATGTTCAACATCACATTCCACACTGGGATTTGTTCATATCCTGATTGAATGTGCATTTGTGAGTCTTTGCTCTCCCTTTTCTAAACTATTGTGATATTACCGTGTATTTTTTTTAAACATACACAGTTAATATCTTGGTATTCTGAGAAGTGCATTGGAGAACCATGTAAATACCATGGTATCACTGTGTTTTATGGACATATGTGGTAGAGAGAGTAATCACAAGTTTTATATGATATTCTTTCATAGACTTAATCGTATGAAAGTAATCAGGGGAGTAATTGTAATAGGATTACTTTGAAACGATTTTAACTCAGGAACTGCTGGTAAATTTCACAATTACAAAGA
Source organism: Rutilus rutilus (assembly GCF_951802725.1). Taxonomy (NCBI): domain Eukaryota; kingdom Metazoa; phylum Chordata; class Actinopteri; order Cypriniformes; family Leuciscidae; genus Rutilus; species Rutilus rutilus. Next base: position 7,866,194 of record NC_140222.1, on the reverse strand, counting down.
AATGGCAAGTAACACATCGAATTAAATGTGAAACTGAAGTAGAAAGAGTGAAATACTATAGTATTTTCTTGTAAAACACTCCAATAATCTTTTATTTACAACTTATTTACCATGTAAATATCATGGTAAATGCATTTCATTGGCATTTTTGGACATGCTACCATAGAGTTTATTGCAGTTCCTTGGCGTATCATGTAAATACCATGGTATTTGTCAAAGTATTGCACATTTTTGTTGTATTACTATTGTAATACAATGCCTTTTGAATGTATACCATGGTATTCTTTGAAGTACCATGGCGTACCATATAGTAAACATTTGAAGTCATAGTCAAAGTACAGTATTGCCTAAGGATGCACGATACATCGGCCACCATATCGGCCGAGATATGTTCATTTTTAATGTTATTGTTATCGGCCCGATAAGAAAATTTTGTCGATATATCAAAGCCGATATAAATAATGGATTATTTTTTATCATGTGCAGCGCAAGTCTGTCATATAGGCTACAATGAGAACATTATAATTGTGTGTTTGGGGCATGGATTTTAATGGTGAGACTTTTGTTTTTGTAATCAGGCTCTCAAAAATTAAATAAAAATTTGGATTTAGATTTATCAGCCAATATATCGGTTATCGGCTTTCAAATATAAAGAAATATCGGTATCAGCCAAAATGTTCATATCAGTGCATCCCTAGTATTGCCATTTAATTTAAGTTGTAGTAACAGTATCATATTTATACCATGGATATATCATCTTTAATTGGACACATACCACACGGAGAGCAATTTAAATACCGTAGTATACAAATATGGTAATCATTCAGTACTATGGCACCACTCGAGCTCTCTTTAGCAGTAACAGCAACCGCAGACCTGCAGCTGCCAGTCTGACGACTATAAATCTGAGTCCTAATGCTCGATGCCACCTACACCCACAGGCTCTGCTGCAATGCAAGCTGGCACAGCCCAGAAACACATTCAGGTCAGGTGACATCAGCATTTATCTCGACTTCATATCCGAGAAGAGAAGAAAAGAAAAGGGACGGGGAGCTTTTTGAAAGACGTAGGGCTAAGAATTAATTGGCAACCGTATAAAATTCTCAGTGTGTTGCTGAAGTCCAGGTGTCTCACGCTTTAAATTGGGCCAAGATTTGGTGGGATTGAGGATTTATGAATCATCTTATCCTGTGTTCAGGTTTTCCTCGGCTCTTTCACAGAGTCTGAGACTGGCGCTGGCTGAACTGCCTGTATATTTAGTACAATAGCTGCTATGTGACGGATTTGTGTTCGTATCAAATGGCAAAGGATTCCGGCGTCTTGGTCTGAACGGATGAATGTGCACTATATTAAGACTTCTGAAATCAGTCAGACAGAAACAGGTGTGCAATGTACATGCTATGATATGAAACCACAGTGTCAAGAACATGTCTGAGGCACATTTCACATCTTTAGCGAGATATTTCCTCTTGTTTTGTTCTTCAAGCTAATGCACAAATGTGGACCACAAAACCACTCACAAGGGTACATTTGTTTGAAATTGAGATTTATACATCATCTGAAAGCTGAATAAATAAGATTTCCATTGATGTTTGTTAGGATAGGACAATATTTGGCTGAGATACAACTATTTGAACATCTGGAATCTGAGGGTGCAAAAAAAATCTAAATATTAAGAAAATCACCTTTAAAGTTGTTCATTTATGTTCGCGGTTGTGCTTCATTCACTCACAAAAATAAATGTTTTATATATTTACGGTAGGAAATTTACAAAATATCTTCTTGGAACATGATCTTTACTTAATATCCTAATGATTCTTGGCATAAAAGAAAAATCAATAATTTTGACCCATACAATGTTTTGTTGGCCATTGCCACAAATATACCCGTGCGACTTGTGACTGGTTTTGTGGTCCAGGTTCACAAATGTTTTATCTTCTTGAGTTTCATCCAGTTTATCCAACTCTCTCCCCAGTGTGAATATCCCGGACAGGGTTTATTGCCGCAGAGCCTCTATAAACGAGGTATTAGCTTTTATGATTAATGTACTATCTAACGCGTGTCCGAACTTTGAGAGCATCTCTGTGGTAGAAAGGCCAAGGAAAGTTCCTCAGAGATAGACGTGCTTGGCTTTAGCCGTCAGCAAACTCACATTTTTCATTCACCGATGAAGCAAGGTCAGAAGTAGCCTTGCAGAAACCGGAGTCCACTGAGGAAAAATAAGATTGCGTCAACCATAATTAATGTGATCTAGTGGAGTGAGACATTGATGCTTTCTAAGGACATACACCACAGAGATAAGGTGACTGTGTGTATGCGACTGCACTTTTGGGCTAGTGTAATGATTGGTAGTTGTTTACTAGAATAGAAAGATGGAGGGAAATCCATTAGTTCCACCCCCACCCCCCAAAACGTAACTAATAATTCCTTCTTTTTGTTCAACACAAGTATGGCTTTCTTTTTAATGTGGAGCACAAAAGGAGATCATCTTTTGCTTGACCGTCAAGCTCCAAAAAGCACAAAAAATGTACACGCAATGAAAGTAGTCCATATGGCTTGTGCATTCTGTTCTTTTGAAGTCATTTGATTCGTTTTATTTTTGATCAGACACAAATTTAAGTCATTATTTACTGATAATCTTAGCTCTGAAATCTTAATTGGACTTGTCAAGAAAATTGGACTTGACACTCAAAGACCAAAGGCATTCAGCATCAAGTTTTCAGCTAATTTGAATGCAAATAAAATGGCATGGCAGCAAAGTGTTTGTCTAACAAGCAAATTTTGGATAATTGTATACTAGCATTTAGGGCTGCAGTCAAGACCACCTTTGTCGAGTCCAAGACCAGGACTAGTCGAGTCCAAGTCAAGACCGAGTCCAAAAAGGTTCAAGTCCGAGTCAAGACCGAGTCCAGGATAGAAAAAAAAAAGTCTTATGCATGACATTATCAAGAGAATCATTTTGGGTTATTATTTGTTGATCTAAAAGCAAAAATAGTGTCACAACACCCAGGATTTTTAAGTATAGACATTCCCCTTGATATCATATAATCTTCTAATCTAAAGAAAACAGAATGATGACATATGGTGATACATCATAATAGCAGTGTTAGAACTGATATACAAACACCAACCCACTACTATTACCACTGCTAGGTACTAGTACTGAGCATTTGAGCAACTAAATGACAATATAGCTTCACTCCGGATGTACAGTAGTGTAGAAAAGAAGTGACCAGTATTACAGAGTGTACCCCTATGGTTGGTTTATGCTTTCCCTGAAAAAAATATTGTTCAGATGTCATTCAGCGAGAACGCAAGAGCTAAACTTCTACAAGCTCAATAACATCCACATAAAAAAAGAAAAAAAAAGAAGGTAAGAATAAAAGTCGTAAAACTTTGCCCATTAATTAGATGTGCAAGGCAAGCAAGCAAGTTTTCGGGTTGTTATGGACAATTAAAAATGTGAATATTCACGTTGCACTAGCGGTGGACTTTCAGTGAGTTAAAACATTTATTTTTTAAAGAGCCGTTTGTGAGTCAAAAGAGCCGGCTCACGAAAAAGAGCCGAAATGCCCATCGCTAGTTATTAGGTGACCAATGTTTTCACGACCAAAAACGGTCGAGTCCGGACTCGAGTACTACAGCCCTACTAGCATTTATTCTGAAAGTGTACGAGTATTCAAGTTGGACATTCAACTTCAAGTGGCATTCTGTTGCACTTTTACAAGTAGGACAGTGGATATTCAGACTTTTCGAGTTGAAAGGAATAAATGTAGTGTGTTTTTGGACATAGGCCTTGTTTGCACCTGGTATTAAGATGCGTTTTGGTCGATCGGATTACAAGTGGACGACGCTAAATACAGGTGTAAAAGGGGTCCAAAACGTTTTGAGCTTGTCCACTTTCAACCACTTCCAGAGGTAGACTAAAACGCATTCGACCGGATTGCTTTCATAGTGTAAACGCTCATGTGGCCGAATTTGTTCGAACAGCCACAAAAGATCGTCTACTTGCCTCCTACTGACCTAATGTGTAAACATTATGGGAAGAGCTCTAGCCAGACGGGATTTAAACTTTGCCGGCTGAAGACACAAGTTTACTTTAAAGAAGAAAAACGTACCAAGCACAATGTTCTCTCACCGTTCCTGATTTCTAACACACACTCACAGCTGGGGCCGGTTTCACAAAGCTATTTTAGACCGGTCTATAGTGTTAGACAAGTCTAAAATTTGCTCATAGACTAGTCTAATGCAAGTTAGACTGTTTCACAAAAATAAAGACTGACTTAATTTAGACCAAAAAAATTAGACACCTTACCCCCAGGCTAACTTAGGTCTAAGACTCTGTTACCTTGGCAACCAGCAGTAACAATCAGTAAACAGCTAAAAGAAAAGGGAAAATGGCTCATAATTCAAACATTTCCTCTTGTTACTACATTCTCTGCTAAATTTCCCAAGTAAAATGTCCTTGTAACTGTTATACTCCTCCAACAAACACGTATTTTCCGCTGGGGTAAACTGCACTGAGCGGTTGAATGCGCTTACTCGATCCGCCATGTTGTTTGTTTTGAAAAGTGTCTTATTTTACCCAGAATGCATTGCAGTGTAGTCCTACTTAAGATAGTCAGAGTCTTAAGTGCTTTGTGCAACGGTCTGATTTAGATGTCTATCTGAAGTCTGACTATCTACTATATCTAAGCCATAGTCAAAGTCTATCTTTGTGAAACTGTGTCTGTCAGAACAGAAATGAAAGATGATGCTCTCCGGATGTTTTGCCGTCGTCTCTGGATGCGTTCATATGTAGATTGTGTGAACTTATTTTGTCCATTAGATTAAACGATCTGAAAAAGCCCATACCCACCCATAGACCCTATCCTCGAAGAAATCAGGACAGAGGTGGTTGAAAGTGGACAAAAGAGATATAATAAAACACCAGATGTAAACAGGAATGTGTCTCCCTCGTCTGCTTGCGATCCGATCGACCAAAACGCATCTTGATACCAGATGTAAACAGGGCCAAAGTGGTCTAAAGCATGTCTTTGGCTTGTAATCAACCCATTTACTCAGTAAATGTCATTTGGTTGTTTGGGATTATGCTCTCCAACAGCCTTCTGGTTTGGAAGTTTCCCCAGCATCGCATGGCTCAAGTTCGCTGGACGTCCAGGGTCTTCAGAGTCTCTAAAAACCACTGGAACGTTTCCAGAAAGCAAAGTCAATCTATTCATAAATTGGAGCAGGAAGTGCCCAGTTTTTCCACCCTGTTAATTACCGCACAATCACACACTTGCTAAATATAATACCAGATTCACATCAGCCTGCTGGTCTCCTTAATTAAACCAAGCCTCGCTAGAGAATATATTTCATTAAACAGCTCCATGAATAAAAACTAAAGCCGTGTCAGATTTAGAGAACTGTGTAATTGGCTTTGAAACTCCATCTTGGCTCCAACGGAAGAGTAGTTGCAGATTTCAGGCCAGTTGTCGCCTTTTTTAGCTGCCCAGTGTTAAAACCAGCGCTAATCCTGTGGTGACCTGGTAGGGCGAGGAAAGATAAGACTGGCTGGTTTTAGAGACAATGCTAAGCCTCCATGATACGAAGCCATCTGTGGTTGAAGCCCATTGAGGCCAGGACTCGAGATGTTTCCATTCAGTGTTTGATGGGTATACACCCTTGAAACCATCACAGTTTGAGAAAGATTCATTTGTGGTGAAGTAGATTATTAAACAGTTGGTTTGGTTCTTTCATGTTTGTTTGTGTATTCACTCAGCCCAGGCCCATAAAGTGAGCTATTTTACCCTCTGGTGCTGTTGTTGTTTTGGGTTTTTTTTCTTCATTGGAATTGTATGAAACTTGGTAAATGTTTTGGCACTTGCCATTTGAAAAAACAAAAACATGGACATGATTCGAACAGGTTAAATGGTTATGTAAAAAATAGTCACACTTGTGCTCCTCATGGTCAAAAATGAGCACATTGGAAATGAATGGGAGACGAATTTCATCTAGTGGAAACTTTTGGTACTGCAGCCAAACAAAATCTTTCTGAAAGCTCATTTTTTTAGATATCTGGCTCAAATTTTTAACAACTTGTTTAGATTTATGGCTTTGATTTTGATTTTCTGTTTTTGAAAATATATATTTAATATAAAAATTAAATGGTATTTCTGCACTTTTTTTATAACAATAAACATAATTTTTTTAAAACTTTTTTATGTTCACTTTTTAAAACTTTTTTCACTTCAGCAATAATCTGCCAAGTGTCATCTTTGAAAAGAGATCAAACTGAAGTGTGTGCTCTAAAGCATTCAAGATTTACGACAGTTTAAGTTGGAAAT
>NC_140222.1:7499865-7854865 GCF_951802725.1 Rutilus rutilus | reverse complement strand
AATAATCAGGCTGCGATCAAGAGCTCTCGGGTCCCTGATGTGTGTGTTGTGCCAGACGCAGGTGCAGTGCTGCAGTGCAGCTGCTCAAATCTGCTGTTCTCCACAAACTAAAGATGAATAACTCCCATCAGATCTTACTACACCACATCCTGCTGTACTATACTGTGAAAACTACATTTTCTTAATCCTGGACTATACAATAAACCATCCTAAGCTGTTTATGCTGTGCAATACTATAATGCTATGATATAGCACACTTTATACTTATACAAGACTTTGGCATCTTTGATTATACCGTGTCCCGCTTGAGATGGACTGATATTTAGAGATGGTCCTCACTGCAGAACACGAGATCCGGGGAACGAGGTTGGGTCCAGATCCAACTCCTCCCACTTTTTATACTTTGCTCCAACAGATGAACCAGCATATTTGTGAAGTTGCAGCCCGCAATTGTAAAACGTTTTTAAAAGTTGCGACATTTGAGTGTGTTGTGTGCATGATGTAGTGCAGTGCAGTGTGAAAGGAAAAATGTGTGATTTATCATTTAATTCTATGTCTAAGTTCTAATTTTGAATGATTTCCCTCTAATGTTGGTCTGTTATTCCGGCTAGACGATGTGCTCCCGATGTGGTTTTCCTTATGTTTCACATTCAATAGTTTCCCTACTGTATTCAGTGTCTGTTTTACCTGTTTTTTTTCTATTTCATTGTGCTGGTAATGCATTTTGCATGCATTTAAGTAAGTGAGATGCTCTTATTATGTTATGTAAATTAAGTCAGATGCCCTTGTGATGCCATTTCTAAGTATAAAATTACAGAAGACAACCTGACTGTGCTGCTATACTTAGTCTCATTACAGTTTTATAATAATATGCATAATCAGTGGAGGGAAAAGCACACACATTTTCTACTTCAAGTAGAAAGAGAACCTGATTTAATATTACTCCAGTAAAAGTGCCTACTTATTAATATAGTTATAGTTATAAGTATTTGAAGTCAAAGTGCATGTGGACTATTGAGAGGGGTAAAGGATCAGCCAATCAAAGAATAATCTTCTTTTTAAGAAATATTTTATCTTACATGCAACAAGGAACTAGGCCTACTATGTTATAATGTTTTGGAGTAAAAGTAAAAGTTTCTCCAAATGAAAATATTATAATAAAACACTTGCTTATTGCCCACCACTGTACGTAATTATAAGTGCACATTCACACAATGTACAAACTACAGTTTTTGTAACTAATCATTTAAAAGTTAACAAATAAATAAATAATTGTTTTCAGCAAGTTTGTTTTTCCATCAGACGAATGAATGCAAGAGCAACAACATGAGTAAGTGTGACATGTCTTTTTGCAAAACTCCAATCAAAATGCAGTGGGAGGAGATCCAACTTAGCCCCCTGGATCTAGATCCAGCTCCGCTCCCTGGGTCTGGATATAGCTCCGCCCCCTGGATCTAGATCTAACTCCACCCCCTGGGTCTGGATCCAGTTCCGCCCCCTGGATCGAGATCTAACTCCACCCCCTGGATCCAACACCGCTCCCTGGGTCTGGATATAGCTCCGCCCCCTGGATCTAGATCTAACTCCACCCCCTGGGTCTGATCCAGCTCTGCTCCCTGGATCTAGATCTAACTCTGCCCCCTGGATCTAGATCTAACTCCACCCCCTGGATATAGATCTAACTCCACCCCCTGGGTCTGATCCAGCTCCGCTCCCTGGATCTAGATCTAACTCTGCCCCCTGGATCTAGATCTAACTCCACCCTCTGGGTCTGATCCAGCTCCGTCCCCTGGGTCTGGATCCAGCTCCGCCCCCTGGATCTCTTGTACTGCAGTGAGGAGCTACTGGATATTTTTACCGATATTTACACTTTTAAACTAATTGGTTTGTAATATCTACTGATAAACAGTGATTAATAAACAGCCTATAAATTCTTAAGTGAGAAATGTGTAGGCATAAGCAAAAACAAATATGAAAATAAATTTGCAACCATTTAAATCACAAAACAACATATAATGGCATAATTATCAACAATGGAAATGTTTTATATATTTATAAATAAAACACTTAAAATTAGCATTTTGATATTTAATATTATTATAATATTTAACATTATTAAATATCTCTAATGCTTAAATGCTTTATTAGTGTAGTCTAACAGCATAAATAATTATTGGCTATCAGACACTAAAACATAAAATCTTAAAAAGTCATAAAAAGCTCTTTAATGCTATGCTTACTATACTTGCGTTATACTGTACTGTACAAAATTCCACTCTGCTACTACAACCAACTATTCTGTGGCATAACATAATGTAATACTACATATACAGAGTACTCATAAACAGAGTACTCATATACAGTAGTACATGGCTCGGTGAAGTCAGAAATCACTTCTGTGGTGTGTTTTGATTTTTGTTTCTGACACGTTTGCTTTCTTTCTATCAGATTACAGCCCTTCATCTCCAGAACCGCCATCTTCACCACTTTCTCTGAGCGAAAAGCCCAGTGAGACCAACTCCTCTTCTTTGCTCTTCATCCCTACGGCTGAGCCCGTGGACCCGGAGCAATGGGAGAGTGATTCCGAATCTAGTGGTTTCCCCCTCTCCCCCTCCCCCGGCCCATCAAGATCAGGTGCTGAAGGCCACGCCCCCTCCACAGCCACGGCCACGCCCCCTTCCCTCGGACTGGCCCGTCAGAACCGAGAAGAGGCCACAGCCGAGCCTGACAAACGCCTGGCGTCCCAGCACCCGTTTGATGACGAGAGGGGCCGTAAAGTCACGCAAGCACCTACCGCTCCAGAAATCGGGCCCCTGCCCAGCCGGGAGCCCCTGCAGCCTGACGTTCTACACCAGGACGATTCTGAGGAAGAGGAGGATGAGGAAGAGTTGGTGGTTTTCCCCACTGAACCGGACGAGGAGGAAGATTCTGACTGGCGGTACCTCACGACCGGGCCCTCGTCCTCCCCCGCTTCAGATCTGCCACCATTGGTCTTCACTGAATCTGCCTGGCAGGGGGCGGAGCTTACCACGACGGCGGACGACGAGGGGGCGGAGCTTCGGCACGCCGGCACCGAATATCTTGCCGAAACGGAGCTCCACGACTCAGAGCTGTCCCAGGAGGTCGAGCAGGTACTCAATGACAAGATACACATTAATTGAGCGCTAATTTAGTTCGAAGCAATTCAAAGAGTCATCGTCTTGTATAAAATATTAAAACACAATGTTTGAAGCAGAGAAAACAGCTCCAGACCTTCAGAATTCAGGTGTAGATACTCTGTTCAAAAATAAAAATATAATCATTTAAAAAATATTTGTAATGTATTTGTATGTGACTAAATAAAATAAAATTAGTATTAATAAATATATAAAACATAAATATACAGTATTAAATATAAATGTATTTTAATAATATATCTAATTAAAAATACATGATAAATAGTAAAAAAAAATCGGATATTATCATTATAATGCATAAATATAACATTGTTTCTTTGTTTTTGTAGAACGAGAGCAAAATCATAAACAGCATGACATTAAGAAAGGCCTCTTGTAAGGAGCAATGTTATAATTCTTAAGTTTAAATAATTTTTTGCTTTTTTAGTTTTTTGATATTTCTATTTAGATTTATTTATTTGTATTTAAGTTTTAGTAATAGTAATTTTTGAACTTTAACTCAAACTTAATTCATGTTTTTCTTTAATCTAATATTTATTTTACTTGATTTCAGCTTCGTTTTAATTACCAAATTAACATTTTAGTTAACAATAACAAGAAGTACGTCATTTTAATGTGTCTTTTTCCATTATAACTTTGTAAAAATTAAATAAAAAAACATTGACAAATCATGTTCATGTGGTTCTTGGTATAAAATCCTCAGTTGTTTGTTTGGATGAAGTATGTCATGTCTTGTACGAAATGATTTCACGATTGATTTATCTGAATGCTAGGAAGAGTAATGCATTTATAGATTTGTTCTCCGGGCAGCACGCAGGTTGTCAGTGAGCGTTTCGACAAACCACAACAATTCAGTGCAATAAAGTGGCTGTTAGACCAAAACACCCTCTTTTCTCATTCTGTGCAGGTGATTTGTGTCGACTGGAGCAATCTCGCAGGAAAGGGCTACGTTATACTCAACATGACGGACAACTTTGACTGTGTAAGTCATTTTTTGTTACAAAAACCCAACATGAACCCAACATGATGGACAACTTTGACAGTGTGAGTAATTTTTTGTTTCAAAAACCCAACATGATGGACAACTTTGACTGTGTGAGTCATTTTTTGTTACAAAAACCCAACATGACGGACAACTTTGACTGTGTGAGTCATTTTTTGTTACAAAAACCCAACATGACGGACAACTTTGACTGTGTGAGTCATTTTTTGTTACAAAAACCCAACATGAACCCAACATGATGGACAACTTTGACTGTGTAAGTCATTTTTTGTTAAAAAAACCCAACATGACGGACAACTTTGACTGTGTGAGTCATTTTTTGTTACAAAAACCCAACATGACGGACAACTTTGGCTGTGTGAGTAATTTTTTTGTTTCAAAAACCCAACATGACGGACAACTTTGACTGTGTGAGTCATTTTTTGTTACAAAAACCCAACATGAACCCAACATGACGGACAACTTTGTGTAAGTCATTTTTTGTTAAAAAAACCCCCAACATGACGGACAACATTGACTGTGTAAGTCATTTTTTGTTTCAAAAACCCAACATGACGGACAACTTTGGCTGTGTGAGTAATTTTTTGTTTCAAAAACCCAACATGACGGACAACTTTGACTGTGTGAGTAATTTTTTGTTTCAAAAACCCAACATGAACCCAACATGACGGACAACTTTGAATGTGCAAGTAATTTTTTGTTACAAAAATCCACCCAGAAAACACTTGCTAACCTTAACCCAATGCGCCATGCATTGTTCTTGCATGAACAAAACAAGTCACCCTTTCTTCATAAAAATCCAGTCACGATTTGATGTAATCACTCTTTATGAAAGTGTGTGTTCTGTTCAGACTCTCGCTTCACGTACTGCAGCAGAAATGCTCTCCGTCTCTGAAACATGCTGACTGCACACTAACCACGCTCAGCACAAACAATGACACACGCTGGGAGCTCAGAGCTCATTCGTTTTATCACAATCCTCACACTCTCTGGCCTTTATAGTGAAGAACAAAGAAAAATGTGATTCTTAATCTTACGTACTAGTTAGCAGAGCTGCGAAACACACACACACACACACACACACACACACACACACACACACACACACACAGAGGCAAACGCTCTTGCACTCGGTTAATCTTGAGCTTTTGTAGTTGACATTTATGTTTCATTTAAAGGGATAGTTCGTCCAAAAATGAAGTCAGTCAGCAGTGCTACTAAAATGACAGAATGGCACGATAAAAGTGATATTTGACATCCAAACTAGCGTAACGTGTTTTGGTCCATCATATCTGAATGTATGCAAGCAAAAATTTGATTTGAGAGTTAAATTTGGTTCTGTTCATCATTAGATGACAGTGTTTCCCCTAGGTTTACAGGTTTGGGGGGGGGGGTTGGTTTGGGGAAAATTGACACAGACGCTATCTATCTATCTCTATCTATCTATCTATCTCTATCTATCTATCTGTCACATAAATTGGTTGTCTGGGAGGGTAATGGTTTGTAAAAGTTAAAAAATGTTAACATAAGATATCTCTTTAAAAAAAAAAATAAACATATTTAAATCTTTTTAAAATTGACTTTTGCAAATAACCTTTGTTAAATTTATAGAAGTATTTGTTAATATTAATGGACCAGAGCTTAAATAGTTTTATTTTTTAACTAACAACTAAAAAAAGATTTATAAATACTAACCAATATATATATAAATTTTAAATGGGCTTTTTTTATGAGAAGTTTTTATTTCTATGATGCATTTATTGGAGAGAATAATCCTGTCAGACGCACCACTGCTGTGAACGCGCGTTCACGTAAACACAATTTAAACAATGTATTATTCAATACATTACTTCTATATAATTATATATTAAGTTGCTCAAGCAAGTGGTAAAATATTTAACCATGTACTTATATTAAAATCTTTTGTATTTAAATTTTAATACAATAAATCTTGCATGTCACAAAGAACTTGTTTTTCCACCTCCACGAATAAGACGAGTGTTGTTCATTATGTCGCCTTGTTGAGGTAAATTGTAGTTTTCCTTGCTTTAACTCAGTCTTAAAGTGAAAAAAGTAGTAATTAATTAAATAAATTTATGGTGAGATAACTACATTTTATTTAATTAATCGCACTTATGGTGAAATTACTACATTTTCAGGTCAATCGGTGTTCATTTTGACCACGAAACATGCGCTGTCACTTTAATTCAGCGTTTGCAGCACAGCAGAAATAGACTCGGTGCAGAAACGATCTCTGCACTGCTGTATACGCACCGCAACTGGAACAGATCGATCATCGACGGACTGCATCCTCGTGCAGTGTGAAAGCTCTGTTAACATGGGTACGGAAAAAAAATACTCACCGCAAACGAAATATATGTGAAACGGGCGTTAGACGGAGCAGGAGAGCTACTCCGGCTGCTACTCGCAGTAGAGCGAGTGTTGCCATCTTCAGTTCAGCGACACATTTCCAGCCGCGCGCTCTCTGTCCGCTAGTGCTCAACTGTATGTGACGCAAGTGTTTGTTTGTGTGTGAGTGTGCGCACTCATTGGGATAATTGTAAACACAGACAGAAAAGACATGCCATCGTGGAAATAAGATAAATAACATATTACTTAAGGGCCATTTAGGTTTTTTTTTTTTTATAAAATAACAAATTGTAATCTGTCGCTATAAAGAAAATCAAATCAAATTTACTTGACCTCCAAGGGGGGCGGGGGGAGCCGTTAGGAGGGCGGGGCGCCCCCCTTATATAATGGTAGGGGAAACACTGGATGATATCTAATGGCTTCAGTAGTTAGGCTATATTGACAACATTTACGATGGTTTTCTGTAATTTTTGGAGCCTGACAGTCCCAGTTCCCATGCATTTTGTCTTGATAATTGGCATACGGTAATAGTAAAGAGCAGCTGTAAAGATCATAAGCAGATCATTTGGTTTCTTGAAAATTTGAAGAGAATTTGAAACTTTGTTCATTTTGAGATCTCTGACCAGTGTTATTCTCATTACTAAGTATTTATTAATATTTTTCATTTATTAATACATTTATTTTTATATATGCCATTTTAAGTTTGAGTAATTCTGTTGTTTTTGACATTTGTTTTCGTTTTTTTAATGCCTATTTAGTTTATAATTTTTTTTTGTTGTTTTTTTTTTGTCATTTTAGTAATTCAACTTAAACTAAAATACAATTTATGCAGAGCCCTGCACATCACACGCAGAAAGAAAGAAAAGAAATTGTGGCCATGAATTATGAATTAATTACCATGACTTATTAATTCGTAACCATGTTGAACTAATTCGTTTCCTAGTTTTAGTCAAATGTGGCCGCGTTGTACTAATTCGTTATCTCTTTTTTGTAAATTGTTGTGCTAATTCGTTTCCTCGTTTGTGGACGCCGCGTTGTGCTAATTCGTTCCCTTGTTTTAGTAAATCGTGGCCGCATTGTGCTAATTCGTTATCTCGTTTTAGTAAATCTTGGCCGCGTTGTGCTAATTCGTTCCCTTGTTTTAGTAAATCGTGGCCGCGTTGTGCTAATTCGTTCCCTTGTTTTAGTAAATCGAATCGTGGCCGCATTGTGCTAATTCGTTATCTCGTTTTAGTAAATCTTGGCCGCGTTGTGCTAATTCGTTCCCTTGTTTTAAGTAAATTGTGGTCACGTTGTGCTTAATGCGTTCCCTTGTTTTAGTAAATCGTGGCTGCGTTGTGCTAATCCGTTCCCTCGTTTTAAGTAAATCGTGGCCACGTTGTGCTAATGCGTTTCTTCGTTTAAGTAAATCGTGGCTGCGTTGTGCTAATTCGTTCCCTCATTTTAAGTAAATCGTGGCTGCGTTGTGCTAATTCGTTCCCTCATTTTAAGTAAATCGTGGCCACGTTGTGCTAATGCCTTTCTTCGTTTAAGTAAATCGTGGCTGCGTTGTGCTAATTCGTTCCCTCATTTTAAGTAAATCGTGGCCACGTTGTGCTAATTCGTTCCCTCGTTTTAAGTAAATCGTGGCCACGTTGTCCTAATGCGTTTCTTCGTTTAAGTAAATCGTGGCTGCATTGTGCTAATTCGTTTCTTTGTTTAAGTAAATCGTGGCCACGTTGTGCTAATGTGTTTCTTCGTTTAAGTAAATCGTGGCCACATTGTGCTAATGCGTTTCTTCGTTTAAGTAAATCGTGGCTGCATTGTGCTAATTCGTTCCCTCATTTTAAGTAAATCGTGGCCACGTTGTGCTAATGCGTTTCTTCGTTTAAGTAAATCGTGGCTGCGTTGTGCTAATTCGTTATCTCGTTTTAGTAAATCTTGGCCGCGTTGTGCTAATTCGTTCCCTTGTTTTAAGTAAATTGTGGTCACGTTGTGCTTAATGTGTTCCCTTGTTTTAGTAAATCGTGGCTGCGTTGTGCTAATTCGTTCCCTCGTTTTAAGTAAATCGTGGCCACGTTGTGCTAATGCCTTTCTTCGTTTAAGTAAATCGTGGCTGCGTTGTGCTAATTCGTTCCCTCATTTTAAGTAAATCATGGTGATGTTGTGCTAATGCCTTTCTTCGTTTAAGTAAATCGTGGCTGTGTTGTGCTAATGCGTTTCTTCGTTTAAGTAAATCGTGGCCACGTTGTGCTAATGCGTTTCTTCGTTTAAGTAAATCGTGGCTGCGTTGTGCTAATGCCTTTCTTCGTTTAAGTAAATCGTGGCCACGTTGTGCTAATGCGTTTCTTCGTTTAAGTAAATCGTGGCTGCGTTGTGCTAATTCGTTCCCTCGTTTTAAGTAAATCGTGGCCACGTTGTCCTAATGCGTTTCTTCGTTTAAGTAAATCGTGGCCACGTTGTCCTAATGCGTTTCTTCGTTTAAGTAAATCGTGGCTGCATTGTGCTAATTCGTTTCTTTGTTTAAGTAAATCGTGGCCACGTTGTGCTAATTCGTTCCCTCATTTTAAGTAAATCGTGGCCACGTTGTGCTAATTCGTTTCTTCGTTTAAGTAAATCGTGGCCACGTTGTGCTAATGCCTTTCTTCGTTTAAGTAAATCGTGGCTGTGTTGTGCTAATGCCTTTCTTCGTTTAAGTAAATCGTGGCCACGTTGTGCTAATGCGTTTCTTCGTTTAAGTAAATCGTGGCTGCATTGTGCTAATTCGTTTCTTTGTTTAAGTAAATCGTGGCCACGTTGTGCTAATTCGTTCCCTCATTTTAAGTAAATCGTGGCCACGTTGTGCTAATTCGTTCCCTCGTTTTAAGTAAATCGTGGCCACGTTGTCCTAATGCGTTTCTTCGTTTAAGTAAATCGTGGCTGCATTGTGCTAATTCGTTTCTTTGTTTAAGTAAATCGTGGCCACGTTGTGCTAATTCGTTCCCTCATTTTAAGTAAATCGTGGCCACGTTGTGCTAATTCGTTTCTTCGTTTAAGTAAATCGTGGCCACGTTGTGCTAATGCGTTTCTTCGTTTAAGTAAATCGTGGCTGCATTGTGCTAATTCGTTCCCTCATTTTAAGTAAATCGTGGCCACCTTGTGCTAATTCATGCCCTTGCTTTAGTAAATCGTGGCCACACTTTGCTAATCCTTTTGCTCTCCACTGAATCTTATTGCTGTCTAAAAAGATTGTGTGATGTTCCTTTCTTTTACATCTTTCTTAACACACACATCACTGGCACATACACAGTCTCGCCAGTGTAGAAGAGGCCAGTTGTCTGTTGCCACGGTAACGCTCTAGTGGCACGTAATTGCAGCATGATCGCAAAGAAATGTCCCCCCACTGGCTCCCTGACAGCTGTGTGCTAAACCCTCGACGTCTCCAGCGAGGGAGTGTTTGAACCCGAGCAGCACTGCAGAGCCATTGATCAGAAACCAATACAGCCCACAGGGCGAGAGCGCACAGTCTCTCTCCGTCTGTATGACTCAGCGCTTGCTGTGAATGGCCTGAAAAAAACCCTGATTCTGATTTCTGTAGCCTGTCTGATGTGTGTCTGTTTCTGACTGGAGGAAGTCTGTTACCGAGTCTCAGTAACAAAGCAAACCAGTTTATTTTAGGTGGGTCACTGGTTATCTGTCTGTCTGGAAGCTCCTGATTCGGAGACTGGAGAAACAGAGCATGATTTGCCCTCATATTTCATCTCAAGTCATATTTTATGTCACTTTTCATTTCAATTATATCATCAAGATTTTTTTTGTTGTTGTTGCTTTATTACAGGAGTATTTTTCTGTTTCTGTTTTGTTTACAAAAATACAATTTACTTTAAAATTACTCTATTTTGTATTTATTGATTACACCATTTTATGATTTACTTAATCATTTAGTTTTTTACTTTGTCCACTATATTACATTTAGATATATTTCATTTACTTACATTTTGTGTACATTTATATGCCCATGTTTTATATTAATATATATAAAATCTTATATTTTTATAATGAAAAAAATACATGAAAAATGTCAGAAAATACACCTTAAAAATGTGATATAGCTGACAAAAAATAAGATGTATTTTATGTCAGCTATATTACATTTCAAGGTGTATTTTCTGACATTGTTCATGTAAATTTGCCATTTAAATAAATACAATTCATGCCTGAATTATGATAACATTATACTGTATTATTATTGATTTATTACACCATTTTATGATGTACCTCATTTAGGTTGTCCAATATATTATATTGATGTGTTTCATTTTAATGTATTTGTTATTTAAAAATGTGTGCACATTTATGCTCCCATTTATGTATTTTTTACATTTCATGTCTTTTAAGTATTTCACATATATTTTAGATTTTTTCCTTCTATTTTAGTATTTTTTATTTTAAATTTTGAGCACATTTATGCTCCCATTTTAATGCATTTATTTATTTTTGCAACATTTCATGTCTTAAAGTATTTCACATATTTATTAGATTTTTGATTAGTATTTCTTCATGCTATTTTTCCTCTTTTCTCTCCTCTCCTAGGGTTTTTGTAAGCATTTACTTAGAGAAAGCATGTATTTAGTAAAGGTGTTCTCACACTGAATATTGAGTGAATATTCAGCATGAGATTGAATGAGATGAAATATTTTTAAGGTGAAAAAGTAAAGATTTTTACATCACTGTATGGCTCTGTTTTTCCATTGTATTGCTTGTGTGTCTCTCACAGGACGAG
The DNA here is from genome assembly GCF_951802725.1 of Rutilus rutilus. Classification (NCBI taxonomy): domain Eukaryota; kingdom Metazoa; phylum Chordata; class Actinopteri; order Cypriniformes; family Leuciscidae; genus Rutilus; species Rutilus rutilus. The sequence goes on along the minus strand of NC_140222.1, from coordinate 7,843,575 downwards.
TTTCGTATGGAGAGTGGCGACAGACTTCTGGAGATGCTGGAAAACACTTTCTCCAGAAAGATGAACATCCCACAAGGATCCTGGCTCATTTTCCTCAGCAAACCCACACAACAGGACCACCAGCTTCTGATGGCTTTGGCCAGCGAGCAGGGTAGCGCGCACACACACACACACACACATATACACACACACACACTTACTCAGGGCCTCTGTGGTTACATATAATGTCATGTTTATGGTTTAGATGTGTTAATAATTTGTAAGCTTTTAATTTCATGCTCTATATTAAGGATGAAAATAGCATGTATTATCTCACACATCTCTGCTCAGAGCATTAATTAGATGTCATATCTTACAAAGCCTGACAAAGGTCGTATTACGTCACAAAATCAAAAGAATAACACGAGAGATTATATTTTGCACACAGACAATAAGGCCCGTTTAAGTACCATTAAGATGTCTTGCATTGTGACATTTTCAGCAGCTTTTTTTTAATACAGTGAAGCACTCAATTGACATTTTGTATTAAAGAAAATTATTTCAATTTAGTATTTATATGACACGGTAGTGTTTGTTGTAATTTATGCTAAATTATAAAAAAAAAATGGATTTAGATAGAATATCATATTACAATAATGTGGGGGTAAATGTGCTTAATTGTCATGAAAGTATAATGTCACAGTGCAAAAACTCTTTAGGGTTGACTAAATTTCCTTTGTAAACTTTTACTTTATTTCCCTCTTTTGATTCAACAATTCTTCATTGATAAACAACATTCTATAATATTTTTTCTGTTATTATTCTGTCTCATTTTCAGAAATCATACCCCCAAAAGACGTCCTGTCAATGCTGGGGGAAATCAGAAGAGGTCTATATGAGGTGGGACTGAAATGCAGCAAATAATAATAATAATACATTTAATAAAAAAAAAGCTGTGAACGATTTAAGTAGCATGAATAATATGCATAATAAATAACTCAAATTAATTTCCTCAGATTGGAATCCAGAATTATTCCACCATAAACACGTGCCACTCGAGGCCCAGTCAGACCCGCAGCGACTACGGGAAGCTGTTTGTTGTTCTAGTGATCATCGGATCGGTGTGTGTGCTCATTATTGCGTCTGGAATCATCTATATCTGCTGGCAGCGCCGTTTACCCAAAATCAAGAACATGGTAGGTCAAATCAACAATAGACCATTTTTCACATTTCCAGGACATAGTTGGGTAAACTTTTATAGCGGTGAATGAGAGAATACATAAAAATAAATAAAAATTGTTTTCCCATTTGCTCAAATAGCAAAAGAAAAAATGCAATAGTGTCTTCATAACTTTAAAAAAAAAGAGGAAAAAATAGAGAGGTTGATAATGGCAGTCAGAAGGGAAAAAGATGTCAATTTTACCGTCACTCCCACAGCCGCTGTATAGAGAGCCTAAGTCCCTCCCCTTCCGGTTGACCACCATGATGGGACCTTAATTCGGAAAAATATTGTATGGTAGTCAATGGCGAGAGACAACAAATATTTTGATCTCGTTTGAATTGTGCCCTGAATTACACATATGATGTTTGTCAATTTAAAAGATACATTTTAAAGTCAAGAAAGTCGCAGTTTGATGTAAAACTGTTGAGGTATAAGACTGTGAAAATACGTAATTACAAAGACTACAAACCCAGAAGGCGCACATGCGACGTCATACCTTTTCTCTCAATGAATGAAGCTAACTTTACTGAAGCTAACGTCTGTCATTTTTTCTATAGTCTTACGTTATAATCGTAACGTTACGCCGTCATGCCTGAGTGTTTTGTACCAGACTGCACACATACGAACAACGGTGACGTACATAGTGCGAGACGAGAGATGTAGTTCATTGAGCGATTTTCACATAAAACTAAATGTTACTCTTCTGTTTTATGACAAACCTTTCTTGACTTTCATAATTATCTTTTAAATTGACAAACATCATATGTGTAATTCAGGGCACAGGTCAGACGGAATAAAAAGATAAGTTGTCTCTCGCCATTGACTACCATACATATTTTTTCCGAAATAAGGTCCCATGAGCCGGAAGCGGAGTAGAGCGACTTAGGCTTTCTATTAGAAATACCCTCACAGCTGCTAGTTTTTTTTTATTTATTTTTTTTTTTTTATGCAAAAGTAATATAATACAAAGTGTAGTGTTATAAATGTACATAATTAAAACAAATTAAAATTTAAAAAACTTGCAGGATTTCTGATGTTGTTCACGCCGTAAAAATCTTCTGTGGTAATTGAGATTATGGCACAAATACTGTCAATATTATGCTAATTATGCTAATTATTACTGATTTACGTCATCATTTTACGAACTACCTCATTTAGGTTTTTTTTTTGTCTACTATATTTAGATGTGTTTTATTTTAATATTTATTTTATTTTAAATTTTGTGCACTTTGATTTATTTTTTGCAATATTTCATATCTTAAACTATTTCACATATTTATTTAATTGTGTCCCTCTATTTTATATATTGTTATATTTTATGTTGTTTTATTTTACATGTGAGTTAATATGAACATGAATATTTATATTAACAGCGTTAACTAAAAACGTTGTAATTTGATGCAAATGTAGTATATTACTAAGTGTAGTGTTATAAATGTACATAATAATAATAAAAAAAGACTATTTAAAATACTTTTCAGTATTTACGATGTTGATGACCGTTAAAACGCGTCATCATATACTGTCTGTGAAAAGGGTCCATGGTGTTCATGCGTCAAAATGTTCTGTGGTAATCGAGATTATGGCACACACACTGTCAACATGGAGCTTGAGCGCAATTAATAATGGATCTCGAATGCTGATTACTAACCTCAACATTCTCTGAGTGACGGTTTGGGTTCACATTGATTGATTATTTATCTTGTTTTTTGGTTTGTCTCCTCCGTGCCTCATCAAGTCGCGAGGCGAAGAGCTCCACTTTGTGGAGAACGGTTGCCATGACAACCCCACACTGGACGTAACCAGCGACAGCCAATCAGAGATGCAGGAGAAGAAACTCAGCGCCAATGGGGTGACGGCGGGCGCGGACGGCGGGAGCGGTTGGCAGGTGCTCGTCAACAAGCCCGGGAAAGATGAGGAAGACAACCAAGAGGAAGATACTCACCTTTAATCCCGGGAAACAATCAGCAAAACGGCATGGGAAAGCAGCATCGCATTAAAGACTATGAAGGCACTAAACATTTTCAAGCTTTTTCGAAACATCTGCTGTATAAAATGTGATGTCTTTTGGCGTGTATGACGTTTTTCTTTATCTGCATTACTAAATTCAGACGGACTAAACTAACTAAAGTGCTTTAAAATGCAAGTTGTAAATGGGACAATTTTCAGTGCAGGAGCTAATCATTAGTATTTATTTAAATCGAATGTGTCAAACAATCAGTAGGATATTTTAGAGTTTAAAACGTTGTTTGAAAATTGTTTATTGCACTGTTGAAGCAATAGTTCACCCCAAAACATGAAATATGTCGTTTTAATCTACCACATGTTGTTCCAAACTGCACTGGTTTTCTGTGAAAAAAAAAAAAAAAAAACTTTAGAAGGCACTTCACAAGTTAATTTCCCCACAACAATGGACGTCAAGTTCCACAAAAAAAAAAAAGAAGAAAAAAAGAAGAATATATTGGCTTGTGTGCTGCATTACAAGACATCTGAAGTAATTCTATTGAACTTCCGTTTTTGCGTAGCTCTGTATATTTCTATGGCATTGCTGTCGAAGAATAAGCTGGTGGAGTTAATGAAAGTTATCTTGAGCATTGTAACGTTTGAAGCAAATGTCTTAAATGTCAGTAGACCGGGAAAATTTAAAACTGTTTAAAATTTGTAAGATCTTACCTTCATGCTGTGGCAATACAAACCGGAAGACCGAACAAGCAGAACTCAAAGGGGGCAGGGCTATAGAAGGTCAATAGCTTTTAGTCAGCTTTAAGTTTTTGTTTTTGTAAGGTACCCCGATGATGACCGATGGCGGCGAACCTGACGAGATCTCAAAAAGTCGTACGGAAATAACTACGTAAAGATTCTTCATAAGTTATTTCTTAGAAAAATGTCGTACGGGTTTGAAACGACATGAAGGCGATTAAATGAATTTTCATTTTTGGGTGAATTACAGAAAAAAAAAAACACTAGTGTACTTGAAGACAGGGAAAGAGATTGTACCAATAATTTTTGCTGTTTTCTTGATGTAAACAGTGTATATCTCATAATACACTATAATCAGTCATTCTCAATTTTACTCATTTTAATGCAAGTATCTACAGTTAAGCAGGCTGCATATTGTGTTTTTACATGCTGAATGCTGGATGGACGCCTACATGCCTTGCTCTTTTATTGTGCATCGATCGGAATGGCTGCTCCGTAACAGGATTATTGTCGCTCTTTGTTAAGGTTTTTTATATTGCACCTTTAACGTTGCTCAGCACCAACGGCATCCAAAGCAGAACAAGATTCTTCTTACAAAAGAGTCTTTCAAACAGAAATGTGTCAAATGGCGCTAGACAACGATTTCTTTGTTTTCTACATGTTTTCAGTGTTTTTAAAAGCAGAAGTAAACCGTGATAAAAAAAAAAAGAAAAAAAAAAGTGTTAAACTAGCTATCTTCATGGTGGTTATCTCGTTTATGGTACGGTCCGTTTGTCAAAGAACAATCTTATTTGTCACAATAGATAAAAGGCTATTCTTTACTCATTTTAAGTGCATGAAACATTGTAGTACATTCTAGTCTATGCACATGTCAGGGGTCAAACTGATTGTACACAACTTAGCAAACGTGAACAGGTCATGTCAAACAGATTTAAATGGTTAGTACTCCAGAACGCTCTATATATATATAACGTACATGCATTGTTTCTTTAATAAGCCTTGACGTAGGAGAGTTTGACGCCACTGTAGAACGCTTCAGTTTTGTACCGTTCTGTCCTGGTACGAGAGCTATTAGCAAATTTGCACTTTTTCCATTTTGATTTTGTACCTCAAACTGCTTAATGTACCTGATTGTAAGGAGATTACGATCTCGTTGTTTTCTGGTAATTTTATGTTGTCCCACCTCTTAAAAGAGCAAAAAAAATAAATGTTTTGAGAAGGCTCATCTGTTACTTTGTAAACGTACCATAAAGTTTGACCTGTCACTGCTGCCCCCTACTGAGTGGTGAATGACTTGCCATATGAAATTGACTTAAAACAAGAGTTTGAATCCATTTTATTTTTCCTTAAATTTACAAAGCAATACAACATTTTAACATTGCATTGGCATGCTTGTGAACCCTGTGAAAGATGACAAAGTTTAACTTCAAAACGATGGCACTAGAAGATGCATAGGCCTATATAATACGACTTCTGAATTGGATATAATTAATTCGATACATTCCATCATGATGATTCTAGAACACTTCACATCTACATCCAGAATCTACAATCAAGAGCAACATTAAAAGCATGAACTTTAAAATACAACTCGGCATTCCCAACATCAAGTTTTGGCAAATTGTATGAGAAAAGAAATAATTTAAAAATAATTTTCTTGCCACGATGAATATTAAGAGTAATGAATAAAAACACTTAATCGAAGTAGTAATTTTGTAGGAAGATGCTGTCCAGGCCATTGAAGACGGGCTGATAGTTGTAAATCAGAGCTTTTTCCTCTTCACTTTGCGAAGAAAAACGATGATGGTTTTTCATTGCTGAAACAATAAGCACATCAACACATAAATTCAGCGGTCAGAAAGACTCTATGCTGCTTAAAATCTCTTGAATGTTGACTGTTTTCAGAACAAACAAGTTTTTAACACCAAGTTAAGTCCAATTAAAATGGTTAAAAGAAGGCCAAGATGAGAGAACTTCCTTTTTTTTTTTTTTGATGACCAACCTTCAGAAACAAAGAAGTGGGCAGTGTAGAAAGTGGCTTTGATGGCTGAGAGGGTGTGCACCATACCGGGTTTATCAATCCACTCGAACGGGCTTTTCTCTGGGTGCCACTGCACCGCGTAGAAGGGATATCGAGACGCTACAGGACATAAAGTATATAAATGTAATAAAATGATTCACTTGCTAAAAATGTGAACAAACCAATATCTACATGTATGCTTCTAAATGTAAAATCAACCAGTTGGTGTTTAAGGGTGGAAATCAGTTTAATAAGAATCAGCTGACTGTGAGACTGTTTCTGAATGATGGGTTACATCACACACACACACACACACACACACACACACACACACACACACACACACACACACACACACACACACACACACACACACACAAGAGACGCTCTGTGATGTACAGAGAGACATTCATACCCTCCATGGTGGAAATGAACTCTTTCTTGCCGTCTGTATTTGTGGTCAGGACCCTATAAAAACGCTTCAGCTTGGCATTGCCACTGTAATTCTGTAAGAAATTAAAGAAAACCATTTTTATACAGTGAATATACATTGATTGAGCAGTATGCAAAAAGCAGTATGGGAAATGCAGAAGTCACTGGTTATAATGGCAATGTTGGTTTTATTGTTCCATTTTATGCCTTGTGAAATTACTTCTGACAAAAATTATCATATGCTTTAAACAGATGAATTGGTACCTGCATGGACAAGCTCCAGCTGTGGAAATTAGACGTGATGTTTTCTTCTGCCAGAGATTGAAGAACATCCTTTGGGAATTTTTTGAACAACCTGCTGTTTTGGGCTCCTGTAAATCAATCAAAATCATTGACCAACCATTAACTCACAATAATGAGCCAATGCATGAAATTGGTAAACCAGACAACACAAACTGTGTGCCATTGTTTATACACAAGTATGCATTATTATATGTCTCCACCCATTAATTGTCACTTGTAATCATGCAGAACGTGATGCATTTGGTGGAAAACACACGGATACCAACCCGGGCTGAAGGTCAACGGCAGGGCGACCGCTTTGGTGTCGGTCAAGGTCAACAGGTTCTTGTTGCTAGTCAGAACCGTGAGCTGCTGGAAACCCTGACAGGTTCCCCAGATCGGAAAATAATCCGAAACATCATTCGCCTGTTGTTGATCATAAAGAAGACGACTCAAAGAACAATCAGATCAATCAATTCAAAAGAATTTTCACGGTTTCACTTTATTTTGATGGTCCCTTTAACACATTCTGTTGACTAAGTAATGCTGCACTTACATGTCTACTAACTCTCATTAGAGTATTAATAGAGTATTAGTAGACTGGTAGAGTTTGGGTCAGAATAAGTTGACATAGTTGTCTGTTGTTGGAGGAGCATCATCACAATTAAAGGACAAGTTCGGTATTTTACACTTAAAAGCCCTGTTTACAGATCGTTTCTGATGAAATAGAACGGTTAAGATTAAAATTTGGACACATGCTGCTGTCCCGAGAATTTTAGGTTTCTTTCGCTTTCCCCCCCACCCCCACAATGGCTGCATAGGTGCACTGGAACAATCCTTCCTAAAACGCATTAAACTTTCGTTTACAAAGACGTGAAACTCACCGAGTGGTCAGGAGTGTTCACTGATATGCTCACACAAAAATCGCTGCAAAAGAGTCTTTTGCATAGACTAGGCCTTGAGTTGGTTCACGTAGTGTTTTTGCGCTGCGCGTCTGTGTTGTACGTCACACGCATCACACACATGACCAGCGTCGGCCAATAGTGAGCCTACGTGGTGACGTGTAACACAGACACGCTGCGCAAAAACACTACGTGAACCAACTCGAGGCCCAGATAGAAGGAAATGAATAGTGGAATAAAGTCGTTATTTTTTTTGTTTTTTGCGCACAAAAAGTATTCTCGTCGCTTGATATACTTAAGATTGAGCCACTGTAGTCACTTGGACTATATTAACGATCTCTTTAATAACTTTTCTGGGCCAGCAAGTTTCGGTCACCTAGAAGCCTATGGAGGAGTGATCCAGCTCTCAGATTTAATCAAAAATATCTTTATTTGTGTTCTGAAGATGAACGAAGGTCTTACGGGGTTGGAACAACATGAGGGTGAGTAATTACTGACAGAATTTTCATTTTTGGGTGAACTAACCCTTTAAGTGTTACCATTTTCACATATGAGTTGGTTTTTTAAACGTACCTTTATTGCAAGTTCATAGAAAATCTTCGACACTCTGGTAAACTGAGACTTTTCAATGTCCACATTTCCTCCAGGTAGCAACAAACTAACCAGGTAAAAAAAAACACACAAAAAAAAAAAAACCAGTTAACAATCAGCAGAATATAGGTTTTAAAAAAGCAAATCGAAAATCCAGTGGTTTTGGAACATGGTGTGTCTGTTCTCTAGTTGGACCAGTTTCCAACTAGAGAACAGACACACCATGTTCTGTTCTCTAGTTGGAAATTGGTCCAACTAGAGAACAGACACACCATGTTCTGTTCTCTAGTTAAAAACTGGTCCAACTAGAGAACAGACACACCATGTTCTGTTCTCTAGTTGGACCAGTTTCCATGTTACAAACATCTTTATTTTTATTTATCCATTATTTAACCAAGAACGTCTCATTGAGATAGCACACTCTTCTTCCGGAGAGTCCTGATTTAAGTCGGACGCACATAAGAGACAAGTACATGTTTTCCCTTTACCTTTAAAACTTGCTCAAAGGAGGAACTGTATTTATATCAATTACATTTTGCAATTCGCTCTAGGTCCAGTGAACATAAAAAGAGGAAGAAAATTTGACCAAATGCTGAATGCACCCTATGAACTTTAAAGCAAATTTGAGTTGTAGATCTAGTGCAATAGCAGTTTATGTGATAGGATAAAAGATTAGAAAATATAAAAAGGTAATTTACCTAAAATAGTCATGTAAATGCATGTAGAACAGATCACCATAATCCAACACGGATAGAAAAGTACTTTGCACTATTTTCTTTTTCCACATGGAAAACACAGCTTATGTCAAAATATTCAGAAACACTCACCCATTTATTGAGTTGAATAGTTTTTCATACTCCTCCTCTGTCCGATTTATGCTGCAAACAAACATATTTATCTGTGTGTATTCTTTATTTAAAGTTTTTTTTTTTTTTTTTATGTATAGCTTGTGTTAAACATACCGGATCGGTACAACCCTGGCACCAGCTGACTCCAAATGTTTCACATATGATGCAGCTATATAAGAAGATCCCTGGGCATGAGGGTCGTCCTCTAAGTTTTCCTGGGCTAAAATTCCTGAAACACAAAAGGCATGTTTATTAGAAGAAAGGGGATTTTAGCTACTGAAAACATCAGGCTATAGGGGTTTGCATGTCTTAGCAGGTTTAGCTTGTCAGTCAAGCTGGCCTTTAGCAGCCAATGTCACAACCACAACAAGAGAAACATCCAACCAGACTCATTTTACCAAGCTAGGAGACGTTAAGCATTTCCTTTTTCTTTTTCTTTTTCTGTCTGCAGGGTTAAGTGGTCTCCCAACCATATGTTTAAACCCCTTTACGTGTTGCCGTGTCATTGAAGAGTTAATAAATAATTTAGAAGAAACTAGAACGTTCCACCAACGGAGCTGCGGAGAAAAAAAGATGCTCCGATAAAAAAAAGAAAGAAGAAAAAAAAGAAAGAAAGAATCGCATGACATAGCAAAAAATATGAGATGGAGCCTAATATAATAACATCAACATACATCATACACTACTTTAAGCGGAATAGCACATTACTAAAAAAATAAATAGTGAAATCGCTTAGATCTTAAAGTCGATGATTCAAAATATAAAATGTTATCCTTACCGATGATTGGTCTGTTATTTAAATTACGAGCGCATGATGCTGGAAACCCGCATTGAATAGCGGCGAAGACCGCGAGCACGAGCACCTGGCGATACATCCACCTCAGGTAACACACCAAAGGACGAAATAAATGAAAGCTTCTTGATGTTATCAATAAAGAAGACGATATGTCAGCTCCTCTGGTGATGTCAGGCTTTATAACGAAAGCTGAACCCGGATCCGCTAACCCACAGTCGTTAAACAAACAACGTTTCGACACGCGCGTGAATTATTGAGGCGTGTATGTTCTTTCGCGAGGATCAGCTTTGAAGATTCACAATCCAATGAGAGCGAAAAGTCACGGCTGGCCCCGCCCACTTGATTCATCATTACGTTCCTTCATTTAAAATGTTCTAAACGTAAGTTAGGCTGCATTATTCTCTCTCTTTTTTTTTTCTTTTTTTTTTTGTCTAATGACGCCTAATCATAAGTTGTGTTCTCCTCTATAGAAGATACTTACAAAAAATAGCATGACATTGTAAAAAAAAATGTAAAAAAATTAAACACTTAAAGTCTTGCTCACATGCCGACAGCATTATTAAATATTAATCATATTTATGGACAGGGCACTCCCAAACTATATTTTGCAAGCCTTTAATTGTGTTTAATGATTAGTCTACAGGAGAAATAATGACACGTGGCATGATAAAATTTAGACAAATATTTTGTATTTTGCGTTTAATTTTCTTTAAGGTGCACTGACAATTACTTTTGCATTTGAAAAGGTGACACATGAAGAAAATAATACTGTTAACCATGTTTAATAAGTGAAGTGAAGTGACATGCAAGGCCAAGTATGGTAACCCATACTCAGAGAATTTGTCCTCTGCATTTAACCCATCCAAGTTAGTGCACACACATTAAGAGCAGTGAGTATACTTCCCACTTCTGTTGTGATTAAAAGCTTGTCCCATCTAAGTGCTTTGTTGTCGGAAAGAACAGGAATCATGGAGGGCACAAGGTTTATTCTTGCCAATTTAATTGGGAAAATCTTAAAATCACTATATATACGAAATATTTTTGCTGTGTAGTTCCTATAAAACATACAATACGCTTTAAACAATTGTTTATTTATGTAAATTCAACTGGATTTTTGTGTATTTGTGAGTCTTGTAATTCCTTACTCACCATAAACAGTGACATTGAACATTTTCTTTGACACCTTATTTCCAATAATCTGTGCGTAATCTCCACAGTATATCCGATAATCTCTCTGTATTTCAGTGACAGAATCTCCCTCCATCACTGACTCTGACTCTATTGCATCTGTCTCCGCACCAAAAACACCTGAAGAACATCGGAAATGGTTATTCAGACACAACTCAGAACTTTCTATTGATTAAACTTTTTATATAAAATCAGTTTTAATCAATTTATTGATTACTGAAGATTTTTAATAATAAATAATTTACCAACAAGACCCAACCAGCACAAACTGAACAAAACAAACGCATGGGCCATTTTCTAAGCTGTTTGCTAAACAGTCAATAACTCAAAATGAATGTCCACATTAAGAGTGACCAGGCGATGCATGAATCCTCCTCTAAAAAGATGTAAGTCTTGAGTCTACACACACTCGCTGAGGTCGCAGTGCTGAGGTTAGAGTTGCAAACATGTTTACAATGCAGCAAAAACTATTCTTGGCAGACAGCCTCAGGTTATTTATTTATTTATGTATTTGCAGTATCCTATATTGTTGAAGGTGAAATAAAATCTGAAAATAACATTCTGTGTAACTACATTTACTATATTATTTCGCTGTAAATGTTTGTTTGATGTGGAATTTAGACTGTGGAATTTAGACACACACTGTCAAAATGAACCCGCTTTTTGTTCTAAAGAGGACACAACAGGTTTCAATTTGACTCACAAACTGCACAGACTGTCATGCATTCAGTGAATCACATATCATTTTCTTTCTGCTTTATATAAACATATACTGCCTGTGAGTCGATTCTAAAATGCTAAAAATGAAATTTAAGTACTAAGAACGATTGTTGTGGGTAATATTACTATTAACTGCAAAATTAGACCTTTGCTTTTTAGATAATATGACAATGGCATTTGTAAACTCAGACATTGATGGTTATTGCTCCAACCTGACTTTAAATCATGCAAATGATTTGGCTTTTAAATGTACTTTTTTGCATTCACAACACAGAGAGAGAACAGTGTGTGAACAAGATGCCACAAGACCTTTTCAATATATAATATGTATTATTATTATTTTTTTAAGTGAAATTGAAGATGTTGGGGGTGTCAAGTGAAGTTTTCTACCTGCACTGCATGTTGTATCAAGTCAGGCTTGAAACAGACTACTGGGATTCAGTGCAGAATCTCTGGCTCTCTATCGACATCTAATGGTTAGAATATAACTTTGCAAATTACAGGTGGAGGAACATTTGATGAAAGATAAATGGCTCATTGACAATTTTAATAGTATGGAACATCTTTTTAGCATTGCTAAAGTTGATAGTTTATTTAATAGAAAAAAAGGTTGTATTTCCATAGTTTTTTTTTATTGAACAAATATCATGCACAAACAACATGGCAAAAATAATACATCAGTGCAATGTAACAGTAAGATTGGGTACAAACATGGATAAAAAAAAAGATTCAATTCATAATCTTCTATTATAGCAAAACGTTGCATTTTAGCGTTTTTTGGCATTTTTACTTTTCATAATTTTAAGGGCATTCGTATAGAAAAGAAACTCGTGAAATACAAAAATCTTTGTTGCAGCTCATAACAAGTCCATATGTCCATTTGAGAGAAGATTCAGATAAGGAAACTTTTGGAAAAGCTAGTCATGAATATCAAGCCATGAAGACTTAGGCTACGTAACAAAAGTGAAGTGAAACACCGTGACCTTTGTGTGATAGATGGCGATATAGTCCATTTCTCTTTTATTGCGTGCGACCAAGCGTGTAATCCGCTCTCTTTCTTCTGAAGAAGTTTAAATCACAATTTTTTTGTGGATACAAACAACTGTCATCAAGAATAGACACCAGTGGATCTCAGTCAGTAGGCTATCACTGGGTTAAGTGTCTTTAAAAAAAAATGTTTCAAAATGTGCATTTTGTCGGTTCAGAAGTAGGCTAAATTGTGACGGGACGAACATTCGGAGCGGCCCATTTCCACTTTTCATGTTTCTTCACTCTGATTTTACTAAACTCTACAGCGATGAAGAGCAATTTTTTCATTTCTTCATTTTTATTACTGCACATAGACGGTAAGTAGCCTAAGGCTAAACATTGTTTAACGCACTTTCGGTCGCACTGACTTTCGGTTCCGATCGTTTGAGCCTGTAGGCCTACACCTTTATTAAACTTTTTTAACAGCACTGCACTGCAGGTAGGCTACATTACTACAACATAGACGTGTGCATTTTATAGGCTAAGTGTTTTAATAAAATAATAAGAATTTGTGTAGTCAGAGCAAGCGATCGTCACCATAAAGCGGTCGAGGGGCGGGACTAATAAAAAACTCTCTAAACTGTGTTTTGTAATCGATCAGATCTATTTACAGTGTCGTAATCTGTAGCTCTTTTTTCCACATTTCCTAGTAGGCTATTTGTGGCTGTGGCAGTGGCAGACACTACAGATAACATTTTCTTCTTAAGGTATTTGCATAAATACCTTTTTGATGAAATAGACTGAATCCTGTCAGTTTTAAACGAAGCAGCGTGTTGTTTTCTGACAGCAACACAACTAACCTCTCTCCAGAGATTGTGTTAAATCCCTGCTCCTCAAACGCTACACATTTAGCCTACACGTTTAGCAGAAAACATTATCAGAACAATTTACACCGATCTTCCTGTCTAAAAGTTTAAATGCCTCTGGCTCTAAGTGTTTCCTTCTTGAGAAATAGTGAATGTTTGCAGCTTGTACTAGCCTAGTTGTGTATGAGGACGGTTTCTAGTGACGGTTGCCTTGCCTTGTAACTTTCACAGACACGACTGTCCCACTCCCCCACTGCCATGCACTTACACGTAGTTGATAGTTCACCCAAAAAATTTACTTGGCTTTTATTTTTTTTATTCTTCAGTAGAATTGTAAAGTTATTCATATAATGCAAGTTGATGGCTACCGTGACTGAGAGTCAATAAAACATATACAGGTAAAACAAAATTAATACTCATAACTCATGGCTCCCGACGATTCTTTGAGGGGTTATGAAGTGAAACACTTTACAACATTATTACCTGTAGTATACACAGTCTTGGCAAACGGTCCTGAGCGCGTTCTCAATCTTCACATGGGGAAGTCAATCTTCCCGATCCCGTTTTGTTCTTAGAACCTTTTCCAAACAGTCTGTTTTGGTTATGGAAACATTAAAATGTCCAGTTTTCTTAATGCTAAAGGGATGTTTTTTAAAAGTTATAGGCCTAGTATGATGTTCCTGAAACATTCTTTCAACATAATATTTTATCAACTACTTTCTGGGAATGTTCAATTGTTTTCATGAACATAAAAATGACTAGTTCCCTTAATGTTTATAGAACGTCATTTAAAAATGTGCATGATGTTCCCTGAAACATTCTTTCAAACATTTGAACACCTGCTGTTAACAAGCAGAATCACTGAAGGAGAAACAACAAGAACAGAAACTTCAACTGACTTCCAGACACAGACTTACATAAAATCAATTGAAGATAAAAGAAGACATTAATTATCTTAAGATCTCAGCAGAGGAGGATTAAACAACTCCACAAACAACACTGCCAGCTTTACTTATTACTAACCAGACTTTATTTCTGCCAGACGCCTACAGAAGTTCTTATTGAAAATTAACAGAGGTTTAGATGTTGATGTTTGGTGGAAAATGTTTAGTTTGAAGTCACCATAATGCTGATCGGTGTTTGCTTTAGTTGAGCCCTTGACTTTTGTTAGTTTATTTATTTCAGCAATTGCACGTTTTCAGAAAATAAATTGATGATGAAAAGGCAGATCAGCATGTCTGTTTTATGTTGGTAACCAAACAGTTGATGTACCCAATTGACCCCCCCCCCCCCCCCCCGCACACACACACACACACACACACACACACACACACACACACACACACACACACACACATTATTGGAAGTCTGGAAGGCTACTGTCAACGTTCTACCAACATTCTTCAAAATATCTTCTAAAGAAAGAAACTAAAGTACATGTCAGGCATAATTGGCTTGAAGAAATTGTGCTATTTGTGTGTTACAGTATGTTGTTTTATATCAAACTCTGGTCCAAACAAAGGCTGCTTCCTTTCGTGTTTACATTTCACATAGTTACTGTGTTGTGGTTTTGTTATCAAATCTGAATAAACGTTTCTGTTTGTTCTTCAGGTGTGTTTGGTGATGCAGTGGAGTCAGTGCCAGTGACTGAGGGAGATTCAGTCACTCTACGCACTGATGAAATACCTAGCGAAGAAGTGACAGGGTGGACCTTTGGACCTGACAATATTGTCATAGTAATGAACTATGAAATTAAGCAATTTAAAGACAGATTGCAAGTGGACAGACAGTCTGTATCTCTTACCATCAAGAACATCACAGTTAATTTCTCTGGAATATATACATTTAATATTTTCAGCAGGAGCTTGTACAAGACGTTTAATGTTACTGTCTATGGTGAGTAGTTCTAGTCTTTCAGTGGTATTATCTCTATCGAAACTTTTGATGTGCAGAAATTAACACAAGTTTGCATTAAAATAAATATTACTTTATCTAAAATTTGTAAAGGAATAGGAATTTACTGAAGGTCTATGATGTTACTCGAGTCATTTGCCCATGAACTGTTGTAGACAAAGCCGACATACTGATTGTGTTTATTATTGTTTTGATTCTGACTCCTCCCCCTACTTTTACCAAATGGAGCCTGTTGTTAAGCATGTTTTGATGAAACTGTCATAGATTCACTTTGTACCAGCCTGTGTATTGTTGTCATGTGTAATGTCATGACCATGTAAACCTGGTAAATTTGTTATCAAAGCAAGTTCACCCACCTGAAACAATACTCCAAAATCAAAAGGATGATCTGGGCTACTTGCCATACATGTGCCATACATTTGTGAACATGTCAAACTACTGCTGTAAAGTGTCATTCAGATCCAATCCCTTTCAGATGAACATGGTGATTTACAAATAAAGGTTGATTTATCTTTAAATGATCTTCTGCCTAATTATTCGGTCATGTTTTCCAGCTCGTCTGCCTGTTCCTGTCATCAGCAGAGACTGTTTTTCGTCTTCATCATCATCATCATGTTCATTGGTGTGTTCATCAGTGGTGAATGTGAGTCATGTGACTCTCTCCTGGTACAAAGGAATCAGTGTATTGTCCAGCATCAGTGCGTCTGATCTCAGCATCAGTCTCTCTCTACCTCTGGAGGTGGAATATCAGGATAAAAACACCTACAGCTGTGTGCTGAACAATCCCATCAGCAACCAGACCACACATCTGGACATCAACACACTCTGTCACACATGTGAAGGTATATCTATAACCAGGCTAACATAACCATGTATACATACAATATTTGGTTCTAAAAGTGAAAACAAAAAACAAGGTAGTGCACTCACAGCTTCAACAGATCATGAACAGGTATTGTAAGATACATTAGATTGTTACTGGACCTATTCCTTCTCTGTTACAGCACAAGGACTGTCTGTTGGCACTATAGTGGGTATATGTGTTGGTGTCCTCCTGCTGGCAGCTGTGCTGGCTGCTGTTGCTGTTTACTTTTACAAGAAATCTGCAAAAGCAAAAGAAACGGGTAAGTGTTACATACATCTGATACAATGAGAAAAATGTGTAAACACAAAACCTTGTAACCAAAATAAAAAAAATCTGCTAGATTGTGGTAGAAATGGATTGTTCTGCTACTTGCTTCACTGTATAAATTATTTTATTATTTTATAACAGAGCAGACTCCTGTGGAACCGGAGGAAGCTATTCCTCTAAACATTAGTAAGAGAATACTTCATATATATTACTATATGTACTGACTGTTGTGTTTGCCAAGTTATTTTAAAGACAGAAATGTCTTTAGACTGTTGATATTTTGAGATTTTTCTCAACATTGACTTCGCTGACTCTAGCGATTTCAAATTCATTTTGTTTTCATTCATTTTTTGTCTGATTCCAACAAATCATACATCATTTTGAAGATTTTTTAATAGACAATGTGAAAAGAACAATAACATTTTTTTGAAAAATTGCTTACTGCGAATCATTTTGCCAGCACTGGTCACAAAAAAAGTAGGCAAAAAACAGTATGTGACAAAAGAAGTATGTCCGAATTCACAGTACTTGTGAAAAAAGTACGCAAAAAGTACCCGGATCTTTCTACTTCTGCCGGGATTCTGAAGCGTGCATTTGATGGACACTTTACAATCCCATGAAGCCACGGGAAAGGATTTATGAATGGCAGTCATTGGCAGAACTGGCAGAAATGACGTTGGTATGTCACATGATAATGACAACATGTTAAATGTAATACGTCCGGATTACATTCAAACTATAGACATATAGAACATACTATTTTAGCAGTCGTGAAGTCATTACTTACTCAAAATAAGTACCTATTCAAGAGAGTATGTGATTTCAGACACAGCCTCTGATTGATACAGCCCACAGTTTCTCTTTATGATTAGAAAGATGGTTGGTCAAACAGTAACAGTAAACAGTAATGGTAACAGTAAACAGTAAACCATAACAGTAAACAGTAACAGTAAACCATAAACAGTAACAGTAAACTTTAACAGTAAACCATAACAGTATCAGTAAACAGTAACGGTAAACAGTAAAAGTAACAGTAAACCATAACAGTAAACAGTAACAGTAAACCATAACAGTAAACCATAACAGTAACAGTAAACAGTAACAGTAAACCATAATAGTAAACAGTAACAGTAAACCATAACAGTAAACAGTAACAGTAAACCATAACAGTATCAGTAAACAGTAACAGTAAAAGTAACAGTAAACCATAACAGTAAACAGTAACAGTAAACCATAACAGTAAACCATAACAGTAACAGTAAACAGTAACAGTAAACAGTACCTACAACACTGCAAAAAGTGATTTGTCACTGAAAAGACATAAGATATAATGTTTTGTTTGTTGATAACTTGATCAAACTTTTCATGCAAGTTTATTTTTTGGCCCCCATGGCAGATTTTTCTTTAAGTAAATGTATCTTGATTGAAAAATGTTTAGATATAAAAAAATTGAGCAGTTAAATAAATTAATTTCCCTCCGGAGGACAAAAAAAAAAAAAAAAACACTACTCTGAAACCACAATAGAAAAGTTAACTTGCATCAATTATTGTTTAAACAGATCCAGTTCGCAGAGATGATGTTGTTGACCATCCAAATAACGGTAAGATACTGAATTACTGTGTGCACCAACTGAATCTCTCTGTGTGTTTGAGTCCCTTTTTCGCTATTTCCAAAAGGGTTTTGCACAAAGGATTTGATGCATGAATCTATAACTTGTCTTGTAAACTTTTACTTTTTCTTTGTCTTGTTACATTATTAGAGAAATCAAACTCAAATCTACTTTGCACGTATTCCAAAAACCTTAATTCTAGCCTTTTCTACGGTCAAAAGATTGTCTAGCACTAACAAACCTTCTTCCTTCTTCTTCTTCAAAATTGTTACGCATATAACGCGTATATAACTAGTCAAAGGCACGTGAAAAACAGTACTAATAACACAAAATATGCATTTATCAAAAAACACAATCACTCTTAATTTAAGAGAAAATATTACAAAATTATTAATGAAGTAATGGCTCTATCAAGTCCAAATCAGATTAAGATCTGTTGTCTTTTGCAGTTGGGGAAATGCCTAACCAGCAGAGAGACTTACCAAACAGTAAGTTACTTTAAAACAATATACGTTTTCATTGTCCATTACAATTAATCTAAAAAAAATAAAAAATCTGTGATTATTGTTGGAACAGGTCAGGAAGAATGTGATCCACTTCAGGGTAAGATCTCTCTCTTGTGAGTGTAAATCCACAAAGAAAATGTTATAATTTCCAATATCACAGAAACCTAAGGTTTGTTTAACAAGATATTATTTGCATACCACCTCTGCATGTTTAATTCATGTTTAACTTTTCTCCAGATATGTTTAACGCTGGGCAAGATCAAATGAAGAAAATAAAAGTGAAGCATGGAGAAACAGTCACTCTAAACTCTGGTGTTGCTGACTTACCGAGAGATGATCGGCTACGATGGAAATACGCTGATTCCAGAGTCTCTGATTCCACAACCTTATTTAAAGTCATTGCTGTGTGCCATAAAAGGAACGATAGGTTCACAGTAAAGGATGGTCCTGGTGGGAAATTCAAAGACAGATTGACGCTGGATCATAAAACTGGAAATCTCACTATCAAGAACATGAGAGTCAAAGACACCGGGCATTTTAAACTTGAGATCGCCAGCAACACAAATCATTTTACCAAAACAATCAAAGTCAATGTCCATGGTGAGAAGCTTAAGCCAACTTCTATTTTCACTTGTTTTTTTGAATTTTTAAAACCCAGTCAACTATTACACCATAGTAATAATAATAATATATTTCTGCCCACACTTCACAATAGTAGTGTTTTTAATAGCTTATATTCTTAGTTTTTTCTCCAAATAAATAGTAAAAGGACCATATCTCTATGCTTGTGTTACTGTGTGTAGAATTATAATTAGACACTGTAAAAAATTACATGATCAATAAGTTGTGACAACATATGTTTTTACATTGCTTTAACTCATACAATAAGTCATAGAAGTCATACCAGATTCAACAATTTTTTAAGTTGAAATGACTTAAACATTCAAGTTGATTGTACTTAAAAATTTAAATCAGCAACTTTTTTACAGTGTATAATTGCGATCAGGTAAAGATAGCGTAAATCTGTGTTTGAAATCAAGTCACATGATGCATTATTTTCTTTTGCCATCCATTTTAACATGAATATTTAATTTGCTATACAGTGCAGTTTAACTCTACGGCTTTCTGTCTTTTACCCTTCTGTGTTTCTGTGTTTTCTTACAGCTGCCACACAAATATGTGGGGATGATCTAAATGAGACAATGTTGTCGTTGATACCAGAAGAGGACCCCAACAACACTAGTACATATACTGTTGAGCCAACAGACACTTTATCCACTGAGGATGAGGAGGAGTCGGGTGGGGAACGGTGACACAATTTCACATGACAATGCCAGTCGGCAGATTTAGTCTATACGGATTTACACACATGCATATCACTTTTTTAATGGTTAAGAAGTGATTCATTAAGTGCAGGTAATGTGACCGTATGCAAAAACAGGTGCTTGTTATGTGTTGATAACTATATTTGATGAGAATATTTAGCTAAATATAGTGCTAAAGACATGCTTTTAATACACTAACATTTTCATTATGCTAATCTCTGGACCAAAATAACTCAACATGACAGTCCCAAAACAGTTATTAAACTTGTATTGTATACATAAACAGTATCAAGGTTTTTTGCATTTCATTTAATTAATTTAAGAGTGACATATTGCCATTCAAGGTTGTGTAAATATTTGTGACCATGTTGTGATGTACTGAGTTTTTTTATATTCAGGCCAGTTTATTTACATACTGTGATATTTGAGATGCTAGCTTGTAAATTGACTGTGAAAAAATGCACTCCGTATTATCAAATATATAATTATATCGACTAATACAACTTTATTGTAAAAACGCTAGTTAAAAAAAAAAATTTTGGAAGAGCAAAAATACTAATATTCTTGCTTGGACTTAGTTAAGAAAACATATTAAGTCTGCAAAAATATATTTGAAAAAACATTTATTATGGGTGATTTTTAAATCCAGTCCACATTCAGAATGGCTAATGTTGATTTGATCATATCAAGACCACACTCACACCCCAAACGGTCTTATCTAGTTACTTATTAAAAGCATACATTTTCAAAAATGACTATTCAAAATGGGTATGTAATTTACATTATAGAACAAATTGTCAAAGTATTGTCAAGTTATGTTTACCACAGACATTATTTTACTCATAAACTGAAAACCCCCATTATAAAACCCTGGAAAATCTCCAGCGAACCAGGGGTTGGGGCTTTAACATCATACCACATGGATCTACAAAAGTCCATTTATGGGTTTACACTTTTTCTTTTCAATTTTAAATAGGTCTAACGTTTACAGGGGCTTGTTTAGTCAATAAACGTGTTTAAAATGAATTTTGCAGTTGTGTTGCAAATGTAGTTTGTCAACTGGAGCACAGTATGGTTGTTATGAAATAAAGGCTAATGTGTGTTTTCATTTGTGTGTGTTTTATGTGATTGATAGACACCAGTTAATAATTGTGTTGAACACAAAAGAAGATATTTTGAAGAATGTTGGTAACCAGACTTCCCCCATTGACTTCAATAGTATTTTTTTTTTTTTTTTTTTTCTATGGAAGTCAATGGGGTCCATCAACTGTCTGGTTATCAAAATGCTTCAAAATATCTTCTTTTGTGTTCAACAGAAGAAAGAAACTCATACAGGTTTGGAATAACTAAAAAAAAAAAAAAAAAAAAAAAAGGTGAACTGTCCCTTTAAGGGTTTCTTTAAAAAACATATAAAATGTAATAAACCATATATATATATATATAAAAAGCATTTCCCTTAAATAGGTCTATCTATTCTTTATTATGAAGTTACACAGACATCAGTTGTGAGTTTTTTAGCTGAATGAGGACATCCCGTTTTCCAGATATAATTTACTTGGCACTTATTTGATCCATAACATGAGCTTGTTAACTGTTAAAAGAATGCTTGGTTATTTATTGTAATTTGGCATCATTTCATCTGTGGTTTAATTTAGCATCACTGAAAGCTTTTTGAGTTTGAGTTATTGGTTGATTTATTTATTTTGCTCATGAAAATGCTTGTTGTGAATTTAAGGTAAAATTGAACTTATTAAATGATCCGCAGCACATTCTTACATAATATTATGAAAGAAAATTAATAAATAAATATTACTCCCAAAGTCACCAGAACTGAATGCTTTGGTGTTTTTGCACAAAAAAAAAAAAAATACCCAGAGCCCCTGTGACATTTTAAGGTACTTTATTAAAATGTATGTGGGGCGCCAGTGATGATCAAACGCCCCTGACTCAAACAAAGGTGTGCAATGTTCACCAAAAGTTCAAAAGTTTAACACATCGAAGCTCAACTGGGAAAACTTTCTGAACACTGTGGGTAACAACATTAAAGAGGCAATGTCCTGACACTAAAGGGCAGGTTCTTCAGAAGTCACAAGTTTGCAAAACAAAAAACTTCCTGCCAACACTTACATGCTGACAGGCCACAGACACAGGTCTGCTACCTACATTACCTGACCACAAAAACACAAGATGTTTAGTAAGCACAGCGTAGATGAAAGAACAGACCAATTTGTGTCAGAAACGGACGTTAAGTAAAAATATGATTGTTCAAGACTTATGTCATGCTGTTTTAGAGCATTTTAGAGAGTTTTAGAGAGTTTTGTAAAAGTGCCTCAGAAAAAAAAAATAGTTAGAGAGAAAAATGTTTTATTCTTGATATTCTTTTAAGATTTCGGTTATAGTTGGCTAAATCAGTTTGAGATTGATTTCTGAGCTCTTCTTTTCTGTTCAGCTCTTCTGGATGTGATGTCATAAACCAGAACAGCAACAGTAGCCAAGCCCACCAGAACAGAAAGGACCAATTGGATCACAGCTTTATTAGAATCACAACAGCAGACACATTCTGAAGGGGAAAAAAGAACAGAAAATATCAATATATAAAATTATTTGATAGTATGCTGCTGATGTGCTGTTGAAGTGATGGTTTGATGCTACCTGAACATGTGTGACAGAGTGTGTTGATGTCCAGATGTGTGGTCTGGTTGCTGATGGGATTGTTCAGCACACAGCTGTAGGTGTTTTTATCCTGATATTCCACCTCCAGAGGTAGAGAGAGACTGATGCTGAGATCAGACGGACTGATGCTGGACAATACACTGATTCCTTTGTACCAGGAGAGAGTC
The DNA here is from genome assembly GCF_951802725.1 of Rutilus rutilus. Lineage (NCBI taxonomy): Eukaryota > Metazoa > Chordata > Actinopteri > Cypriniformes > Leuciscidae > Rutilus > Rutilus rutilus. The sequence goes on along the minus strand of NC_140222.1, from coordinate 7,820,733 downwards.
ACATGACTCACATTCAACACTGAACACAGCAGCACACATTTGGACACCGATGATCCTGATGATGATGAAGGATTTTGAGGACAGTAACTAGCGATGGCAGGAATAGGAAGACGAGCTGGAAAACATGGAAGAAATATTAATAAAGGGTCTGTGATGTCAATTTCATTTGGAACCTCTACCTATAAGTACTCACCAATGACAGTAACATTGAAAGTTTTCTTTGAAACTTTATGTCCAATCAACTGTACTTTATAAAACCCAGAGTCTGTGGTTCTGGTGTTTGTGATGGTCAGAGATCCAGTCTGATGATCCAGCTTCAGTCTGTCTCTGAATCTCTCATTATTTTCAGAGATGACTTGGGAGGATATGTTGAGTTTAGCGATGCAGTCGTCTCCGCACATCCACATTATCAGATCGTCCTCTCGTATTTTATTCACACCAGTCTGTAGGTTGAGAGAATCTCCCTCCATCACTGACACCGACTCGATTTCGTCTGCCTCAACACCAAACACACCTGAAACATACAAGGGCACTTTCTCAATCACAGACTAAAGTACTGAAGTAACTTTCTGTTGGATCATTAGTTTCAGTTAAAATTGCTGTACTATTATTAAAAGTCATTCAATTTTTATGGAAGCTTCTTTTAGCCACAGAATAAAACAAAAATAAAAAGTTAATTGGGACTTTATATTTTGCAATTATGACTTTATTTCTTGCAATTGTGAGTTTATATCTAGCAGATCTGACCAAGAACACAGGAAAAACTGGGGTTTATATACACAAGGGGTGATAAAACTACAAACTGACTACAAAATGGCACTAGAAACAGAAAACCAGAAAAAGACAGGCAGAATACAACCTAAAAGTTCAAATAAAACATGTAACAGAGACCCCCTTTAATCTGCTCCATGACCAAACACAAAAACACAAGAATCCCTGAGGGTGGTGGAGCGGGGGCGGACAAGGAGAAGGGATAGCAAGCCAGGCCCATGTGATGGAAATAGGCCTGGAGACTGAAGCAGAGCTAGACAAGTGGAGAGTCAAGGCGGAGCTGGCAGTTCAGGGAACTTGGATGAAGCAGGTGACCAGGGTGGACTCGGCGGAGCTGAAGCCACGGCAGAGCCGGTGTAACAGAGAGAGAGAGCCCAGAGAGTTTAGTGATTGCCTCCTTGGCCATGACATGATGCAGTCGCCGAGAAGTGTGTGAAGGCCACACGCACAAGATGGTGGTAGCTATCAAAGGCAGTACAGGAGAGAGTGGTAGGACCTCCAGGACCACTGGACTTGGAAGCATCAGACTTGGAGGCGTTGAGACCACCGGAATTGGAAATGCTGAGACCACAGGACTTGTAAGGGCTAAGACCACCGGACTTGGAAGCGCTGAGACCAACGGACTTGGAAGCGCTGAGACCACCGGACTTGGAAGCACAGAGACCACTGGACTTGAAAGCGCTGAGATCACTGGATTTGGAAGCGTTGAGAACACTGGATTTGGAAGCGCTGAGACCACTGGACTTGGAAGCACAGAGACCGCAGGACTTGGAAGCGCTGAGACCGCAGGACTTGGAAGCGCTGAGATCACTGGATTTGGAAGCGCTGAGACCATTGGACTTGGAAGCACAGAGACCACTGGACTTGAAAGCACTGAGATCACTGGATTTGGAAGCGCTGAGACCATTGGACTTGGAAGCGCTGAGACCACTGGACTTGGAAGCGCTGAGACCACTGGACTTGGAAGCGCTGAGACCACTGGATTTGGAAGCGCTGAGACCACTGGACTTGGAAGCGCTGAGACCATTGGACTTGGAAGCGCTGAGAACACTGGATTTGGAAGCGCTGAGACCATTGGACTTGGAAGCGCTGAGACCACTGGACTTGGAAGCACAGAGACCGCAGGACTTGGAAGCGCTGAGACCAATGGATTTGGAAGCGCTGAGATCACTGGATTTGGAAGTGTTGAGAACACTGGATTTGGAAGCGCTGAGACCATTGGACTTGGAAGCGCTGAGACCACTGGACTTGGAAGCACAGAGACCGCAGGACTTGGAAGCGCTGAGACCAATGGATTTGGAAGCGCTGAGACCACTGGATTTGGAAGCGCTGAGACCACTGGATTTGGAAGCCCTGAGACCACTGGATTTGGAAGCGCTGAGACCACTGGACTTGGAAGCGCTGAGACCACTGGACTTGGAAGCGCTGAGACCACTGGACTTGGAAGCGCTGAGACCACTGGATTTGGAAGCGCTGAGACCAATGGATTTGGAAGCGCTGAGACCAATGGATTTGGAAGCGCTGAGACCGCAGGACTTGGAAGCGCTGAGACCGCAGGACTTGGAAGCGCTGAGACCAATGGATTTGGAAGCGCTGAGACCAATGGATTTGGAATCGCTGAGACCAATGGATTTGGAAGCGCTGAGACCACTGGATTTGGAAGCGCTGAGACCACTTGACTTGGGACCGCAGGACTTGGAAGAGTTTAGACCGTTAGACTAGGGACACTGGGCTTGGAAGCGCAGAGGCTGCCGGGCTTGGGAGAGGGCTTGGAAGTTTGTAGCTTCCTCCTGGAAGAGTTGAATTTAGGGGCTCACTTAGCCCAAAATAAATAAAAAATATCTTGAAAGCAGTTTCCCACTCAGTTCATACAGTTAGCCAGTGCAAAAAACTGAACTGTATATTCCTCTATAGAGTCCTTACCTTTCCAGGGATACAGAAGTTTCTCTGCTGGGTCCATTGTGATTTATTCAGAGAGTAGAATCCAAATGCAGTTTTGTTTAAGCAAACAACAATCCAAGCACAAGGAGCAGAACTGAGGACACCAACGACACATCCAACAACAGACAAGATCCGACCAAGAACACAGGAAACACTGGGGTTACACACACACAAGGGGTGATAGATAAACAAGACACACTTGGGAACAGTCAGGGAACTAATAAACAAGAAAACTACAAACTGACTACAAAATGGCACTAGAAACAGAAAACAGGAAAGAACCGGGATACAACCTAAAAAACGGAGAACATATAATATCCGGGTTTATAACTTGCAATTTAGATATAAAGTCTATTGCCTATTTTTTCCTGTGGCAGAAACAACCTCCCATTATTTTTACACTAATTTAAAATTTAAAAGATTTGAATTCAAGTCATTGGGATCTTACGAAAAGAGAAAATACAAAGCAGCATTACACAAAGGAAGCAAAATCGAACTGATGTTTTAAAGTGTGTAGTTATGGAAGATGTTATAAATGGAAAGTTTAATACAAACATATTTATTTTCCCTGAAGGCAGTGCTTTAAGTGGGGAAAAAAGTGCTGGTACTCTCGCTTTGACTCTGATTGGCAAAGAAAAAGTAAAGGTACGCTAAAGATTAAAATCTAGAAGTGCTGGTACTGTGTACCGGTGTGTACCGGCCCACTTTGAGCACTGTCTCAAATCTCAAATGCAAATAAAGTCTCAAATACACACATACTGTAAAACACTGCACTGTTTTTAAACTGCCTCAGTAATACCACAGACTGTTAAGATTGTCATTTAGGACAAAGCTAGAACTATAACCAAAAGCAAGAGCATCGCTAAAAATTACTAAGGTAATTTACATTCAGAAATAACATTTTGATAACTTAAAGGGAATGTTTTTAGAGCATATATTTGTTAGCTGTGACTGTGACGTAGTTGAATACCTTAAGACAAATGTTGTAAGGAAATATAAACCCTTTAGTAATTTTCGACAGTAGGCCTTTTACACCATTACAAAACTGCATGAAGTGAAAAGCTAAAAACACATTTTAACTTACCGTCGAGACGCCAGAAGCACAAACAAAAGAAAACAAACCCGTGAAGCATTTTTATCAGCAGTTGGCTGTCTGTTTTGAGGAAACTTCACTTGAGATGAAACCAAGTGTGAATCCCCCCCCCCCCCTCCCCCTTTACACTTTTCCACCTCCCTCCCCGTTCTCATGCACTGACTGTGATTGCGTTTGTTCTACTTGCATATGTTTAACTTATTCTAGTACTTATTACGAATCTAACTGGTGGTAGAAAATATTATTTTTATTAGTTATGACATGCAACCAGTGTATATGTAAAAATTGCTGATATTTCCTATTAAAAAAAGAAGTCACATTTCCCATTAATAGTGTGTAAAGTGCAATTTCTCATAATGGTTACATTTGTTTGTATATTAAATAGTAAATGATCATAAATGGTGCTGACAATTCATTTTAAATATAGCCTATTATTGTTGATGGATTCACTACTTTGTTTAACAACTAACCTGTATTGAGTAACAGGAAAACAGTCTAGCTGTTATGATAATGTTAGCAGGACAGGAAAAAGCCCTTTAACCACATGAGACATAAGCACATGCACAACTTATTTGTCCACTCAACAGAACTAGACCTAGACCTACATATCTTTGTAGATCTTAAGAAATCAGACCACATCAAGTTTCAGTTTGACTCAGAAATTGAGTTGGTGGTGACAGTGTATTGAAAAGGTCTTCTGTTGGTCTGCTGTAGCCTAATCAAATGTGTTGAAAATAAAAACTTAAACCAACTAATACCATATTTGTTATTAATATAACCAACACCAACAAAAGTACACTTTTTTATAAGAACATATTAGTTTTTCAACAGATTTTGATTTCATGCCAGCCAGCATGGACTCGGAACAAGTCATATCCACCATTATCCTCAAGTGGTCATTAGGTTGAACTGCAGATTAAAACACACATAGATCACATGATGAGCGCCCCCTGTCGGCCAATGTATCTACTGCGAAGCTCCTGCTTAGCATTCCATACATTTACTTGAACAAATTAGTAGCCTAAATATTACAGAATGTGGAAAAGCGGCACCTTCCACGAGGACTCATATTGTCTTTTACATGTTGTTATTGACTACAGGCTTACGTAGCGTTTGTTTTTCCTCAGTTACGTTGACAGAGACTTTTAGTAAAATACTTTAGTATTTTAAGTTCACGTGATTACAAGCATACTTTATTATTTTTAAGTTCACGTACGTGATTACACGCATTAACACGGACGAGAGAGAATTCAGTAAAACTAGCAACAGGTAGCCTAAACTTTTTTTTTTTTTTTTTTTTTTGAGTGAGGATAAATGCGTCACATTGTCATGTGAGCCGACATGGTCCATCCTTCATTCCGATCTGGGGAACTTCCTGACATTTACTTCCCAACTTTTCCTCGCAGTCACGCAGATTTACTAGTTTACCCGCGATGATTAAGAATATAATTCATCAATGAAATGTATCTGTTGTTGTTAGATATCGGCTAATTCGATAGAAAATTATGTTAATCGTCGCTGTCAGCGCGTTTAAGAAACGGAGCGCTACTGAAGGATAAACCGAGAACGCACCTGAGCCGATGAACAAATACACTATATCTTTATTTTAAACCACATTTCACTCTGATTTAGATCAGTATGATGATCTGTGTTTTATTTGTATGCCTTTTACTCTTTAAAGGTGAGTACATAATTTAAAAACCTCAGAGACTTTCGCTTTCAATTTGCTACATCGTTTTGTCCATTACTGAAAGATATTTTAATTACTACTTAATTTAATACCGTAATTAAACTAGGTGGTTTAACTGTCCCCAGGCAACAAGTCATTAAAATGCTGATGTTGGCATAAACATTATTATTGTTTCTTTAAACCTTTGTTCTTTATTATTGTTTCTTTAAACCGGATTTTTTTCTGTAAAAAATGAATAGCTGAAATAGAATAATTGTGACCCTGGACCACAAAACCAGTGACATGGGTCACAGTTTTGAAATTGAGATTTATACATCACAAGCTGAATAAATAAGATTTCCATTGATGTATGGTTTGTTAGGATAGGACAATATTTGGCCGGGAGGCCTTGGGATACAACTATTTGAAAATCTGGAATCTGAAGGTGCCAAAAAAATCAAAACATTGAGAAAATCGCCTTTAAAGTTCATTTATGTTCGTAATTATGCTGCATTCATTCACAAAAATAAATGTTTTATATATTTACAGTAGGAAATTTACAAAATATCTTCATGGAACATGATCTTTACTTAATATCCTAATGATTTTTGGCATAAAAGAAAAATCTATAATTTTGACCCATACAATGTATTGTTGGCTATTGCCACAAATATACCTGTGCTACTTGTGACTGGTTTTGTGGTCCATGGTCACAATTAGGCAAATAAAACTTAAAGGAATAGTTCACAAATTAATGAAAATTCTGTCATGATTTACTCACCCCAATGACCTTCCAATCACAGTATATGACCATAACATTTTCTGTTGAAAACAAACGAAGATGTTAGCAGAACATCCATGTTGTTATTTTTCATTCGTGACTTTGAGGGTGAGTAAATCATGGGATCATTTTAATTTTTTGGTGAACTATCCCTTAAAGTCTCATGAAATTGTTTAGACAGAAATGATCTCAATTTGAGAAACTGTTTGTTTGTTCTTCAGGTGTGTTTGGTGTTGATCCAGTGAAGTCAGTGTCAGTGTTGGAGGGAGATTCAGTCACTCTACATGCAGGTCCTACTGAAACACAGAGGATTGAGCTGATACTGTGGACATTTGGATCTGACAGCACTCGTATAGCTCAGATCAACAAAATGATCAATAAGGTCTCATTATACAATGATGTTCTTGATGGGATATTCAGAGACAGACTGGAGTTAGATGATCAGACTGGAGATCTCACAATCACAAACATCACAACTGAACATGCTGGACTTTATGAATTACAGATCATTGGCGAAAAAGCGGTCCTACCCAAAAAATTCAGTATTATGGTTTATTATGGTGAGTAGTTCAAATATAGATTGCATTTGGTTTGACTTCATTGCAGTATTGTTCCATACTGGACATATTGTCAGTGTGTCAAGTCAGCAGTAAAACTGAGAAGTTACTTTGGTAACTTTTCCACTGAGCCCATCATTCATTTATCCTAAATGCAATCTGAACCTATAGTATTTGGTTTCTATTGTAAAGGGTAAAATGAGACCCGAGTCACAGCGCCGGCATATGTTGGTTAATTTGAGACAAGCAACCTGAAGAGACAGAGATAGTGTAAATCACTTAAAACCATGGAAGCCAAAAATATCTGCTTAAAAAGTCATAATGATGTGGTTAAAAAGTCAAGTCAAAGTTAATAAAAAGTTTAGTATATCAGGTTAAGAATCAAATAAGTGAATTTTGGTTTAACTCACTGCATGCCAATAACTCCCTTAATTGCTACATTATTCTTCTCATTGAATATCTTGTTTCAGTCAAAAATGCGTCACATGATTGGAGTAAAACGTGTTTGCCAATAATGTCAAATTTCACAGTCGTGATTCTTCCCTTGATTTGTTCTTTCTGATGTAGTCTGATTAGTAGAAAGTGTATTATTTTATATATATGTGTCAAATTTTTGATACACGGACGATTTTGCAGGTTTTCCCACTTACAAAGCATGTAGAAATCTGTTATTTTTTTATCATAGGTACTCTTCAACTGTGAGTGACGGAATCTAAAAACAAAATCCAGAAAATCACATTGTATGATTTTTAAGTAATTCATTTGCATTTTATTGCATGACATACTGAAACCAGCTGGTTTCAAACTCGTTAGCCTAGTACGTTTTGTCCCTCTCTGCTATTATAGTTTTTCAAGATGGCGGAACTACATGGAAGCCTCCGTGGACCTACCCGTCCCATGTATATAAAGATAATAAATTCTTCGTTTACGAGGATAATTCAGATCATTGGCAGAGGTAGTTGTACACCATTGAGGACATATTTAAGAATAAAGATATTGATTTTAGATAATAAAATACCTAAAAAGATACACATTGTACCTTTAATATTTGGTACAGAAACATTTGTTTGCAATTACAGAGATCATACGTTTCCTGTAGTTCTTGACCAGGTTTGCACACACTGCAGCAGGGCTTTTGACCCACTCCTCCATACAGACCTTCTCCAGATCCTTCAGGTTTCAGGGCTGTCGCTGGGCAATACAGACTTTCAGCTCCCTCCAAAGATTTCTATTGGGTTCAGGTCTGGAGACTGGCTAGGTCACTCCAGGACCTTGAGATGCTTCTTACGGAGCCACTCCTTAGTTGCCCTGGCTGTGTGTTTCGGTTCGTTGTCATGCTGGAAGACCCAGCCACGTCCCATCTTCAATGCTCTTACTGAGGGAAGGAGGTTGTTGGCCAAGATCTCGTGATACATGGCCCCATCCATTCTCCCCTCAATACGGTGCAGTTGTCCTGTCCCCTTTGCAGAAAAGCATCCCCAAAGAATGATGTTTCCACCTCCATGCTTCACGGTTGGGATGGTGTTCTTGGGGTTGTACTCATCCTTCTTCTTCCTCCAAACACGGCAAGTGGAGTTTAGAACAAAAAGCTGTATTTTTGTCTCATCAGACCACATGACCTTCTCCCATTCCTCCTCTGGATCATCCAGATGGTCATTGGCAAACTTCAGACGGGCCTGGACATGCGCTACTTGAGCAGGTTTTCTTTGAGAGTGTGGTCCCAGCTCTCTTCAGGTCATTGGCCAGGTCCTGCCGTGTAGTTCTGGGCTGATCCCTCACCTTCCTCGTGATAATTGATGCCCCACGAGGTGAGATCTTGCATGGTGCCCCAGACCGAGGGAGATTGACCGTCATCTTGAACTTCTTCCATTTTCTAATAATTGCACCAACAGTTGTTGCCTTCTCACCAAGCTGCTTGCCTATTGTCCTGTAGCCCATCCCAGCCTTGTGCAGGTCTACAATTTTATCCCTGATGTCCTTACACAGCTCTCTGGTCTTGGCCATTGTGGAGAGGTTGGAGTCTGTTTGATTGAGTGTGTGGACAGGTGTCTTTTATACAGGTAACGAGTTCAAACAGGTGCAGTTAATACAGGTAATGAGTGGAGAACAGGAGGGCTTCTTAAAGAAAAACTAACAGGTCTGTGAGAGCCGGAATTCTTACTGGTTGGTAGGTGATCAAATACTTATGCCATGCAATAAAATGCAAATTAATTATTTAAAAATCATACAATGTGATTTTCTGGATTTTTGTTTTAGATTCCGTCTCTCACAGTTGAAGTGTACCTATGATAAAAATTACAGACCTCTACATGCTTTGTAAGTAGGAAAACCTGCAAAATCGGCAGTGTCTCAAATACTTGTTCTCCCCACTGTATTTCATTAAGGTACCTCTATTTAGATAAATATTTATATAAAGGTTGATTCACCTGTATATGATCATTGTCTGTTTATTCTCTCGTGTTTTCTAGCTCATCTGCCTGTACCTGTCATCATCAGTAACTCTTCACACTGTTCTTCATCATCATCATGTTCATTGGTGTGTTCATCAGTGGTGAATGTGAGTCATGTGACTCTCTCCTGGTACAAAGGAATCAGTGTATTGTCCAGCATCAGTGTGTCTGATCTCAGCATCAGTCTCTCTCTACCTCTGGAGGTGGAATATCAGGATAAAAACACCTACAGCTGTGTGCTGAACAATCCCATCAGCAACCAGACCACACATCTGGACATCAACACACTCTGTCACACATGTTCAGGTACGGCAGCACTGATTTGTTCTGCTCCACATTATTAATACCTCTCAACTTTATTTACAGTTCTCAGGTTTATAAATACAGCATCAATATTTTTAGTAATCTGACCCATTTCAGATCTCAGTTATTGGATATACTCACAAGTTTTGTGTTAACTCTCTCTGATCTACCGTTTTACAGTGGTCGAGCCGACGATCAAAACAGAAAGAGGTCATATAGTGCTGATCTGTGTTTTTGTTGGAGTAATTGTCCTAGTCGTGGCTGCTGTTGGAATATTCATTACCCGCAGGAAATATAGAAATACTGATCATGTGGGTAAGTATGATCTGCAGTTAGATAATAGAAAATGTGAAAATTTATTGGGAAAAAAGAGTATATATCTAGTTCAGGTAAGTCATGGGTGATTTCGAAACACTGATTCATGAAGCTTCGAAACTTTTACAAATCTTTTGTTTTGAATCAATGTATTGGAGCATGTATCAAACCTGTCAAAGTCACGTGATTTCAGTAAACGAGGCTTCGTTACATCATAACTTTTTCAAAATGTATTGAAATTTCAATTTCACTGCTGTGCAGGGCTGGACTGGGACAAAAAATTGGCTCTGGCATTTTGGCCCATACTGGCTCACTACATATGATCATAAACACCACCCATCTTTGCACGCCATTGAATATGTATACAACTCCTTTTCCTTAAAACCACCAATGCCATGTAATGAGTGAGGAACGAGCGAGAGTTAACAGATGAAATAACAAAAAAAAATTAATTTATTAAAACAATTGAACTATACTCCAGAGTGATGAATCCTAAAACAAGCTATAAGCTGCTCTGGCATAGCAATACCAGTGTTTCTCACATGATGTTTAGTAAAACTGTGGTGGGTGGACCTCGGGTCCTCTAGGGGGGTTGGGGGGCATGCCCGCCCGGAAGAAAGTTTTGTGCATTTTAATGTTAAATTCATCAATCTGGTGCACTTTGAGAGTTCAAATTTAAAAGCTCCAACCCATATTCAGTGTGCAAATTGAAAAAAGAAAAACTCAATCCTCTTTTAGATAGTCTGTCTACATTACACTAATAATAGTTATAATATTAATCCCATGGCAGTAATAGCCATATACTGTAAAACAAATGCACTGAGAAATAAAGGAAACTTTCATAATTAGTTTTGTACTAATTTCTATACTTGAAAGTGGCGGAAAAAGAAAAAAGCAGAGGACGATTACATCCTTTTTTTTCAAACACACACTGTAAGTATGTGTTACAGTGTGTCGCGGTGACATGAATCACGCATAAAGTTTCCTTGTTATGATTTAAACCTACTGTAACGCAGTAAGACGTGTAAGACAACAGAGCCCGTATGGACCTTGTCACGTCACGCCGGATTCTGCCGAGTGTGTGTTAAATGCTCTTCTACTTGTCGCTTTGGATAAAAGCGTCTTTTAAATGAGACATAACAGATTATTCCCAGCAGGCACACAACGTCATAAGACGTTGATATTTGGTTAAATTTCGGTTGCGACGTCGGGTGACCAAAATTCAATGTAAATTCAACATCTAATGTCAATGTTAAATTGATGTCCAATACCGACGTCAGCTGACGTTGAGATTTTGTTGTTTTTGCGTAATCATAATCCAACGTTAAGTCAACGTCAACTTGACTTGACTTCAACCCGATTTTCATTTTCAACCAAAATGCAATGTCTGTCCGACGTCATGTCCAACGTCAACCTAACGTTATAGACGTCTGGTACCTGCTGGGTTGGGCTCTGCTGTCTTTTGTTGTCTATGTGCTGCTCGCATCCTTTCATCCTTTCACAATAAATCAAATTTGTTTTGTAAAGGCCTACTCACTGAACACTTTTTTTTTTGTCCAACTGATAAGAAGTTAGATTAAAGTTAAAGTTATTGTTCAAGTGTAGTGTAACTGAAATATTGTAAATATTATAAATATCATAAACTATCTTTATTTCATAAAAATAAAGTATAGAAGTATAGATGTCCACAGTGGTCTGAAAGACCCAAGTCCTTCAGTACTTTTTTATTTTGAGTATGATTTCACAAAAATAGGTTGCTGTAAGCTATCATGGCATGTTCCCAAAACTGCCACTATGGTGCTGTAAAATGCCAATTGCTATTCTATCTAGAATTTATTATTATGAACATCACCTTTGGGTCACATCACCATTACAGCTTTTGCCCCCCCCCCCCCCCCCACACTTTTATAATGGCTGCTACGCAGATTATACAGTGGCAGCAGCACTGATCTGATGTATATAAGTCATTTATATAGATCAGTGAGTGGTGGCCTATTACAGCTGCAATTTCTTAACTTTGAAACGTAGCCTACGTGTATCATTAAATGTCCGTCTCACCTCAGCAGTCGGCCCGCCCTGCTGACATCTTCACTGAAGTCTTTTGCCGGCCTTCCAGCGAATAATTCATTTATTTTCACACATTTGGTGGCCTCTGCCTCAAGTGCTTGTCGTTTTATTTATTTTTTCTCTCAACTTCTCGGCCCCTCCTTTACGTTTAGAGATTTTGTTGACTATCGTTGCACATCATCACATCATTAGGCTATTCACTGCAGTTGTAAAGCGGCCGCTTTGCAAGTCTATAACTTGATTCTGATTGGCCAATGCTCAGTGAACATGTCACATGTGCTCATCACACGTTTAACCGACCTGTCAGTCTCGCAGCTTGCATCAGCTTCATGCGGCCAATGAGATAGATAGTCAGGTCCGAATCTTCAAGATTGTGTAACCCTGTAGGCATTTTTGAGGAAAAGTTGTTATACCACATTTTTAGAAAGTTCAATGTCTCCTGAATAAGGATCCACCGTATAACATTGAAATAAGGGTCCCATTTTCTTGTAATTGTTATTGAAACAATAGGTGCATTATTCACAGCCGAAACACTACAGGTGGATAGGGTAAAAATTTTAAGTTATAGATATCACCATAAAACCTTTCCAGTTTTTCACTTCCATAGAGACAGACATTTTTTGTATTACAAGTTTTCTGAAATGTCATGTTTACATATGCAAATGAGGCATACCAGTATATATATATACTGCCATGTGCAATGGACATGCTGCCGCGGGCTCCTGGACAAGACCCCAGCGCCTTTGGCATGTCAATTGCCTCGAGTTGCAGGCTGTACGTCTCGCCCTGCACCACTTCTGTGCGTTGCTCAGGGGTCAACACGTATTAGTCCGATCAGACAATACCGCCACAGTAGCGTACATCTACCGACAAGGTGGTCTGCGCTCCCATCGTATGTCACAACTCGCCCGCCACCTCCTCATATGGAGTCAGAAGCATCTGAGGTCGCTTCGAGCCATTTATATCCCGGGAGACCTGAACCGTGCAGCCGATCTGTCTCGGTTTCGGCCTCTCGCTGGAGAATGGAGACTCCATCCCCAGTCGGTTCAGCTGATTTGGGATCAGTTCGGGGACGCACAGGTAGATCTGTTTGCCTCCCACGATTCGTCCCACTGCGACCTGTTTTATTCTCTGACCGAGGGCACGCTCGGCACGGATGCACTGGCGCACAGCTGGCTGCGGGGCCTCTGCAAGTATGCGTTTCCCCCAGTGAGCCTTCTTGCGCAGACTTTGCGCAAGATCAGGGAGGACGAGGAGCAGGTAATTTTGGTTGCCCCGTATTGGCACAACCGCACCTGGTTCCAAGAACTAGTACTCCTCGCGACAGCACCTTCCTGGCCAATTCCTCTGAGAAAGAACCTGCTTTCTCAGGGACGGGGCACCCTATGGCACCCTCGTCCCAATCTTTGAAATCTCCATGTGTGGTTCCTGGACGGGACGAGGCAGGTTTGAGTACCCTACCACCAGCGGTGGTGGCTACCATCACTCCCATTAGGAGAGGTGTTGATGTAATGACTTAAAAAATGCTTATTCTATTTTGTGTGTGGATGGAGCTTAACTTGCATCAGTTTAGAGAATATATTTTTTTGCCTTTTATTAGTTCAGCTGTCAAAATCCGTTCCCCCACCCCAATGATGAGAGATGTTGATGTATCGGCTTAAAATATGCTTATTCTATTCTGTGTGTTTATGGAGCTTAAACAGCATCAATTTGATAAATATTAGATCCTCAGTTTGTCAGAAATATGGGGGGAACAGAATCCGACGGCAAAAAACAGCTGTCAGAATCCGTTCCCCCACTCCCATTATGAGAGGTGTTGATGTATCGGCTTAAAATATGCTTATTCTATTCTGTGTGTGGATGGAACTTAACTAGCATCAGTTTAAATAAAAAAAAATGTTTTGCCTTGTATTATGATAGGAAAGTATAGTATCAAGAAAGTTCGACGAACCGGGACTTGAACTCGGGTTGCCCAAAGCTAAAAAAAAATTATGAGGGACCTGACCACTAGGCTATTGAGGATAGCAATTTAAAGCAATTTTGATAAATATTAGAGCCTTACTGTGTAAGAAGCATAGGGGGAACAGAATCCGACGGCAAATAGTTCAGCTGTCGAAATCCGTTCCCCCACCCCAATGATGAGAGATATTGATGTATCGGCTTAAAATATGCTTATTCTATTCTGTGTGTGGATGGAGCTTAACTTGCATCGGTTTAAATAATATATTTTTTTGCCTTTTATTATGATAGGAAAGTATAGTATCAAGAAAGTTCGAAGACCCGGGACTTGAACTCGGGTCGCCCAAAGCTAAAAAAAAATATTGTTAGGGAACTGACCACTAGGCTATTGAGGCTAACTAGTTAAAGCAATTTGATAAATATTAGAGCCTTACTGTGTAAGAAACATAGGGGGAACAGAATCCGACGGCAAAAAACAGCTGTCGGAATCCGTTCCCCCACTCCCATTATGAGAGGTGTTGATGTAATGACTTAAAAAATACTTATTCTATTTTGTGTGTGGATGGAGCTTAACTTGCATCAGTTTAAAGAATATATATTTTTTTGCATTTTATTATGATAGGAAAGTATAGTATCTAGAAAGTTCGACGAACCGGGACTTGAACTCGGGTTGCCCAAAGCTAAAAAAAAAAGTTATGAGGGAACTGACCACTAGGCTATTGAGGATAGCAATTTAAAGCAATTTGATAAATATTAGAGCCTTACTGTGTAAGAAACATAGGGGGAACAGAATCCGACGGCAAATAGTTCAGCTGTCGAAATCCGTTCCCCCACCCCAATGATGAAAGATGTTGATGTATCGGCTTAAAATATGCTTATTCTATTCTGTGTGTGTATGGAGCTTAAACAGCATCAATTTGATAAATATTAGATCCTCAGTTTGTCAGAAATATGGGGGGAACAGAATCCGACGGCAAAAAACAGCTATCGAAATCCGTTCCCCCACTCACATTATGAGAGGTGTTGATGTATCGGCTTAAAATATGCTTATTCTATTTTGTGTGTGGATGGAGCTTAACTTGCATCAGTTTAAATAATATATTTTTTTGCCTTTTATTATGATAGGAAAGTATAGTATCTAGAAAGTTCGACGAACCGGGACTTAAAATTATTATTCTATTTTGTGTGTGGATGGAGCTTAACTTGCATCAGTTAAAAGAATATATATTTTTGCCGTTTATTATGATAGGAAAGTATAGTATCAAGAAAGTTCGACGAACCGGATAGCAATTTAAAGCAATTTGATAAATATTAGAGCCTTACTGTGTAAGAAACATAGGGGGAACAGAATCCGGCGGCAAATAGTTCAGCTGTCGAAATCCGTTCCCCCACCCCAATGATGAGAGATGTTGATGTATCGGCTTAAAATATGCTTATTCTATTCTGTGTGTGAATGGAGCTTAACTTGCCTTTTGCCTTTTATTATGATAGGAAAGTATAGTATCTAGAAAGTTCGACGACCCGGGACTTGAACTCGGGTCTCCCAAAGCTAAAAAAAAAATTATGAGGGAACTGACCACTAGGCTATTGAGGATAGCAGTTTAAAGCAATTTGATAAATATTAGAGCCTTACTGTGTAAGAAATATAGGGGGAACAGAATCCGACGGCAAATAGTTCAGCTGTCGAAATCCGTTCCCCCACTTCCGCTAGAGCATCGTCCACGAGACATGCCTATGCGTTGAAGTGGAACCTCTTCGTCAACTGGTGTTCTTCTAAACTTCAAGAACCCACGAAAGGCCTGATCAGTGTCGTGCTTTCCTTCCTGCAAGAAGGGTTGGAGCGAAGGCTATCTCCCTCCACCCTGAAAGTGTATGGTGCCGCCATTGCCACACATCATGATGCAGTTGATGGTAAGTCCATTGGAAAGCACGACCTGATCATCAGTTTCCTGAGAGGAGCGAGGAGACCTCCTCGCCCTCCTCTCGTTCCCTCTTGGGACCTCTCAGTGGTTTTAACTGCTCTGCAGAGTGCTCCCTTTGAGCCTCTGCAATCAGTGGAGCTTAAGTTCCTGTCAATGAAGACAGCGCTCCTGGTTGCATTGGCCTCCATCAAGAGGGTAGGGGACCTGCAGGCATTTTCGGTTGACGAAGCGTGCCTGGAATTTGGACCGGCTAACTCTTACGTGATCCTGAGACCCCGGCCTGGATATGTGCCCAAGGTTCCCACCACACCCTTTCGAGACCAGGTGGTGAACCTGCAAGCGCTGCCCTCGGAGGAGGCAGACCCAGCCTTGGCACTGCTCTGTCCAGTACGCACCCTCCGTGCTTACGTAGACAGAACGCAGTGTTTCAGGACTTCAGACCAGCTCTTTGTCTGTCATGGTGGGAAGCTGAAGGGAAAGCCTCTCTCCAAGCAAAGGTTGTCTCACTGGATAGTGGACACCATTGCTTTGGCTTACCAGGAGCAAGGTCGACCATGCCCCCTTGGTGTGACGGCCCACTCCACCCGGAGTGTGGCATCCTCTTGGGCTCTAGCGCATGGCGCCTCGCTAACAGACATCTGTAGGCTGGGCGACACCTAACACGGCCTCTGGGCGACCCCCACGTGTGTAGTCCACTGTAAGCCTCTCTGAGCATGTGTCTTTCCCTCGGCAAGCCACCTTGCCACCCCTGGGTTTGAAATATTCCACCTGCGGCTGGACACCCCAGTGATTCTCAATATGCAGCCCCCTGGGGTCATGTGTATTCCAAGTTCCCCCCTTCGGGCTGGGCATAATTGCATATTTCCACTGATATATGCTTCCCAGTGTACCTTGGTACCTTGGCATAATTCCAGCAGCCATTAAAAACTGTCCCTTTCATGTTAATGTTGTTTTTTCATTGTTTACATGTTTAAATATTCTGAGAATGCATAGTTTAGTTATAATGTTTAATGTTTAAACTGCAATAAATGCATTAAATTTTTTTTTTTTTGGCAGCCATTTTGTTTTTATTGTTTATGCCAAAACAGTGATGTTTACAACTTGTTATACAGCAGAAATGGATTCAGCACCTAAAAATCATATAGAAACAACATTTGAAGTACTTTTCCTCATAAATGCCTACTGCATCTTATCCAGGGCTATTTATCTATTTTGGGACTCGACTAAGACACATAAGCCCGGAATTGGACTATACAACAATATACTTACGAATATATTGACGATTAATAATGATTTAAAAACAAAATACATCACGCACCGGCCCACACAGACTGCGGTCAACCGGGAATCTCCCGGTAGTCCCGATGGCCAGTACATGCCTGCCGCTGTGAGGCGTTGATCTCTGTGAAATCATGAAGATTCAATGAGATTGCCCGCTAGTGGCGAACCATTGAACATGTGATTTTTACCCGATCTCTGATCAGTTCTATACATGTGTAGATGTTTAATGGGACATTTGTATATTAAAGGAATAATAGTAGTTAAAAGTCTCTTATTGGCCTGGGGTGCGTTTCCCGTACAACTATATAGCTCGCTGCTTAACTACCATAGTCCGACGCATCGTTGGAGAAATCAACTAGCTAGTCACGACTGAAAACCGTATGTCGCAAAGTATCGTTCAACCACGTTGGTTTATGACGTCTCGCACGTGGTGGACTAATAACTTATTTTAATTAATCTGTTTGAGATTGAATTAACGCTAGATTTTGTCATTTCTAATTTTTCTCAGTTATTTTGCTTTATTACCAGACTCAATATTTGGCTCGTTCTTACATAGTAGAGCACGTTCGCACATGCGCAGTCTTCAAAAACGGTGCTTTAAATCTCTTGACAAACTAAAAGACGTAAATTACATTTGTATGTATTCTAAATAAATAACACGGGTTGTACTGAATGTCAGCTTGCTTATTTTGCTAAAGATAAGGATTTATTCAGTCTACATCTCATGTAAACTAGAAACTATGCTTCTAACCACAGCTCGAGAGCTGTCGTTCCAACCACACAAGTTTGCGAACGTTCGTTGGAACGATGGTTTCGGGAAACACCAAATCGTTGAACTATGCTGATAACGACGGAACTTGCGACCATAGTTGGCTAACGATGCTTTCAGGAAACGCTGAACCATCCATGGAACAAACAAACACTGGCTCCCGGTGCGGTTTAGGGTGGAGTATAAGGTCCTGCTGTTCGTGTTCAAGGCCATCAATGGTCTGGCCCCGGTCTACCTCGCCGATTTAGTAACGGTCTATCAACCACCAAGAACTCTCCGCTCCTCTGAACACACCTCTCTGGTCATTCCCAAATTCAAATACAAAAAGTTTGGAGGCCGGTCATTTGCCGTCCAGGGCCCTAATCTGTGGAACGCTTTACCAACACTCCTACGAAGCATTACCGTGTTGAGTGTTTTTAAATCGCAGTTGAAAACACATCTGTTCAGACAAGCTTTTAACACGTAACCTCTGACTCTGACTGATATTTGTGTTTTATTTTCTGTTGTCTATTGATGTTTTTACTGGAAAGCGCCTTGTGCACCTTTTGGCTGTTGTAAGGCGCTATAAAAATAAAATTTGATTGATTGATTGATTGAAAACAACCTATAAAAATTGATAAAATAACACGCATTTTATGGACACTTAATATTTAATGGTATTTGATGATTAGTTCATTGCATTTGATGCATTTATTTTTTTCAATAAAACATTTGCAATGGGTTTGTAAAAAGCTGTTTTTATGCATGTTTAGCCTGAGTTTTTGTTGCATTTACACTGTTCTGACCAGCAGGGGTCACCAGCGCGTGTGGTGTTTTGAACGCTTCGAAAATCGAATCATTTTGCAAAGCAATTTGATGAATCGATTCGAAGCTTTGAAAAGCTTTGTTTCTCCCATCACTAGTCATGAAACTCTAAAGGGCGCAGGCTTTACATTCAATCGACAAGCATCACCATTACCACATGGCACAAGATGACCCTGGCCCCTGTGCTGACCTTGCAGCCAATGAGATTGCTTGCTCAACATTTAAATATTATGGCTCAGTGTTTGCTGTAGGGTAGCCCTGCATTAGTTCCTCTGAAACCCTCCATCTTCCCCAGCTCCACCTGCATGGATCTGCTGTCTATTTATGCAGCAGCAGCAGCAGATCTTAGCAGTGTATCTTAGTCTATTCTGTTATTAAACACCACTACAATGTTTAATCTCTACCTCCATTCCCGTTTGTTCAGCAGACGAGGCCGTTGCTGAGAAAGTTGAACTGAAGACCGTATTAGTGACGGTGGGAAAGTCTGTCACTCTAAACACTGGCCTCACTGAAATACAAAGCTGTGATGTGTTACAGTGGAGGTTTGGAGAATTAGACACAGATCAAACAAATCCTTTTGAAGTCATCGCCAGACTGAATGAACTGAACAATAGCGGTTGTCGCAATCATGATGACCGAGTTCACCTGGATCGCAAAACTGGATATCTCACTATTAATGACATCAGACCTACAGACTTTGGAGTTTATAAACTAAATATCACCAGGAATGGGAGAAGTATGATCTCCAAGACATTTCTTGCCCAAGGTGAGTAGCTCAAACCTGTCAGTGTAATAAAGTTATATCAAATAATACATTTTACTGGATTTATTGGCTAAATTTGGCCCTCTTGTATATTTGAAGCATATTTGAGTAGTTGTAGTTGTAACATCAACACTTTTTGACACTATCTTGTAGATTCCTTTGAAAAAGAAGATGTGCCAGAGGAGACAAACTCACTGTTGAAGGATGGACATATCTCTGAAAGCTCTTCTCTATAGCGAGCCTTCAAGTCTGTCACCCTGGAAAATGTGTTTGAAATGATTCTGCATGCCTGTGAAAAATGACAATAATGACAAAGGGTTTCCTAACTCCACACTAACATTTTTTTGTTGTTGTTGTTATTTTAAGGTTGATGGAATGTGTTCCCATTAACCATGATCTTGTCTGTTATGCAGATATTTAATGTCATGTATTTTTCATGTCTGTTTCATTATATAGTTACAGTTTAACTGTTTTGGTGTTTAACCAAAACTACAGTTTAACAAAACAGGTGTTTGAACGTTTTCTGTCCTCTAGTGGACAACCTTGTGGACTTACAATGACTGCCGTGTGCGCGTCCATTAAGTCCATGAGACCGCAGGGTGTCCCATTTGTCATTTTAGGTTTGAGAATGGTGTTCGTGAGCACCCCCTTTGCGGTCGTTGTGTTACGAATATGTGGACTCGGAGGAAGACCGCAAGTGTTTAGGGTGCCAATTGGGACAGGGGCCTATATGTTGGGATTGTGGGTTTCATTACAGTTTTATAATGTGAAAGAGAGACTGCAATTTTTTGTCTGAAACTAATTTAAGCCTCATTAAATACCAAACTTTTTTAATATTAATAATAAAAAAAAGAAGAAGAATAATGGTGTTAAGTCTCATTAATTGTCTTGGTAAGTATAAAGTATATTATAAAATTTGCAGTGAAATTATTCATTTTACGTTAAAATTATAAGGCTGCATTTTTGTGTTGAAGACATTAGAAAAACATTAGTTTGACTTTGAACTTACACTTTCACACCCATTCACTGCGTCATTTTTACGAAA
Source organism: Rutilus rutilus (assembly GCF_951802725.1). Classification (NCBI taxonomy): domain Eukaryota; kingdom Metazoa; phylum Chordata; class Actinopteri; order Cypriniformes; family Leuciscidae; genus Rutilus; species Rutilus rutilus. Next base: position 7,800,243 of record NC_140222.1, on the reverse strand, counting down.
CGCTGATTCATTATGTTTTCCCAGCAGTGAAATTATCAAGAACAGTCTTGGCATTAATAAAAGTCATTCTATTTTTATGGAAGCTTGTTTCAGCCACAGAATAACAAAAAAATGTAAAGTTAATTGCAACTTTATATTTTCCAGTTATGACTATTTCTTCCTGTTCCAAGTTTAAATCTCATAATTCCGATGTAAAACTGGTGAAAGTCATCCAAAAGCAGTTTTGAAAGCAAACAACAATCCAAGGACAAGAAGCAGAAACCAGGAATCCCAGGAGCAGAACTGAGGACACTAACAACACATCCAACAATGAACAAGATCTGACCAAGAACACAGGAAACACTGGGGTTACACACACACAAGGGGTGATAGATAAACAAGACACACTTGGGAACAATCAGGGAACTAATAAACAATAAAAATACAAACTGACTACAAAATGTCACTAGAAACAGAAAACAGGAAAGAACCTAAAAAACCTATTTTCCTTTATTTATTTATATAGGACAAGTCCGGTATTTAGCACTTTGAGTCTCTTTTTTGGTTTGTTATAGATGAACTAGAGTGGTGGACACAGAAATTTTGACGATGGGTCCTGTCTCGACTTTTTGACTCGGTTAGAATCGCCTTTGACCGCTTCAGAGTGGCTGGCTACGGGCATGCACGAACATGTCCTTAAAACAACCCTTAACGTTCGTTTTCAAAACTGTGCAACTCACCGAGTGGTTAGTGGTGTTCGTTGATGATTAAAAACAAATATATCGGCGCAATATATGATTTCAATCCGTGTTATTTGCTATAGTGGAACTATTTTTTCAGATACCCCACAACCGCGTATAAACTTCCGCTCGATATTTGAGTCTGAAGTGCAGTAATATCAACGAGCAATAAGTCCTCCAACAGAAATCAATGGGATTTTACAAAATGCCAAATAAAACACGACAGAAACTGTATTTCGCTACACTACTTGTTTTTAATCATCAACGAACACCACTAACCACTCTGTGAGTTGCACAGTTTTGAAAACGAACGTTAAGTGTTGTTTTAAGGACATGTTTGTGCATGCCCATAGACAGCCATTCTGAAGCGGTCAAAGGCGATTCTAAACGAGTCAAAAAGTCGAGACAGGACCCATCGTCAACATTTCTGTGTCCACCACTCTAGTTCATCCAAAACAAACCAGAAAAGAGACTCAAAGTGCTAAATACCGGAATTATCCTTTAAGTGGGGGAAAAAGTGCTGGTACTCTCGCATTGACTCTGACTGGCAAAATACCGGTCTGTGACCCACCAAATTATGTGACCCTATATAGGCACTGTAGAGACAGTAGGGTTGGGATTAGGATTGGGATCAGGTTGGATTAGTTCAGTACAGCGCCTAGGGTCACAGAATTCGGCACATCACCGACAAAATGTGAGAAGTGGCGATGCGCAATACAAAGTAAAGGTACGCTAAAGATTAAAATCTAGAAGTGCTGGTACTGCGTACTGGTGTGGACCGGCCCACTTCGAGCACTGTCTCAAATCTCAAATGCAAATAAAGTCTCATTTACACACATACTGTAAAACACTGCACTGTTTTCAAACTGCCTCAGTAATACCACAGACTGATGAGATTGTCATTTAGGACAAAGCTAGATTCTTAGATAGCCTAATTTACATTCAGAAATAACATTTTGATTTTGATTAAAGGGAATGTTTTTAGAGCATATATTTGTTAGCTGTGACTGTGACGTAGTTGAATACCTTTAGACAAATGTTGTAAGGAAATATAAACCCTTTGGTAATTTTCGACAGTAGGCCTTTTACACCATTACAAAACTGCATGAAGTGAAAAGCTAAAAACACATTTTAACTTACCGTCAAGACGCCAGAAGCACAAACAAAAGAAAACAACCCCCCCCCCCTTTCTTCCACCTCCCTCCCCGTGCTCATGCACTGACTGTGATTGTGTTTGTACTTGCATATGTTTAACTTATTCTAGTACTTATTAGGTATTTAGATGTTGGTAAAAAAAAATATTTTTTTCTTGATTAGTTATGACAACCAACCATGTTATGCTGTATATGTCAAACCTGCTGATATTTCTATAGAAAGAAGAGACATTTCCCAATATTTTACATTATAAACTGTGACTAAAGTGCAAGTTCTCCTAATGGTTACATGTGTTTGTATATAGTAAATGATCATTGTTAAATGGTGCTGATAATTTTAAATAGCCTATTATTGTTGATGGATTCACTGCTTTAACAGTTAACCTGTATTGTGTAACAGGAAAACAGTCTGTGATGTTAATGTAATCAGGACAGGAAGAAGCCCTTCAACCACACAGGACATTCAATAGACACACGCACAACATATTTGTCCACTCAACATAACAAAACCACATATCTCTTTGTTGATCAAAATAAATGAGACCACGGCAGGTTTCAACTTCACTCGCAGATCACTAAAAAACACACAGGTCTTCTGTGAATCTTCTTTGATAGTGGATCTTCTAATGTTAAACCATAACTACAGATAATATTTTTGTTGTTATTATAGCTACCATCAAAAAATTCCAAAATAAGACCTTATTTTTTATTGGAACATGTCAGTTTGATTTGGGGTCAATTTGATATGGTGCCAGTAGAACAAGTCTTAGTAGCGCCACTGTTTCCCCAAGTGGTCACCAGGTGGAACTGCAGTACAGTAAAATAAATAAATAAATAAAGCATCCAAAGAGAGTCCAAACTCAGACCTTGATTAGCTAGTTCAGGTGTGTTTAATTGGGGTTGGAGCTGAACTCTGCAGGACAGTCACTGGCCCTCCAGGTGCAGGACTGGACACACCTGTCCTATGCCTTTTGCTTTCTAAAGAAAATTACAGCAGAAATGTTGTTCATCTACATGTTTTCTTGTGTTCTTATGGCAAAAGTTCTGTTTAGCTTCAATAAATGATGACAAATATATTTCTATTGTACAGTAGAATATACTTTTCAAATTAATAACAATAAAAAACAATTTTTTAAGGAAAAATCAAATAAGTTTTTCAAGCTAGTTTACCAATTTGAAAGAAGATATATATTAGATATATAAGATAACATATTACCACAGTTTTAACATCGTAAACTTCACTATAATAAATTATGTCTGCAGAAAAGTGCAGTTTCCCACAGTGAATTGTACTGGGCAAAAACAGCCTAACACTTAAAAATTAAACGGCTCGATTTATTCATAAAGTGAGTTCCAAACAGCTTATACATTTATTACATTTACATTTATTCATTTAGCAGACGCTTTTATCCAAAGCGACATACAAATGAGAACAACAGAACCAGTTAAACTAACAATAGGACAACAATATGCAAGTGCTATGACCCTTTCCAGTTTCCAAAAGAGATTTTGTGCCTCTTTGAGATCATGGCACCACAAGACAGCGTTCACTTGCAGAGCGCAAGTTTCTGGATGGCACGTAAGTATAGACTACTTATACTGCACTAGAGCTATGGCGCTATCTAGTGTTCATTACCAGGAATTAGCCTTCCCAAGATTGACTTCAACATCCAATAATACACTCGATTTATGCATTTTGATAAACAGCCGTTATGAGTGAATCGGATCTGTTTAATGGCGTTTATTATTACATGCACATAAAAATATATTTTTGGCTCAGATTTGCAAACCACTGATGCTTACCAATAATTTCCAATGGTTCATTACTCAGAAATGTTCAATAGGATGTAGGCCTACGATGTGTACAAAAAGATTAATTTCTTCATTTTTTCTCCACTTTATTTTCTACTGGTGTCTATTTTGTAGTTTTGTCAGTTAAAGTTATGTCTTTATGGTTCTTAATTTTGTAAAAAAAAAATTTGTTGTAATTAATTTTTTAATTGTACGCAGCAATGCTGCAAATGCTTTGGCAATATAAATCTAAACATATTTGTCTTGCCAATAAAGCATCTTAAGATGAAACTGAATAGCATCTACTGAATTGATTTCTGTTCAGTTCAGTTTATTTATATAAAACACATTTAAAAACGGCCACTGGCCGACCAAAGTGCTGAACACATAGAAAACTGACATCTATGAATTATATATTGGCATCATCGCCTCATGCCCAGGGCAGAGGATATACAGAGACATACACTCAGACTTAAAATGAATTAACCATTTAAACTCTTTCTTCTTTAAACAAATTGTGCACACCACAGCATAGAGCGCCATCTATTGTCCGAAATAAAAGTCCAAGCTGAAAGGGATTGTTCACCCTAAAGTGAAAATGAAGTTATATATTACTCACCCTGGTGCTGTTCTAATGCTGTGTGCACTTCTTTCTTATGGACCACAAAAGAGAGATTTTATTTAAAAAAATGTCCCGCTCGCACTCGTCCATGATGGCAGTGAATATGATCAGTATCAAGCTTTTCTTTTTTAAAGATGCACAAGTATCACAGGATGATCCCATGCGACACATGCTTTATATCACAAGTGTTCTGGGGGGAATGATAGGGTATAATTTGCTGAAATAATGTAGTCCAGTCCCAAAATAGATAAATAACCCTGGATAAGATGCAGTAGGCATTTATGAGGAAAAGTACTTCAAATGTTGTTTCTATATGATTTATTAGGTGCTGAATCCATTTCTGCCGTATAACAAGTTGTAAACATCACTGTTTTGGCATAAACAATAAAAACAAAATGGCTGCCAAAAAAAAAAAAGTTTTAATGCATTTATTGCAGTTTAAACATTAAACATTATAACTAAACTATGCATTCTCAGAATATTTAAACGTGTAAACAATGAAAAAACAACATTAACATGAAAGGGACAGTTTTTAATGGCTGCTGGAATTATGCCAAGGTACCAAGGTACACTGGGAAGCATATATCAGTGGAAATATGCAATTATGCCCAGCCCGAAGGGGGGAACTTGGAATACACATGACCCCAGGGGGCTGCATATTGAGAATCACTGGGGTGTCCAGCCGCAGGTGGAATATTTCAAACCCAGGGGTGGCAAGGTGGCTTGCCGAGGGAAAGACACATGCTCAGAGAGGCTTACAGTGGACTACACACGTGGGGGTCGCCCAGAGGCCGTGTTAGGTGTCGCCCAGCCTGCAGCTCTACAGATGTCTGTTAGCGAGGCGCCATGCGCTAGAGCCCAAGAGGCTGCCACACTCCGGGTGGAGTGGGCCGTCACACCAAGGGAGCATGGTCGACCTTGCTGCTGGTAAGCCAAAGCAATGGTGTCCACTATCCAGTGAGACAACCTTTGCTTGGAGAGAGCCTTTCCCTTCAGCTTCCCACCATGACAGACAAAGAGCTGGTCTGAAGTCCTGAAACACTGCGTTCTGTCTACGTAAGCATGGAGGGTGCGTACTGGACAGAGCAGTGCCAAGGCTGGGTCTGCCTCCTCCGAGGGCAGCGCTTGCAGGTTCACCACCTGGTCTCGAAAGGGTGTGGTGGGAACCTTGGGCACATATCCAGGCCGGGGTCTCAGGATCACGTAAGAGTTAGCCGGTCCAAATTCCAGGCACGCTTCGTCAACCGAAAATGCCTGCAGGTCCCCTACCCTCTTGATGGAGGCCAATGCATCCAGGAGCGCTGTCTTCATTGACAGGAACTTAAGCTCCACTGATTGCAGAGGCTCAAAGGGAGCACTCTGCAGAGCAGTTAAAACCACTGAGAGGTCCCAAGACGGAACGAGAGGAGGGCGAGGAGGATTCAGTCTCCTCGCTCCTCTCAGGAAACTGATGATCAGGTCGTGCTTTCCAATGGACTTACCATCAACTGCATCATGATGTGTGGCAATGGCGGCACCATACACTTTCAGGGTGGAGGGAGACAGCCTTCGCTCCAACCCTTCTTGCAGGAAGGAAAGCACGACACTGATCAGGCCTTTCGTGGGTTCTTGAAGTTTAGAAGAACACCAGTTGACGAAGAGGTTCCACTTCAACGCATAGGCATGTCTCGTGGACGATGCTCTAGCGGAAGTGATGGTAGCCACCACCGCTGGTGGTAGGGTACTCAAACCTGCCTCGTCCTGTCCAGGAACCACACATGGAGATTTCAAAGATCGGGACGAGGGTGCCATAGGGTGCCCCGTCCCTGAGTAAGCAGGTTCTTTCTCAGAGGAATTGGTCAGGGAGGTGCTGTCGCGAGGAGTACTAGTTCTTGGAACCAGGTGCGGTTGTGCCAATACGGGGCAACCAAAATTACCTGCTCCTCATCCTCCCTGATCTTGCGCAAAGTCTGCGCAAGAAGGCTCACTGGGGGAAATGCATACTTGCAGAGGCCCCGCGGCCAGCTGTGCGCCAGTGCATCCGTGCCGAGCGTGCCCTCGGTCAGAGAATAAAACAGGTCGCAGTGGGACGAGTCGTGGGAGGCAAACAGATCTACCTGTGCGTCCCCGAACTGATCCCAAATCAGCTGGACCGACTGGGGATGGAGTCGCCATTCTCCAGCGAGAGGCCGAAACCGAGACAGATCGGCTGCACGGTTCAGGTCTCCCGGGATATAAATGGCTCGAAGCGACTTCAGATGCTTCTGACTCCATATGAGGAGGTGGCGGGCGAGTTGCGACATACGACGGGAGCGCAGACCACCTTGTCGGTTGATGTACGCTACTGTGGCGGTATTGTCTGATCGGACTAATACGTGCTGACCCCTGAGCAACGCACAGAAACGGTGCAGGGCGACACGTACAGCCTGCAACTCGAGGCAATTGACATGCCAAAGGCGCTGGGGTCTTGTCCAGGAGCCCGCGGCAGCATGTCCATTGCACATGGCACCCCAGCCCATTGTGGAGGCATCTGTTTATATAACAACATGCCAGGAAACTGACTCCAGCCCATAGAAAACTGAGGTTCGTCCACGGGGTGAAGGTCTGACGGCAGGTCGAAGTCGCTGGGACTCGGAGCATGCCGTGTTGCCATGCCCACCTCGGGACTTGATCGCGAAGAGGTCTCATATGAAGCAAACCGAGTGACGTTACTGCGGCTGCGGATGCCATATGCCCCAGGAGCCTCTGAAATAGTTTCAATGGAACCGCACTCTTGCCCTCGAACTGACGAAGGCAAATTAGCAGTAACTGCGCGCGCACGCTCATAAGCTGCACGCACATGGCGACCGAGTCGATTTCCATACCGAGAAAAGAGATCCTCTGCACGGAGCAGAGTTTGCTCTTCTCCCAGTTGACCCGAAGGCCCAGACAAGCTAGGTGCCGGAGCACTAGGTCCCTGTGTTCGCAAACCTTGTCTCGAGAATGAGCTAGGATCAGCCAGTCGTCGAGAGGAACAAGGGCTGCCTCGACAACCTTCGTGAAGACGCGAGGAGACAGGGCTAGCCCAAAAGGGAGAACCGCGTACTGGTATGCCTGCCCCTCGAATTATATATATATATATATATACTGGTATGCCTCATTTGCATATGTAAACATGACATTTCAGAAAACTTGTAATACAAAAAATGTCTGTCTCTATGTAAGTGAAAAACTGGAAAGGTTTTATGGTGATATCTATAACTTAAAAGTTTTACCCTATCCACCTGTAGTGTTTCGGCTGTGAATAATGCACCTATTGTTTTAATAACAATTACAAGAAAATGGGACCCTTATTTCAATGATATACGGTGGATCCTTATTCAGGAGACATTGAACTTTCTAAAAATGTGGTATAACAACTTTTCCTCAAAAATGCCTACAGAATAGAATAGAATAGAATCGGGCATTTATATAGCGCTTTCATATGTACTACTGTACACCCAAAGCGCTTTACAATCATGTCAGGGGATCTCTCCTCAACCACCACCAGTGGTTACACAATTACAGGGTTACACAATCTTGAAGATTCGGACCTGACTAATGACCATTAATAGCATTTAAACAGTTTATTTGCACACAGAGAGTGTAAAGAATGGTCATATCACACAATCGTTCATTGAGGGAAAAGAGTGAAATAGTGATAGAGCAATTTTCTCCATTCATTTTCTCCATAAGATCTCCATAAAGAAAAATCACAAAGAGTTGTAAACCAGTTTCTAGAAGAACCACAACATTGTTGAGATTCATCCGCTGATCCTTTTTTTGTGCACAATGTGTTACTAAAATCCTTAATATTATTGTTTGTTTCATTATATGTATATGTAGTTGTATGTAATTCCATGACAAATGTTCTTATGTTATTGAGCATAATTTTTATTTTATTTTTTAATGATGCACAGACATACACAACACAACATATGAGACAGGGTTTGGAGAGAGGGCGTGTGTTTGGAGAAAGGGGGTGTGGCCTAATTCAGTCTGGAGGAAGTAAGCAAATAGTTCACACTTGTTCTCTTCACATCTTCACTGCAGACGCTCACAAGTTCTCAGACTTTACTGATACTATATCAGACACTGAACTATTGAAGAAAATGTTTCACACATTTGCTTTTTTCTGTTTGTGCTGTTGCTGTCTGTTTGGTAAGTTTATGTTGTTTTAACAGTTGTGTGTTATTTGTGAGGAGCTCTAATGAACATCAGTTGCACTTGCATCATTAATAAATGAAGATTATTAACTTGTGTAACTGATAAACTGTTCCTATGTGTGTTCTTCAGGAGTGTTTGTTGATTCAGATGCAGTGAAGATCGTATCAGTGACGGAGGGATATTCAGTCACTCTAGAATCTGGTGTTACTGAAATACAGAAACAAGATCTGATAACATGGAAGTTTGGACAAGAGAATCAAAAGAATGAAATAGCTAAAATCGATAAAGACATAGAAAAGTTCTCCACATATGATGGTCCTGATGGGAGATTCAGAGACAGACTGAAGCTGGACAATCAGACTGGATCTCTGACCATCACAAACACCAGAATCACAGACTCTGGAGAATATGAAGTGACCATCAGAGGAAAGAGAGTGACCACAATCAGATTCACTGTTACTGTCTACGGTGAGTAGAGAATTACAGCTCACACTGTTATATATTAGGCATATATATAATTTATTTATTTTTTGTCATAATTATCCCTAATACTGTAAACTTGAAATAATTTGTAATAAAATTATATTATATTAATCCAAAGACATTGAAAACTGACCATGAGAAAAGCCTCTAACTTCTGTAGTGTCGTGGATAATTTGTCCCTGTCATATGAATATGTGAATATGTGATGCAAGCAATGGCCAGATGCAGATATGAAACATGCACGCAAAAGCTTTTTATTTTAGCATACTGAGAGTACGTTTACATGTTAACGATGTACTAAAGACGGAAAAGTTTTTGCAACTAAATCTGGTTCTCTTCTATCTCCACGTTAGTATTTTTCACACTCTCATAACCCAGGTTATCATCATTCTAAACCCCAGGTTTAGCACCGCATTGTACCCGGGGTTATGAAAGAGCCGCTGTTAACCCGGGTCTAAACGTGTGCAGTGTGTGGTGTTAGGATGTTACGGCTAGATACTCAAACGACAACCAATCAAGTGCTTCATATTCATGCGTTTTGGGCACTCATGGAAACACAGCGAAGTCAAGAGACGGTTTCATTCTTACTTTTATAGTCTGAAAAGTACATTTATTATACATTTGATATTACAGTCAGCAATATATGAGGATGCATGTAAACATATCATGCGGTGTACATATGGATAACATATGGATGACAATTAAACCCAATCCACCCAGTGTGATAAAATTAAATGTGTGAAACGAATGTTTAGTTGACAATCTTCACCCGATCTGCTGAGAGTGAGACCATCACAACTTTAAGAAAGCAGCTGAAGACAAATGCCTTCACTTGAGACTCAGTGGCTGTTCTCGTGTGTCTATTCCCCTTGTTGAGCTCAGGATCTTTCAGCCTCTTTGAGAAATGAGGTGATGTTCAATGTATATTATGAGAAAATTAAAGTGGTTTTGACATTGGATGCATGTAAATCTAAGTCAGAGACTCCAAAACAAAATTAGGAACCTTTAAAATAGCATAATAGGGCACTTTAAGCAACACAATCTGCAGAATGGCAGCACACATTTAATGTCATGGCATTTTTAATGTATTTTTACAGTATTGTATTCTACAGCTCAAACTACAGAAGGCCTCATTTTCAGATATGGAATATGAATGTAGTTTCATCTGTTGGTTAGAGAGTGTGTGCATGAGAATGTGTTTATCACTGGACGTTTGTGGTTAATGTGCTTTTGTGTTTGCATGTCTTGAGGCATGAATAGCGTGAGTGTGTTTCTGTGAATCGTGTGGGGTTGAAGTGACTTCCACAATTTAACTTCATCTTTTTGAGAAACAGTTTTACTGTGAAAAAGTACAGAATCAGTGAATGCTAATGTTTGACAAATAAAACTTGCTGTATGTGAGATGTTAATATACTATATTACTATGTTAAAGGGGTGGTTGATTATGATTTCACGTTTCTAACTTTAGTTAGTGTTTAATGTTGCAATTTGAGCATAAACAACATCTGCAAAGTTACAATGTTCAAAGCAAAGGGAGATATTTAATTTTAAAGAAATCGTTTTTTAAGGACTACAACAAACGGCTGGTATGGACTACACAACATTCCTCCCGGGTTAGTGACATCACCAACCCTAAAATTTACATAAACCCCGCCCCCAGAACACGCAGTCCATGATGAGAAGAGGAAGAGTTGTTATAGTTGAGCACAACTTTAGAAAGTCACTCTGTGTGCATCTCACAACAGTTCCTATATGAGCGATGTATAGATTATCATGACAGAATATGCTAATTGAAGATAGTTAACTCCACATCAGCAACATAAATTCATCAACTAACCATTCACAGGCCCGGCGCCAGGATTTTTTCTCTAATGGTGCTAATGGGGAGCTGGACCGATACGTGGGAGTGCTAAGAAAACAATTGATTTTCATTACTTAAAGGGATACTTCAGGATTTAGCATTAAGCTTTGTATTAGTAGAAAACCTGTAGTATTTTCGAATTACCGTGCTTTCCACCCTCATATCCCCCTGAGACGAGAGATTTATGTATTTTTTTGGTCTGGAAAAAATCCTCCGATGACGCAAAAATCGTCATTTTGCGTCATCGGAGGATTTTCTGTCCAGAGGCTAAAGACTACAGCCAGTAGTAGGGGCTGTCCCGCATGTTTTCAACCCGCCTATAAGAGGTGGGATCTCACTCACAGAATGTACACAGTGTCAGCCGGCTTTCTTTGGAAGCTAAGCTTGCAGGCTCTTGTTCTGTGGAGAAAGCTGAGTAGTAGGAGAAAGCTGAGTAAGTAGGGGTTACCATCCTCCTTTACCCGGACTTGTCCGGCGGGCGAGATCGTTCAAAATGTCTGGGATTCGGCTTTTGCTTTCTGCGGTCGCCATTCATTGTTTACATGCACACCTCGTTTCAATCTAACTGAATTCATTCCGATCGGTGAATCTGAATGTAGTGTTTACATGAACGCTAAACTAGTGATCGGTTGATGTGCGTTTTAACATTGCTAAGAAAATTCCCGCACCTCCTTTGCGAGACCGGCGCGTCTCAGTAATGACGCCACCGGCCTCGCGCCGTTCTCCCGCGGCCCTCGTCCTGCTCGCCACAGTAAACATAATGAATGGCGACTGTAAAACGCAAAAGCCGAATCCCGGACATTTTGGGCGATCACGAAATCCCAGGCAGACTCGTCACGGAGACTCACTGGTAGCCTAACCTTGTTTTAAACTGCGCTCTCTTACCAGTAGGCGTGGCCTCCTAGGGCAGCAAAGCAAGTGCATTCTGGGAGTTGATGTCTTTCATCCACATGAGCCAAAAATACATTTTCTGGCTTTTCTCAGTCTAGAAAGCTCCAAATTAAAAAAATTTCTTCACATTTCTTCTACATAAATGACCTATTTTAAATACACTCTTTCCAGAGGTGAAGTATCCCTTGAAGTTACTCTATAATATAGAGGTTCTCGTTTTTTCAATAAAAGCAGCTATGATACACAGCACTTTAACTGGATTTGGCCAAAGAATAATCAAAATAACAAAATCAACAAAATAACTAGCCTAATACAAGCGACCACAAGGCAATGACAAAAATGTTTCACGTGGAAAGGTGCGAGATTCAGCACCGGACAGCGACCATGCGTCTGCCGGTAATCAGACAATACATACAAAATGCGACAAACATATTTATTCCATATGCAGAAAACAAACAAACATCTATGCATTGGTAATATTGTCTTGGATCACAACATAAGAAATTAAATTGATATTTAAATTAATAACATAGGCTACAAAGTGCAGCCGCAACGAGAAGTGCAAACAGTTTGTGTCTAGTGATTCGGATCACAACGTCAAAAATAGAATTAATAATATACAACGCCACAGCAAGAAAAACAAACACCCTGTACCTGTTAACTGGGCACATACTTAAAGAGCATAAAATGAACTGGCTCATTACAGTATTGATTATTATTCTACTGCAAACAAAAACACGCGCCAAATTCTGTTGTGCATTTGTTACAGTGTAACGAATTAAATGTCACGTCATGACATCAAATGTATCACAACCAGTCTCTGATCGCAACGTCAGGAAAAAACCTCATTGAGTTGTTTTACAGGAGGACAATGCGTCTGTTGTTGTGGTTAAGTGCAAATGAGTCTATAATCTTTTGGACATCAAGGGCCTTGGTTCTTTCTGCATGTATGGACAGGCAGGCAAGGTTGCTAAGTTGAGGATTTGCCATTCTGTTTCTCAGGTAGGTTTTTACGCGCCGCATGCAGGAAAAACTGCGCTCACATGAAGCGGATGTTACAGGCAGTGTAACAGATATGTGCAAAAGTTTATAGATGTCCTCAAATGAGTCTTTGTATGGTTTAAGCATGGACAGAAATTCCAGTGTGCTGCCGACTGTTTCACCTTGTTCTTTTTTTCTTTCCAAGAGCCGGCGCATTTGGTGCACCTCGGCCAGCAGGTCGTCCTTTTTGATCCCATACAACTGCGCCATGGGCTCAAGGCTCTCCTTTTCAAGGAATGTGGCATTTTTGGGGTTGAAGGCTAACGTGCCCATGAGAACAGCACCTGCTTCTGATGAAAACCGTTGTGTCATTTCATTCACTAGTCGATCAATGACAGGGTAGAATGAGGATGTTCGGAGTTCATCCAGAGAGGACATGGATCGGTGTTCTGTTTGAACTGGAGCTTGAACTACGTAATCCTGCAGATGGTGAGGCTGCTGGGATTGTCTCTTCTCTTGTGGGAGCTGAGGTGGTTTTGCTACACCGACTTTGGTGCACAGGGCCTCCGCCTTGCGCCATATGGCTCTCCAAGAGTCCTCTGTGCGCTTTTCTTTTAGGCCCGTGATGACCGAGTGCGCGAGGTCGGTGGCAGTCTCCAGCAAAAAATTGGGTGACTGTAGAGTGTCAGACAGGAACTTTGCTGTACGAAAAAGATCCTCAAACAGAATAAGGTGGAGGATGAATTCAGCATCAATGAATGAAAGCAATGACCGTGCATCAGTGGATCTGCGTGGATTTGGTTGCGCCTTAATGTCATTTAAGGTTGCAATGATGGCGGGGAGGGTTTTTTGCACTGCCCACAGCGAGTAGTACTGGCAGGACCAGCGCGTATCAGACAGTTTCTTAAGTTCAATGGGCTGCTGTGAAGGCTCAAGTTCCTTTTGCTTCTTAATGAAATGGGCATGGACAAATGAGCCTGAGAAAAACTTGTACATGTCTTGCACAATAACAAAAAAATCCCCCGCTGGCTTCACGTTTCTGACACAGTCCACCAGAACAAGATTGAGGCGGTGTGCATGGCAGTGAATGTAGACTGCCTGAGGGACCTCTTCTCTGAATTTCTCTTGGACCCCGTTGTGAACACCAGACATTACAGCAGCACCATCATAACACTGAGCAATACAGGCAGTGTGATCAATGTTACATTTGCTGAGAGTGTTTTTAATCGTAGTGAAAAGTGACGCTGCATCTAATCCGTCAGCTGGCGTGAAATGGAGAAATTCTTCCACAACGTGATCATTTTTCACGTAGCGCACCACGACAGACACTTGTTCCGTTTTACTCAGATCCTTACTCTCATCTACCATCAAAGCAAATATTTCAGCATCTTGTATTTCACCACTAATCTGATCCCTAATCATATTTGCCATAATTTCCAGTATTTCGGTCTGTATCATGATGCGTGTACTTCGCATTTCTTGGATTTTCTGATATTTTCTGTGCTACTGTTTTGTCAAATTTGCCTATAGGATCTGTAAAAGTTCTAGGAAGTTTCCCTGGTTGACAGCCCTGTCATTCTCTGTGTCTTCTCTCTGTGAAAGTCCCTGGTACGCAGTGAAACGCAATGACTCCACAACTGCTCGCATATACTCTCTGTTCTTACGGACTATTTTTGCATGTCCATCACTCAGAGCATTACATATTGTTGAGCCAGACTCTTTCTGAATATTCCACTCATTCCACGCTGCCATGGCATATTTATGCTCCACACTGGCATTGTGTGTCTTAAATGAACTTGTCGCCTTCTTCCAGTTCTGGTAGCCATGGTGGGTAAATGCCGCCTTGTCTCCATGGTTACCAGGACGCTGAAAGTGCCGGCACGCAAAGCAGAAAACACGGTCCTTTGAAATAGAATATTCCAGCCATTTGTAATCCTCATACCATTTACGACTGAAGTAGCGATCCTGCTGTCCAACTTTGGTGGCCGGATAACGCCGGAGAAGAGGCCGCCTCGGTTCATCTACAGGTGACTGACTTAAATCAGAGGGAGCGGTGTCGGTGTCAGCGGCACATCTAACTGGGACTGTTGAGCAACTAGCGGCGATGGACAGCTCCGGTGCTCCTTCGGGTCCTGGCTCATGACTTTCTCTCTCAAATTCATTTTTCGAATCTCCCTCTTCTTCTTTGTCCATCTGGGAGACTGGATCTTGGTCTTCATTTTCGATCTGCACTCTTTTTTTTTTTAATAACAAAACGATCCATTGTATTTGTAACAGATTGTCATTGTTGCCTAAACTAGCTAGCCTAGCCTCACACGGGTTTCTTGTATACAAACAATACCGGATGCGCGCGCATCCATGGGGCAAAAAACAGCTATCTGTTATGTAGTTCTGTAAAAGAACATTGTAATTAACGTAATTTCGCATTGTTTGTAATTTCTTGTTGTTGACTCAATAATAAACTGCAATTTCAGAGTTGGATCTGTTTGTTTGTGTTTCATAAATAATATTACATTATGTAAAATGTCCAACTGTTTACGAATCAAAATCCGGACATACTGTGATGCATGTATGAATTATCATGTTAGACTAAGTTAGTAATGTAATAGCCTCTATAGAGCCCGAATTTGCTTTTATATAAGTTAACCTTGTTTACGTTACTTTACGACCTGCAACATATCATGACTGCACACATAACGTTACTTTACTGTAAATCAAAGATTTGACGATGGATTATGTGGGAAGCCTTAGTACCTCTGACCGTGGCGATTATATTAAAAAACTTACTCTCAGCAATGGTGAGATCTTGCCGGATCCCTACGCAATAATACCTGACGATCTTTGGATTGTGGATGACAAGAAGTGGCCAGCAATTGTATGGCCTGATATATATAATTATCTAATTCAGACACCAAGTGTGTATACAAGAGAAATTATTAGAGCGTACAAATCCCTTGATGCATACAACTACATGCTATGTGGTCATGTGCAGCTCGTCAAATACTTTGATGCTGCACCGGATTTTTGCGTGTTGAGGTCAGATGTACTCCGGTACGAACTAAGATGAGCGCGGGTCTTTTGCCCCCTGGTTGTGTGGGCTTAACTGGGGCTACACTGATTTTTGGCGGGGCTTTAGCGCCCTCTAGCCCCGGTGTAGCGCCGTGCTTGACCATTCAGAGACGTCCTGTTGCATTCTACATGTTGTCACTTCTTCTTGAGTCTCTCCATCGTTGTCTGACTCCGTTTAAATATAAAAGGCAGAACAGTTTCTGTCATTTTAGTGTGTGTCTGCGTGAGGTAATCGGAGCTGCTAATACCATAGACAGTAAAAGAAATGGGCACAGCGACCCCACTGGATTCAACGGAGAAAAGTGAAGTCAATTAGAAGCACTCACTTCCTGATGGCTGAGCGTACTGCGCAGACTCAAACTGAGCTTGACGACGTAGATGTGACGTGAGCAACCCGTCTGTCTTCTAGTAGCTGTGCCAAGAGAAATCTGAATCATTCCCTTCCGAATCTTGCAGAGACGGAGAGTGTGAGTAGGAGGTGTCCATGAGGAGCAACTTTTGCTAAGTATTCTGATTAATTATTTTGTCATTTTGCCTCCATGTCCCCCCGATTGACCGCGAGCTTCTCCTCCTGTCCATACGGTAATCTCTCTACTGAGCGACAGAGAGTCGCGTGGTTATGACGCAATCGTTAGCCTATTTTTACTAAAACTGTTTCTACGGGGCCGTAACGTAAGATAGAAGGTAATGGAGCCTTTTATACATTTTCGTGTTTCTTTAGAAATAAATAATGGACAAATGGAGTCTTTAAACGCCTCAGATGTGAAGTTATTCGCTGTCAAAGTGACAAAATGAATGAGAGTCAATGGGATGCTAACAGCAGGGGATGGTCTGCTAATCAATGGCGGCGCCCGGGGAAGCTTCAGTTTTTTCTGAGAGATTACCCCCTTGTCCGAAGCTCTTCACGCCAGAATGAGCTCCACATCTTCGATTAGCGATCCGCCAATCAGGCTCCTCTGATGGCAGCCAATCCCTGCACACATATACAAAACAACAACCCACACAAACAGACCGAGGATCGTCTCAGCATACGGTCAAGTACACAGTAACATCAAGGGCTTTAAAGCTAAAGGCTACAGTAAAACCACCAACCATCAGTATGAATCACAGCAGTACAGGTTTGGTCTAAAAGCAAAAAAAAAAAGAAAAAAAAAAAGAATAAGAACACCTCTTAAATCTCCATAAAATAATAATAAAATCCATAAGATTTATTAAATATTATGAAGAAATATTTAAAGAAAATACATGTAGCCTACTTAAAATCTTTCCTTGCATATTAATGTCACGTTTCTGTTCATGTTTGGACTTCATCTGTGTTCAGTTTCCCTCCACTTCTTGTTTCCATCATCACCGTCTCCTTAGTTCATTTGGTTCATCTGTGTTGTGTTAGTCGTTCTGTTTGTTACTATGGTTACTGTTGTTGAGTTGATTTGCCCCAGCTGTGTCTCGTTTCCCTGATCTGTTCTCTGTGTATTTAAGCCCTCTGTTTCTCCCTGTCCCTTGTCTTGCATTATATTTGAGTTATCTGTGATTGTATGTTTCCTGGTTTAAGTTCTGAATTAAAGTCTCCTGTTGTATCTCCTTTGTTGTGCGCTTGATCTCGAACACCTCACCTGTAACAATGAATTTATGTTATTGTATCAATACAATATTAGTGCCGTCTTGTCATATCTCTGTCATGTCATCTTTTGTTTTTCATTGTTTTTGTGTAATCATTTCCTTTGTTTTATTATATATGTATGTATTTGTATGTAACTCATTGACTATGTTCTTATATTATAAAAAAAAAATAATAATAATAATACACAAATATACACAACACAACATATGGAGAGAGGGCATGTGTTTGGAGAAAGGGGCGTGGCCTAATTCAGTCTGGAGGAAGTAAGCAAATAGTTCACACTTGTTCTCTTCACATCTTCACTGCAGACGCTCACTAGTTCTCAGACTTTACTGATACTATATCAGACACTGAACTATTGAAGAAAATGTTTCACACATTTGCTTTTTTCTGTTTGTGCTGTTGCTGTCTGTTTGGTAAGTTTATGTTGTTTCAACAGTTGTGTGTTATTTGTGTGGAGCTCTAATGAACATCAGTTGCACTTGCATCATTAATAAATGAAGATTATTAACTTGTGTAACTGATAAACTGTTCCTATGTTTGTTCTTCAGGAGTGTTTGTTGATTCAGATGCAGTGAAGATCGTATCAGTGACGGAGGGATATTCAGTCACTCTAGAATCTGGTGTTACTCAAATACAGAAACAAGATCTGATAACATGGAGGTTTGGACAAGAGAATCCAAAGACTGAAATAGCTAAAATCGATAAAGGCATAGAAAAGTTCTCCACATATGATGGTCCTGATGGGAGATTCAGAGACAGACTGAAGCTGGACAATCAGACTGGATCTCTGACCATCACAAACACCAGAATCACAGACTCTGGAGAATATGAAGTGACCATCAGAGGAAAGAGAGTGACCACAATCAGATTCACTGTTACTGTTTACGGTGAGTAGAGAATTACAGCTCACACTGTTATATATTAGGCCTTTTTTTATATATTATAAAAATATGTTATATATTAGGCCTAACACAGCGAGGTCAAGAGACGGTTTCATTCTTACCTTTATAGTCTGAAAAGTACATTCATTATACATTTGATATTACAGTCAGCAATATATGAGGATGCATGTAAACATATCATGTGCGGTGTTCATATGGATAACATATGGATGACAATTAAACCCAATCCACCCAGTGTGATAAAACAAAATGTATGTGAAACGAATGTTTAGTTGACAATCTTCACCCGATCTGCTGAGAGTGAGACCATCACAACTTTAAGAAAGCAGCTGAAGACAAATGCCTTCACTTGAGACTCAGTGGCAGTTCTCGTGTGTCTATTCCCCTTGTTGAGCTCAGGATCTTTCAGCCTCTTTGAGAAATGAGGTGATGTTCAATGTATATTATGAGAAAATTAAAGTGGTTTTGACATTGAATGCATGCAAATCTAAGTCAGAGACTCCAAAACAAAATTAGGAACCTTTAAAATAGCATAATAGGGCACTTTAAGCAACACAATCTGCAGAATGGCAGCACACATTTAATTTCATGACATTTGTAATGTATTTTTACAGTATTGTATTCTACAGCTCAAACTACAGAAGGCCTCATTTTCAGATATGGAATATGAATGTAGTTTCATCTGTTGGTTAGAGAGTGTGTGCATGAGAATGTGTTTATCACTGGACGTTTGTGGTTAATGTGTTGAGGCGTGAATAGCGTGAGTGTGTGTTTCTGTGAATAGTGTGGGGTTGAAAGGACTTCCACAATTTAACTTAATCTTTTTGAGAAACAGTTTTACTTTGAAAAAGTACAGAATCAGTGAATGCTAATGTCTGACAAATAAAACTTACTGTATGTGAGATGTTAATATATGTGTATGTGAAAAGAAAAGATTAATGTTCAGCTGCATATGCATCTCTATATTTCCATGATTTGCATATTAATGCTGTGAGCTTGCAGATAAGCAAGTTTCAATAGAAGTTATTTCCAGCTCTATTCTTATTAACACACATAGGTCCATGTATCTTTTTTCTAAAGAACATTTCTTGTTGGTTTGCAATGTCAAGGACAAAAACAAGTGAATAATTCTTCAAATTAAAGCAAGTAAAAAAAAAAGAGCATTGTAAATGTAATTGTACTGTCATCCAAATTTACGGATTTTCTAACTACAAGTAATTGAAAAAAAATTCTACAGTAATCCCTTTTTAAAAACAACAACAACAAAACAGTGATGATTTTCCAGTAGCAAACTTCTTTCATCCCCTATAGTGTAACACGACTGTACCAGTGATGAATAGTGTAGCATGACAGTCTTCGTGTCATGTGACGGATCGCTCTATATTAAAATATCTCCCATTTTTAAATATCATTAATGGAAAAAGTAGATCATCACAAACAAACGAACATGATCAACAGCAGGTTTTGGGATCTGGAATCCGGAGCTCCTCATGCCAGAATGAGCTCCACATCTTCGGTTAGCGCCTCAGTAGATCCGCCAATCAGGCTCATCCGACGGCAGCCAATCCCTGCACACATATACAAAACAACAACCCACACAAAACAGATACAGAGGATCGTCTCAGCATACGGTCAAGTACACAGTAACGCCAAGGGCTTTAAAGCTAAAGGCTGCAGTTTCCTTCTGTGTGAAATCTGTTCTGGTTTAAATTTGGCATGAAACTCTCATGTTTTCCAGCTCGTCTGCCTGTTCCTGTCATCAGCAGAGACTGTTCTTCATCATCATCATCATCATCATGTTCATTGGTGTGTTCATCAGTGTTGAATGTGAGTCATGTGACTCTCTCCTGGTACAAAGGAATCAGTGTATTGTCCAGCATCAGTGCGTCTGATCTCAGCATCAGTCTCTCTCTACCTCTGGAGGTGGAATATCAGGATAAAAACACCTACAGCTGTGTGCTGAACAATCCCATCAGCAACCAGACCACACATCTGGACATCAACACACTCTGTCACACATGTGCAGGTACCACAGCACTGATGATATTATTCACATTCATTCACTAATGTGTTGATTTTATCAAGACTTATAAATTAAGATGCCAGACATGATGAATGAGCTTCTGTCATCTCAGGTTTTTAAAACTGTGTTAAATTTGTATTTCTTGTGTGAAGCAGAAAATTTGATATTTTTAAATTCATGAAAGACTAAAGTCAGCTTGTAAAAAAATCATTAAATTCATTAGCTATCTCTCCCTTTTCTATCCTAGACTCAGTCAAATTCCAATTGATTCTTTATTGTTTGCACCAGTCATTACTTTTATTTCTTTCCATGCTGACGGAATATTTCCCTTAATAAACTTCTCCTCCACTGATGCCTTTTATTTCATTTCTGCCCTCCTAATTTCTCATTTTACTTCCTTATTAACCTGCCTCTTTTCCAAATCTGTTCCTTGGTAAAAAAACCTGTTTCTTCTCATTTAAAACATGTTTCAATGATTTTGTCACCCAAGGCTTATTATTTGAGTAGATTCTTAAATTTTTCCTGGGTATCACAGACTCTTCACAGAAGTGAATATAAGAACTCACAACATCCGCTAGGTCATCATTGTCTACACAAGAAGTTTTAAAAATATCCCATTCGGTGCGATCAAATCAGTCTTGTAACTGTAAGATATTATCATCAGTCCATCTTTGAAATGACCTAATGACTGGCCTTGTTCTCTGCAACACTGGTTTATAACATGGTTGCAAAGAGACTGCATTATGGTCTGCACAACCAATTGGGGGTCTGGAAAAGGATCTGTATGCGTCCGGTATTGACCCATAACATAAATCAAGTGTTTTTTGATGACGTGTAGGACAGTCAATATATTGCGGGAAATTTTAAGGGGTCATATAATGCCATTTTTGTACAAGCTAATATGATTCTTTAGGGTCTAAATTAAAAGTTTGCAATATACTTTAATTAAAAATTATGATTAGTATTGTAAGAAAACACAAATTTTACCTGCTTAAAAACAAATTACTTAATGACGTAATTTACTGGCTTTTGCGTCAACTGAACCCTGCAATGGTTTTTCTCTTTATTTTATCAGTACAAGCATCTGTGTGTGTGGTTTGATCTGTCGGTGGATAAACAGCTTCTGCTGGATGTTTGTCGTCTCTGTGTGTGTCAGTAGTTTGTGGCTGAAGCGTTTCTTCATTTTCTCTCCTGCTAATAAGAAGCTCACAATTTTCCACTCCACACAAAACATCTTTACACTGAAATAAAGTGAATCCATCAACAGTCAAATAAGAGTCAGAGGTCAGAGGTCAAATATGATTGACAGCTCACAGCACTAAATAACACACCAGTAGATACAGATATCTAATCCAATATTTCACTCTTCTGCTATTAGTTTTCATTCAGGGCCAGAATTCATTTGAAAGTGTAAGATCAGCAAAAGCTTGTTGATTTCCGTGATGTTAAAGGAGACGGATGTGTGAGCGGAAACTGACTGAGGTTGGGGGAGGATTCACTCACAACCAGATAAATATCTCAGTTCAGTCGTGTTTGATAGCAAGTGTTTTCAGACATTTTAAGGGTTGCCATCATGTGTTTTTTCAGTGAACCGATGAATAAAATGTTTTTCAAATTAGTTTAGTTCTGTTTATGGTGTTTTAAGTGTATTGTTATGGCTTCAGTTATTTCCATTTTTCTACAGAATTATGCCAGTTTGGATCAACACATATTAATCCTGTAGGAGTAGGAGTACCAACACATGATTTCCTCAGATCTGGGCAATGAAGACCTTAATCAAATATGATTGACAGCTCACGGCACTAAACAACACACCAGATAGATATTTCTATTTGATCTTTTATCTTAGTTCAGCTGAAGGATCAAACAAACTATCATCAAGTCATTTTCAAAGCTTTTTAATATGTGACTGACTGTATTCAGCAGGTGTTTCAGACATTTCATAAGAATTGAACTGTCTATGAACGAGTTACAGGAGAGAGCAGAGCCAAACACTCTCAAGATCTCATGATAAGATCAAACTGTTGCTTTAAAGGGGTCATATAATGCCATTTTTGTACAAGCTAATATTCATCTTTAGGGTCTAAATTAAAAGTTTGTAATATACTTTAATTAAAAATTCTCATTAGTATTGTAAGAAAACACTCATTTTACCTGGTCAAAAACAGCTCTGTTTTCAGCACGCCGTTTAAGTGCATGCGTCTTTAAATGATAATGAGCTTTGCTCACCCCGCCCCTCTGTTCTGTGTGTACACGTTTATAACACAATAACACAATAACCATAACGCGTTGTTCATTATAAACGTGGGATTATGAATTATATTAATAACGTCGTATAGAAAACATGCCGTAATGTAACCTGAGTGTAAACAGCGGCATTCATCGTGAAGCGTGCAAGCGATTTGCAAAGATTAATATAAATATTAATATAAAGGTTAATAAAACGTTACACTCACTTCAGTTCTTCTGGAAGTGCAGCAGGAACACGAATAGTTGGTTGAGATTCGCGCAAACATGAAAGCATTGACGTTGATCGTGGGGAATATTCCCTTCGAAAACAAACTCAGCCACTGCGTCTTCAGCAGTTCGGATTTAGAAACATCAAAATGACCGCTGTGTTCATTATTACACCCAAGAACAGAACACCACAATCGACGCCATTCTGCTCATAGACAGTGCTCCAGCGTATCAACAATGACTCGCGGACTATGATGACAGACAGCTCAGCCACGAGCGAGGGCGGGACTGTGTTGAAACGCTGCTGTCAATCACAAATCGTGGGAGGTGCGTCACACGGTCGAACGGCTTGATTAGAGACAGGGGAAAACATATAAGGAGATTAAAAAAAAAACCACTTAATGGATTTTTATCATTTTATGATGGTTGTGTACAGGCACTGCCAACACACATCTCAGTACAATCAACTTGTAAAAGTGCGTGTACCATTATATGACCCCTTTAAAACTCCCTCCAAAGAACATTTGTTAAAATCCCCAATAATAAAATGGGGAGCATCCGGTGAACGCAACTGATACCTGACTGATGATATCCGTTGACTTCTGAACATCAGACTTCGGGTGAATATATAGCCTACCACTGAAACAAAAAGTTGCTGAAATTCTCTTGGCACATAAAAAGGCCGGATAGATACAGTCAATAGTTCTATATCAGCAGTACACATTTCCTCACGTACAATCACTGTCTTTGCCCATCGATAATGGAAAGCATTATGTAATGCTTAATGCTTTTCAATGTGTAATGTATGTTTCAAAATTCATGAAAGACTAAAGTCAACTTGTTGAAAATCTTAATTTAATTTATCATTTGTTTCATTAGTTTCTCCAGAAGGCCACGCCCCCTGTTGTGATTCTGTTGAAGCTGT
The DNA here is from genome assembly GCF_951802725.1 of Rutilus rutilus. Lineage (NCBI taxonomy): Eukaryota > Metazoa > Chordata > Actinopteri > Cypriniformes > Leuciscidae > Rutilus > Rutilus rutilus. The sequence continues at coordinate 7,776,577 of NC_140222.1, read as the reverse complement.
GCTGCGATTGGTCGCCACTGCACTGATGGGCGTGGCTTCTGCGGCCGCTGCTGTTCTTCTGGTCAATGACGTCAGAGCTTCAAGAGGTAAAACGGAGAAAACAGAAGAGATATAGAAAAATTTGTGGCATATATTGTATTTTTAATGGTAAAGATGAAAGTATGTGTGGTCTAATTGTTTAGTGATGGTAAAACAAAGCTTTGCTTTCCTATTCTCTCCATCTGAGGCTAAAACTGAATATTCTTGAATATTTAATTTTATTCTTTAATGCATCCCATTTGAATTGTTTTTGTTAATTACATTGTTTTATTTTTTTTCTTAATGTATGTTATGTTGCTATTTTAATTTTCTTTCTTAAATGTATGCAGCAACTCCAAAAATACAAATGTAAAAAAAATTGTCACACCAATAAATCACTGTAGAGTTTAACAGAATATTACCGAACTGATATACAGCTATGATCATAAATATGCTTATTATGACTCCCCTTCAGTTATAATATAAGAATAAACCATGAATTCAGATTCAGATTGAATGACGGTTGAATAAAAACACATTTACAACATTAAACAGTTTATTTAAAACACACACAGTGTAAATGTACACATCATAACACAAGAGAGGAAATACAGTGTAAGAGATCATGTTTTCAGCAGACTTAATTCTGGATATATTTTTGCTTTTTTAGTTTTTCCTCCATAAGGATTTCACTAAAATAGTTATAAGCCATTAACCAAACCACCAACCTTCAGTCACACCAGTACAGGTTTGGTCTAAAGCAAAAATAAAATAAAAAGGATAACGACTGCTTGACGTATTTTTTCATTATTTACATAGTATAATATTAGTAAATGTATCTCTCTCACACGTGTCCCACATTGTCCTGCAAAATCACATCAACATGCAGTAACAGAGCGATAACCAGCCGCTGTTCTTCTGGTCAATGATGATCAATAACAGCAGATAACACTGAATTTGTCCAGTTATTTTGAATCTGTTTTATTGTGTCTACTGTAAGTCTATTAGTCTACTATAAGACTATCCTGGAAAGATTTAGAAATCTGCATTAATGATATTCATATTCATGATAGAAATGTGTGCATTTGATGTGCTTTATGTATTTTTCTCTCTCTCTTTCTGGCAGCTAATGTAAATAATGTGATTATGTTATCTTGTGGCATTGAATAAAATAAAAACATCCATCAGATGTCATACATATTGTGAGTTTTAATCTATAATAGTGATTTACATGTATGAATTTGAGATGTTTTTCTCCAAAGTGACTGTATTGTGTATGATGGATCCATCTGGTGGACAAAACTAGAATTTTCATCAATATTTCATTTAATTTCCATCCATTTTATATTTCTTTGCCAGTTACACAGTTTCTTATTTTACATTTAGTTGGTTTGCACATTGTAGCAATTCATAATGTAATAACTGCACATAATGTAGAATCTACACATAATGTAATAAATATTACATTATTATTGTAATAAAATGCTCATATTGTAATAATTTTCTCAAAATGTAATAAAATCTTGAGCTCATAATGTAATACCAATTATTAGCTTTATGAGAAATGTATTACATTATAAACTTACCAAAAATATTGTCATAATTATAAGTGGTGTTTTAATCATAAAAACATTGGTCTTCCCTTACAGTATATTTTTGGACTTATTCTTAAACTACCTACAAAATACACCAGATTTAAATATTCATGCAATCATTATTATTATCATCATTATTATTATTATTATTGATGTTGATATTATTATTATCATGGTACATTACTTATATATATATTTTAATTTGAACACAAAAAGTGTACACTAACAACACTGTATACAAAGTATAGCTTATGTTGTAAAAAATAACTCACAGTTTCAATATAGCAAAAGAAAAAAAAATCTTTAAAACAAAGTACAAAACTTAAAAAAATAATGCTTATAAAATCACTAAATAAATAACACTGGAACAGTTAAAGCAGACACATAGTAACCTCAATGCATCATGTCAAAACGTTTTCCATTTGGATGAGATTGAAAGCTGGTAAATCCCACAGGAGGAAATTCAACTTCCGATCCTTTAACTAATGTCTCGAAAGGCGGAAGTGATACTGTATCAGCCTTTCACAACAAAGGCAAAAAGACTGCCTGGCAAACCTGGGACATTTTCCCTGAGGCCTCTCTCATCTTCAGCAAACTAAGTGAATACCCTCCTGTTCTGACTGATAGTGACCTGGAGATCCTTGAGAAGTTTGTGGTCCTGCTGTATGATCGATCAAGCACAGCTGTTAGTGTAGATGAGGCTAGACTTGACATGTTTGCCCGAAAGCAGAGGCCATATAAATTGTGAACAACTAGCCAAGTGTGGCTGCAAATCAGAGTGCCGTGGAAGATGCAGATGTTTTAGATTGGGTTTCACTTTAACAGAACTGTGCAATTGCAAATGTGAATATAAAAGTAAGTAGCCTTGCGGTGGGCCGAGAGCCGATTTCCTGATTCTGGACCGTGACGTATATGTACACCTTCCTGGATATGTTGCCCCCAATACAACACTTGCTGACTGCCAAGCAGGGAGACATTGGCTGCCGTTTTTAACAGTCTTTATTATGACTCGGCAGGGCACAACCTCTCAATCTCAGGTTGGACACTCTCACCACAAGGCCTTTGAGCTGGTCAAAATGTGAATAGAACTTATGTTTTTTTCCCGTTTTCAATCCTTACTTTTATCTCAGTCCCAACAGAGTACACTATTAAAGCAACACCCACCTTGAAAAATTAATCTTGAGTTTTTGCGATTGCATTTTTCTAAAACTGTGGCCGTTAGAGTATTTATGCTAACATGCATGTGTGCATCAGTGTACATACTACCGAAATGACGGCCATCTTGGAAAAGGTTTCCATCTTGAATTTTTTATTGGCCATCCAATTTTTCCAAAAAGTGGCCTTAACAGAGTATTTGTGGCATATTTTCTGTATCACTATTTTGGAAACAGTGGCAATGAACATAGGACAGGAATGGCAGCCATCTTGAAAAATGGTTTCCATCCTGAATTTTTACTGGCCACTTCCTTTTTCTAACAGTGGCTCTTCCTCTCTGTGGACTGCACCTTGCGGTGGTGGAGAGGCTTGTGTACTCCAGTGAACCTGAGAGCTATGCCGGCGGGGATTTTATATTAACTAAGCCGGACAGGTCAAAGGAGAGGAGGCAGACAAAGCAGACATTATAACTATTTGACAGAATTGGTCGCCATCCTGAATTTTTGAGTGGCACATACCTTTTTCCAAAAGAGTGTTCCTTGAAGAGTATTTCTGCCTAATTTTATGCTTGCATCACCATTTGAACAATTTAAATAATTAATTTTTGACAGGAACGGTGGCCATCTTTAAAAATGGCGGCCATCTTGATTTTTTGAGAGACAAGCATATTTTTCCATTAACATGTCCTTTAGAGAGTATTTGTATAAAATGTTATGCTTTGATCACTGTTTGAATAATTGATACAATAAACATTGAATAGCAATGCAAAGCAAAGCAATAGCAAAGCCATGTTGAATTTTTGAGTGGCCAACGCCTTTTTCCAGAATAGTGGCCCTTAGAGAGTATCTGTGCCAGATTTCATGCTTGTATACCAAAGTGAACGATTTTTGTTTTACTAATCTGCTGCACTATTATTCATAAAGAGAGTTCCAGACAGCTTATACTGCACTAGAGCGCCATCTAGTGTTCATTACCAGGAATTAGCCTTCCCAAGATTGACTTCACCATCCAATAATACACTCGATAAACAGCCGTTATGAGTGAATCGGATCTGTTTAATGGCGTTTATTATTACACGCACATAAAAATATATTTTTGGCTCAGCTTTGCAAACCACTGAAGCTTACCAATAATTTCCAATGGTTCATTACTCAGAAATGTTCAATAGGGTGTAGACCTATGATGTGCACAAAAAGATTAATTTCTTCATTTTTTCCCCACTTTATTCTCTACTGGTGTCTATTGTGTAGTTTTGTCAGTTAAAGTTTTCTTTATGTCTTTATGGTTTTTAATTTTGCACTGTTTTAATTGTACGCAGCAATGCTGCAAATGCTTTGCTAATATAAATCTAAAAATGTCTTGCCAATAAAGCATCTTAAGATGAAACTGAATAGCATCTACTGAATTGCTTTCAGTTTATTTATATAAAGCACATTTAAAAACGGCCACTGGCCGAACAAAGTGCCGAACACATAGAAAATTTACATCTATGAATTATATATAGGCATCATCGCTTTATGTCCAGGGCAGAGGATATACAGAGGCATACACTCATAGGTCTAAATCTCTAATTAAAATTAAATAAATTAACCATTTAACCTCTTTCTTCTTTAAACAAATTGTGCACCCCACAGCATAGAGCGCCATCTATTGTCCGAAATAAAAGTCCAAGCTGAAAGGGATTGTTCACCCTAAAGTGAAAATGAAGTCATATATTACTCACCCTGGTGTTCTTCTAATGCTGTATACACTTCTTTCTATTTATATAAATGTCCCGCTCGCACTCGTCCATGATGGCAGTGAATAGTGATCATATTATCAAGCTTTTTATCACAGGATGATCTCATGCGACACATGCTGTATATCACAAGTGTTCTGGGGGAATGATAGGGTATAATCTGCTCAAATAATGACCATTAATAGCATTTAAACAGTTTATTTGCACACAGACAGTGTAAAGAATGGTCATATCACACAATCGTTCATTGAGGGAAAAGAGTGAAACAGTGACAGAGCAATTTTTCACATTCATTTTCTCCATAAGAACTCCATAAAGAAAATCACAAAGAGTTGTAAACCAGTTCCTAGAAGAACCACAACATTGTTGAGATTCATCCGCTGATCCTCGATGACTGTGTGTCTAAATGTGTTATTGAAATACTTCATATTATCTGATTAATTACACATCTAATTACACTGTTAGATTTCACGCTGTAGAATCAAAGAGTTACTATCAATAATGTGAAATTAATAACATCATCTACATAATCATAAAGGTAAAATGAATTCATTTACATTACATGTTTATTACAATTTAAGCATGTTATTGTATAGTTTATAGTCAATATACCATATTTACTGTTTCAGGTTAAACATGTTACTTCAGCTGATGGTTTTGTTCATTAATGGTAAACGTTTGTCACCCTGTGCTGCCATGTTTTTTTTGTGTGTCTATATGTAAGAAATGTAATTGTTTACCACTGTATTTGATTTGAAGTCACCATAATGGTGATTAGTGTCCCATTAGCTTGGGATCTTAGACCTTGTATAATCATATTCAAATTTCAGAAAGTCATAAGTGTGGCAAATGGAAACATTTGTTAAATTTATGAAAAGCTGCAATATGAAATAAGCCAATTAGTTGATTTTAAACTATTCTTAGCATGAATATGAATATTTTATTTTAGTATTATTGTTAGTTATTTCACAGTCATAAATGCTTGTAGATAAAACTTTCATAGTGAAGCAACTGCTGAGATTAATCTTTAAAAGATCTGACTAAACCAACATCACCTAATAATGCACAGACACACACAACACAACATTTGGGGGCGGGGTTTCAGAGAGAGGGCGTGTGTTTGGAGGCAGGGGGCGTGGCCTAATTTAGTCTGGAGGAAGTTAGTGAATAGTTAAGATTGTCAACACTTGTTCTCTACAGATCTTCACTGCAGACACTCACAGGTTTTTATAATGTACTGAAACTATTTCAGACCACTGAACTGTTGAAGAAAATGTTTCACACATTTGCTTTTTGCTGTCTGTGCTGTTGCTGTCTGGTTGGTAAGTTAGACAAGTTTATAATTTTTTTACAGTCGCATATTGTTTATGTGGAGCTCTGATGAACTTCAGTTCCACCTCACTGTTGAATTTACTTGTGTAACTCTTAACACTAAAATAAAAATGTACAATATAAGAAGAGGTTCAGATAACTGTTCTCCACCGTTTCCATCTTTTTTCACTTCTATCTTTATGCCTTCTCACATTTTTTAATAATTTCAAAACCCCTTCAAACTTCAGTTAAATCTTCATTAGAACAACTTAAAGTTGAATGTGTGACTGAGAGACTGTTTCTGTGTGTTCTTCAGGAGTGTGTGCTGACACAGATGCAGTGAAGTCAGTGTCAGTGATGGAGGGAGATTCAGTCTCTCTAAACTCTAGTCTCACTGAAATACAGAGAGATGAAGAGATATTCTGGACATTTGGAACTAACGGGCCTCTTATAGCTAAAACTGATGGAGTGAAAAATACGATCTATGATGTTCTTGATAGGGGATTCAGAGACAGACTGAAGCTGGACAAGAAGACTGGATCTCTGACCATCATGAACATCAGAGCTGAACATGCTGGAGTTTATGAAGTTGAGATCATCACCAGCAGATCATCGCCTACATACAGATTCACTGTTACTGTCTATGGTGAGTAGAGAAATACAGCTCACTCTATTATATATTACAGAAGTGCCATTTTATTGTTAGAATTCTTCTTAATACTACAACATAAAAAAATAATAATTTCTTTGTGATCTTTGAAATTTCCATTTTAAATATTAATCCATATAGGTTTCTAAAAACACTGAAAACTGACCATGAGAAAAGCCTCTAACTTTTGTAGTGTGGATAATTTAACCCTTTCACACCTGTCATACTGTCATAGTGTTATAAACTCATAAAGCTCACTCAGAAATGAAAGTCATGCAAGCAATGGCCAGGTGCAAATATGATGAACTACTGTATCTCCACACAAAAGCTTTTTATTTCTGCACACTGAGGATACGTTACACATCAACAATGTAATAAAATCTGAATATTTTTTCCTCTCGTTTTCACGTATAGATGACCATTATCAAAAAATGTATACAGCAATGTATTCTGCTGCCAGGCCAGTAGTTGGAAATGTTTGTAAAGAAAAACTAAACTTCTAAAGACTGGACACATAATACACATGCACATGATGTCACCGGTTTCACAAATTCATGTTTTGGTAGTTTACACACACACGAAAAACTCATTTTATCACACTGATGTAAGTTCAAATGTTCATCTTTTAAATAAGTTTGGTTTTAGTTAGTTATTTGATGGTGATTTAAAGCGGGGGTGTGATGTCATGATTGACAGCTGTGATTGACAGCTGTGATTGACAGCTTCTCTAAGTGAAGTCTTCATTGAGGCACCAAAAGACTTTTTTGAGGATTTTTGGGAGGAGATTGGAGTTTCAACTTTAATTTAGTAAATAAATTTAATTTAAAACTTAAGCAGAGTAGACCATTCACAGCAGACTGAGCCATCTGACCAATCAGAGCAGAGTAGACCAATCACAGCAGACTGAGCCATCTGACCAATCAGAGCAGAGTAGACCAATCACAGCAGACTGAGCCATCTGACCAATCAGAGCAGAGTAGACCATTCACAGCAGACTGAGCCATCTGACCAATCAGAGCAGAGTAGACCAATCACAACAGACTGAGCCATCTGACCAATCAGAGCAGAGTAGACCAATCACAGCAGACTGAGCCATCTGACCAATCAGAGCAGAGTAGACCAATCACAGCAGACTGAGCCATCTGACCAATCAGAGCAGAGTAGACCATTCACAGCAGACTGAGCCATCTGACCAATCAGAGCAGAGTAGACCAATCACAGCAGGGCCATCTGACCAATCAGAGCAGAGTAGACCAATCACAGCAGGGCCATCTGACCAATCAGAGCAGAGTAGACCAATCACAGCAGACTGGGCCATCTGACCAATCAGAGCAGAGTAGACCAATCACAGCAGACTGGGCCATCTGACCAATCAGAGCAGAGTAGACCAATCACAACAGACTGAGCCATCTGACCAATCAGAGCAGAGTAGACCAATCACAGCAGACTGGGCCATCTGACCAATCAGGTCATTTTTAGCGCAATTTTCCACCGGACAAAATTGCGATTGTTAACTCATGATTTCTGTTCTGTCTGTGCGCACCAATCTTGCACTTCTATCTACTCCTCAACCAGACCACCTAGAGACTTCGGGTTTTCGGCATTATGTTAAGGAAGGTCTAATCTCGGGAACGCACAAAAAAAAAATCCAGGAAAAGATTTACTATCTCTTAGTGTTGTGATCCCATGACGTCAGAAAATTGCGCTAAAACACTCACTGAGTTTTTATTACTTGTTTTTTTACATTGGATGCAAATCTATTGTTGCAGACTCCAAAACAAACCTATAGAAACCTTTAAAATAGCATAATAGCAACACTTTAAGCAACAAAATCTGCAGAATGACAGCACATTTAATTTCATGATATTTTTAATGTATTTTTACAGTATTGTATTCTACAGCTCAAACTACAGAAGGCCTCATTTTCAGATATGGAATATGAATGTAGTTTCATCTGTTGGTTAGAGAGTGTGTGTATGAGAATGTGTTTTACCACTGGACGTTTGTGGTTAATGTGCTTTTGTATCTTGAGCCGTAAATAGTGTGAGTGTGTGTTTCTGTGAACAGAAGGGACTATATATAGTGTGGGGTTGAAAGGACTTCCACAATTTAACTTCATCTTTATTAGAAACAGTTTTACTGTGAAAAAGTACAGAATCAGTGAATGCTAATGTTTGACTAATAAAACTTACTGTATGTGAGATGTTATTATATTACTATGTGTATGTGAAATATAAGATTAATGTTCAGCAGCATATGCATCTCTCTATTTTCATGATTTGCATATTAATGCTGTGATCTTGCAGATAAGCAAGTTTCAGTAGAAGTTATTTCCAGCTCTATTCTTATTAACACACACAGGTCCATGTGAAGAGTTCAGATACAAAAGATGTCTGATCCAGTAATGTGTGTCTCTGCTGCTGTTACATGCAATAAGGACAGACTTGACGTGAACTTTTGCAGTTGGGAAAAGGAAACCCCAGCCGACAGATCACCAAAGACACAATACTAAGTTCCACAAAAACTATCATTTATTTAAGGTGGAAATAGTAATTAAATTAAGGAGCAATGGCTTCAGGATGCATCAAGGCCAAAATATTAAAATAAATAGACTTATAAATAAAACATGTATAAATTACCTAATCAGGGAATAAACAAAATTACAAAGAAACTTCCCTAACTGTTCACACTGTTCTTCATCATCATCATCATCATCATCTATGATAACGATAACATGGCGAATGTTGTCTCATAACTCTCTATAAACAAATCACAAACAAAGTCAAAATAAATGCAGGACACCCCTACGCTCTTACAACATAAGAAAGAGCCTAATTAAATCATCACAAACAAACGAACATGATCAACAGCAGGTTTTGGGATCTGGAATCCGGAGCTCCTCACGCCAGAATGAGCTCCACATCTTCGGTTAGCGCCTCAGTAGATCCGCCAATCAGGCTCCTCCGACGGCAGCCAATCCCTGCACACATATACAAAACAACAACCCACACAAACAGATACCGAGGATCATAGATATCATATAATAAAGGCTAGATGTCTCGTGCGCGCTGCTGGCCAATGGAGGTCGACGTCCGCACACGGCGGCCATCTTACCACAGGGTGCTCACTCACTCGTAACATGGTGCATGTACTTTTAAATAACCATAACTTGCTCAATTTTCTACCGATTTTCAAACGGTTTGGTTTGTTATAAACGTCAGAGATGTAGTTATGATACTGCATACATATGAATAATTATAACAATGGACTTCCATATGAAAGAATTATAGCCACTTTAATAACGTTTGTAAGAAACCAAACCGTTTGTAAATCTGTCAAGATTTCAGCGAGATAAGAGGATTTGTGTGCGTGCTGATCACTCACCTTAATTCACAGAGCCCTGTCCTAAGATGGCCGCCGGTGATGCCGGAAGTGACTCCGCCTTAAGACATCTAGCCTTTATATGATATCTATGCCGAGGATCGTCTCAGCATACGGTCAGGTACACAGGAACGTCAAGGGCTTTAAAGCTAAAGGCTGCAGTTTCCTTCTGTGTGAAATCTGTTCTGGTTTAAATTTGTATGAAACTCTCATGTTTTCCAGCTCGTCTGCCTGTTCCTGTCATCATCATCAGAGATTCTTCACACTGTTCTTCATCATCATCATCATCATCATCATCTTCATGTTCATTGGTGTGTTCATCAGTGTTGAATGTGTGTGATGTGACTCTCTCCTGGTACGCAGGAATCAGTGTATTGTCCAGCATCAGTGCGTCTGATCTCAGCATCAGTCTCTCTCTACCTCTGGAGGTGGAATATCAGGATAAAAACACCTACAGCTGTGTGCTGAACAATCCCATCAGCAACCAGACCACACATCTGGACATCAACACACTCTGTCACACATGTGCAGGTACCACAGCGCGGGTGATATATGTGTTTCTTTACTGAGCTGATCTCTGTCTTCTGTTGTAGATCAGACTGATGCATTCACTTCTTTCTCTATCATTACAGAACTGGACGGTCAGTTTATCACTTCACAACCAGACTCAACTCAACTCTGTCCCACATGTGCAGGTTCCACACTGATATTATTCACATTCATTCACTAATGTGTTGATTTTATCGAGACTTATAACTTAAGATGCCAGACATGATGATTGAGCTTCTGTCATCTCATGTTTTTAAAACTGTTTTTAATTTTTATTTCTTGTGTGAAGCAGAAAATTATATATTTTTAAAATCATGAGAGACTAAAGTCAACTTGTTGAAAATCTTACTTTAATTTATCATTTGTTTCATTAGTTTCTCCAGACGTCCACGCCCCCTGTTGTGATTCAGTTGAAGCTGTGCTGCGATTGGTCGCCACTGCGCTGATGGGCGTGGCTTCTGCGGCCGCTGCTGTTCTTCTGGTCAATGACGTCAGAGCTGCAAGAGGTAAAACAGAGAAAACAGAAGAGATATAAAAATTGCGGCATATATTGTATTTTTAATCGTAAAGATGAAAATATGTGTGGTCTAATAGTTTAGTGAAGGTAAAACAAAGCTTTGCTTTCCTATTCTCTCCATCTGAGGCTAAAACTGAATATTCTTGAATATTTCATTTTATTCTTTAATGCAACCCATTTCAATTGTTTTTGTTAATTACATTGTTTTATTTTTTTTCTTAATGTATGTTATGTTGCTATTTTAATTTTCTTTCTTAAATGTATGCAGCAACTCCAAAAATACAAATGTAAAAATATTTTTCACACCAATAAATCACTGTAGAGTTTAACAGAATATTACCGAACTGATATACAGCTATGAATCATAAATATGCTTATATTATAACTGAAGGGGAGTCATAATAAGAATAAACTATGAAGTCAGATTCAGATTGAATGATGGTTGAATAAAAACACATTTACAACATTAAACAGTTTATTTAAAACACACACAGTGTAAATGTACACATCATAACACATGGAGGAAATAAAGTGTAAGAGATCATGTTTTCAGCAGACTTAATTCTGGAAATATTTTTGCTTTTTTTTTTTTTTTTTCTCCATAAGGATTTCACTAAAATAGTTATAAGCCATTAACCAAACCACCAACCTTCAGTATGAATCACAGCAGTACAGGTTTGGTCTAAAGCAAAAAAAATTTTTTTTAAAGGATAACGACTGCTTGACATATTTTTTCATTATTTACATAGTATAATATTAGTAAATGTATCTCTCCCACACGTGTCCCACATTGTCCAGCAAAATCACATCAACATGCAGTAACAGAGATAACCAGCCGCTGTTCTTCTGGTCAATGATGATCAATAACAGCAGATAACACTGAATTTGTCCAGTTATTTTGAATCTGTTTTATTGTGTCTACTGTAAGTCTATTAGTCTACTATAAGACTATTCTGGAAAGATTTAGAAATCTGCATTAATGATATTCATATTCATGATAGAAATGTGTGCATTTGATGAGCTTTATGTATTTTTTTTCTCTCTCTTTCTGGCAGCTAATGTAAATAATATGATCATGTTATCTTGTGGCATTGAATAAAATAAAAACATCCATCAGATGTCATACATATTGTGAGTTTTAATCTATAATAGTGATTTAGATATATTTATTTTAGATGCTTTACTCCAAAGTGACTGTATTGTGTATGATGGGTCCATCTGGTGGACAAAACTAGACTTTTCATCAATATTTCATTTAATTGCCATCCATTTTATATTACACAGTTTTCTTATTTTACGTTTCATTGGTTTGCACATTGTAGCAATTCATAATGTAATAACTGCACATAATGTAGAATCTACACATAATGTAATAAGTATTACATTATTATTGTAATAAAATGCTCATATTGTAATAATTTTCTCAAAATGTAATAAAATCTTGAGCTCATAATGTAATAACAATTATTAGCTTTATGAGAAATGTATTACATTATAAACTTACCAAAAATATTGTCATATTGTCATAATTGTAAGTGGTGTTTTAATCATAAAGACATTGGTCTTCCCTTACAGTATATTTTTGGACTTATTCTTAAACTACCTATGAAATGCACCAGATTTAAATATTCATGCGATCATTATTATTATCATTATTATTATTGATGTTGATATTATTATTATCATGGTACATTACTTACTTTTTTTTTTAATTCGAACAAAAAAGTGTACACTAACAACACTGTTGTACAAAGTATAGCTTATGTTGTAAAAAAAAAAAAAAAAAAAACTGGATTGTTGATTGGGGGCCCCCTGGTGGCCAGGGCAGAGGATCTACAGAGGCATACACTCAGACAGATCTAAATCTCAAATTAAAATTAAATAAATCTTTCTTCTTTAAACAAACTGTGCACACCACAGCATAGAGCGCCATCTATTGTCTGAAATAAAAGTCCATCCACCCTGATTCACCCTGAAGTGAAAATGAAGTCATATATTACTCACCCTGGTGTTCTTCTAATGTTGTGTGTGCACATCTTTCTATTTATGGACCACAAAAGAGAAATTTAAAAAAAAATGTCCCGCTCGCACTCGTCCATGCTGGCAGTGAATAGTGATCAGTATCAAGCTTTTTTTAAAGATGCACAAGTATCACAGGATGATCTCATGCGACACATGCTGTATATCACAAGTGTTCTGGGGGAATGATAGGGTATAATCTGCTCAAATAATGACAATTAATAGCATTTAACCCCTTAGCTGTCACCTCCCTTTTTGAGAATGGACATTCAAATGCACTATTCAAGCTTAAATGGTTGTAATTCAAGAATGCTTTGGAGTATAGACCCAAAAAATGCAGATTATTACTGAAGTGAAAGCACTTCAAAAAATTAAAGTATGAAAAAGTTATGGAAGTTTAAATTTACTTTAAATCAAATAATTTATTTAATATTTTTCTTTTATATAAAATATATATTTTACAAAATATGTTTTACAAAAAAAGTACTATAAAATCTGATATATATATAGCCAATAGCCATATATCTAACCAAGTTGTGTTCCAAATTTGAAGTTGATATATCACAAAAATTGAAGTTCCCATGAGATTTTGTTTAGGCGTATTACCAAACATAGCCACCGGGTGTCATTGAATTCCATTGAATTTAACTGTATGCATTCTACCATAACAAATTAATACATTTCTGTCCAAATATCACTTCTGTCACAAAATATGGAACCTTGAGACTCAGACCTTTCTGACAATATGTGTTTTGTCAAGATTAGAAAATATTTTGATCATAAATTATGAAACATGACGACGCCCAAAAGGGGACGAGCCTGATAAAATAATTTAGAGCAGTGGTTCTCAACTCCAGTCCTCGTGACCCACTGCTCTGCACATTTTGTCGGTCTCTCTTATCTGACACACTCAGTTCAGTTCATGGAGTCTCTCCTAATGAGCTGATGATCTGGTTCAGGTGTGTTAAATAAGGGAGACATACAAAATGTGCAGAGCAGTGGGTCCCGAGGACTGGAGTTGAGAACCATTGATTTAGAGTATCGTTTCTATGGTAACACAATGTCCAATTTCAAAACAGTTTTCACAGGATGAATTCTGAGATCGTAAGCTTTCAAATGATACCTAATTTATGATAACTTCTAAAATATGTGATGTAATAAAAAAGATAATATTATATTTTAGAGGATAATATGTATATTTTACTTTTTAGAGGATAATATTATTTTATTTTTTTTATTGACAAATACTAGATTAAATGTTTTATTATGAACTTTTAGCATGAAAACCAAAGTTTCAATTATTAAAAGTGTGTGCGTCGACTTTTTGTGACAAACGCCAGAAACGCCTGTTATGATGTAGATTTTTTTAAGGTGCGCTCTTGTCATAAATTCATCTATTACTGTTCCTGCATAAATTGTAACAAAAAACAGTGCTGAAATATCTATTAAGGAGTCTTAGACCTTTCCAACGATATATAGTTTGTCATGATTAAATTAGGATTTAATTGTAATATAGTGAAGTAAACTTGATGACAGGGTTAAACAGTTTATTTGCACACAGACAGTGTAAAGAATGTCATATCACACAAACGTTTGTCACACGTGTACGATATACTGTATGTGTGTGTGTTTACTGACCTGATCTCTGTCTTCTGTTGTAGATCAGACTGATGCATTCACTTCCTTCTTTATCATTACAGAACTGGTCGATCAGTCTACTTCACAACCAGACTCAACTCAACTCGGCCACACATGGGCAGGTTTCACAGCACTGCTGATGTCATTGAGGGAAAAGAGTGAAACAGTGACAGAGCAATTTTCTCCATTCATTTTCTCCATAAGGACTCCATAAATAAAATCACAGAGAGTTGTAAACCAGTTCCAAGACATTGTTGAGATTAATCCGCTGATCCTTTTTTTTGTGCACAATGTGTTACTAAAATCCTTCATATTATCTGATGTTATCATTAATCGTTTTTTTTTCTTTGTTTCATTATATGTATATGTATTTGTTTGTAATTCCATGACAATGTTCTTATGTTATTGAGCATAAAAAAAAAAAAATACAACCTATGAGACAGGGTTTGGAGAGAGGGCGTGTGTTTGGAGTCAGGGGGCGTGGCCTAATTCAGTCTGGAGTTCAAATAGTTCACACTTGTTCTCTTCACATCTTCACTGCAGACGCTCACTAGTTCTCAGACTTGACTGATACTATATCAGACTTCTGAACTATTGAAGAAAATGTTTCACACATTTGCTTTTTTCTGTTTGTGCTGTTGCTGTCTGATTGGTAAGTTTATGTTGTTTTAACAGTTGTGTGTTATTTGTTTGGAGCTCTAATAAACTGCAGTTGCAATAAATACAAATTATTAACTTGTTTGACTGATAAACTGTTCCTATGTGTGTTCTTCAGGAGTGTTTGCTGATTCAGATGCAGTGAAGTCAGTGTCAGTGACGGAGGGAGATTCAGTCACTCTAGAATCTGGTGTTACTCAAATACAGGAAGATGATCTGATAACATGGAGTTTTGGACATCAAAATACTCAAATAGCTGTAATCGATAAAGGGGCTGGAATCTTTTCTAAATCTGACCAGAGATTCAGAGGCAGACTGATGCTGGACATGAGGACTGTATCTCTGACCATCATGAACACCAGAATCACAGACTCTGGACTTTATAATGTGACCATCAGAGGAAGCAGCACAGAGACCACATACAGATTCACTGTTACTGTCTACGGTGAGTAGAGAAATACAGCTCACACTGTTATATATTAGGATTTTTTTTTCCCTAATACTGTAAACTTGAAAAAAATTATATTAAAATTATATTATATTAATCCAAAGACATTAAAAACTGACCAAGAGAAAAGCCTCTAACTTCTGTAGTGCATGAATAATGTATAATGAATAATTTGTCCCTGTCATATGAATATGTGAATATGTGATGCAAGCAATGGCCAGGTGCAGATATGAAACATCTCCACGCAAAAGCTTTTTATTTTTACATACTGAGAGTACGTTTACATGACAACGATGTACTAAAGACGGAAAAGGAGAACTCCATTAAGTCTCGTGAATCGTGATATGTGAAGTAACAACATTTGAGCAGTAAAAAATGTAATTAATTTACATACATTTTAATCATAACTTTCACGTTGGTGCCTGTTACCGGTCAAAGGGTTTGGAGTAATTAAGATGTTTTTATGTTTCTGAAAGAGTCTCTTCTGCTCACCAAAGCTGCATAAAAATACAGTGAAAACAGTGAAATATTATTTTAATGTAAAACAGCTGTTTTCTATGTGAATATATATTAAACTATAATTTATTCCTGTGATCAAAGCTGAATGTTCAGCATCATTACTCCAGTCTTCAGTGTCACATGATCCTTCAGAAATCACTCTAATGATGATTTGATGCTCAAGAAACATTTATGATTATTATCACTGTTAAAAACAGTTTTGCTGCTTCAGATTTTTGTTGAAACTGTCATGCATTTTATTTTTCAGAATTCTTTGAATAGTAAGTTCAAAAGAACAGCATTTATGTAATTTTTTTATTATTTTTTTTATAAATGTCTCTAACACTTTTATGATTATGCAATGCATCCTCAGTGAGTAAAAGTACTAAAAAAATGAATGACCACAAACTTTTGAATGGTAATGTATCAGTTTCCACAAAAATAGGAAGTAAAAAGTTTTCAGCATTGAAAACGGTAGTGTGTTTGTGTGAGTGTGTGTGTGTGTGTGTGTGTGTGTGTGTGTGTGTGTGTGTGTGTGTGTGTGTGTGTGTGTGTGTGTGTGTGTGTTTGTGAATGTGTGTGTGTTTGTGAATGTGTGTGTGTGTCTGTGTGAGTGAGTGAGTGAATGTGTATGTGTGTGTGTGTGTGTGTGTTATATGTAATAGTTTGTCTTATATATAAGTGTGTGAGTCTGATGTTTGTGCAGTGTTAAATGTAAACTCACTATAGTTCATCAAGTGTGTGTGTGTTTCACAGGAGTGCTGGCCACTTCTGTGACTATCCCACAGAAACAATATAAGATTGCCAGAGGTGTTAATGTGACGATACCCTGCAGATTTACACCCCAGCCACCGGGTCATAGCATCCAGATCATGTGGACAGCAGCTCCAGATGTGCCGGGATCTCCACCGGTACTGAAACACACATCAGCTTCATCCAGCATCACTGATACTAGAGCTCATATCCATGTGTGTTCATGTTGTTGGGTTTTTTTTTTTTCACAGATCAAAATCCTCTCTTACAACAGTCCCAGTTCAATTAAGGTGCAGACGAAATATAAAGGCAGGGCGAATCTATTACAAGATATCCCGAGGGGAATAGCCGACCTGCAGCTCTTGAGAGTCACTAGCGCAGACACGCGTGTTTACGAGTGTGGAGTTGAGAATCTGTCTAATGATGAGGATGGTGCGTCTGCCATGACCAGTCTCGTAGTCTTGGGTAAGACACACACACACACACACACACACACACACACACACACACACACACACACACACACACTGTCTGGTTCACTATCTTTGTGGTGACTCCATAGACTTAGGCCCAATCCCAATTCTATTTTATACCCCTTCGCCTACTCCTTACCCTTGCCCCTTGAAACAGAGTGGCAAGGCGTAGGGGTGAAAATATTCCCCTAAGATATGGGACACCACTACTACACCGTTACACGTCATTATACGTCGTCACTAGCGCCTACGTTACAGGAGATGCGCCAATGTTTGTTTATCACAAACTTCCAAGATGCCGTCGTCAGCTGTAGTCATCTCAATTGCGTGGGTTACAGCTATTTTTTTTGCATTTTTCTACTGAAGTTCGGGTTCTACCCTGCCGCAATTACATTCACCAGTTATCAGACATAAAAATATGTTGCGGGACTATCGTTAGCGAACTTCAGCGGTTTTTTTTGCAAAAGTTTCTTTGAAGAACATGACCGTAAATATGAACACAAGATTGAATGTGACAAAGAAAATGATTATTGGCAGTCATGTTGCCTCTGTAGCCGGTGTACATTTCTCATACCCCTTCGTTTGAAGTGTGGTCCTGAAAAATCTTCGTTTCAAGGGCTATCTGGCCCTTCCCCCTACCCCACCAACCAAAAGAGAATTGAGAGAACCCTACCCCTTCACGGGAACGCGCAAAACGGAGGGGTAGGGGCAATGGGTGAATTGGGATTGAGCCTTAATGGTTTTTATACTGTACAAACGGTATATTCTATCTCCTTACACTAACCCTACCCCTAAACCTACCCATCACAGAAAACTTTCTGAATTTTTACATTTCCAGAAAAAATCATTCGGTATGATTTATAAGCTTGTGTACCCATGGGGACCTCAATTTAGGTCCCAACAGTGACACGAGTCCCCATGACTCTGTGTGAATTCAGGTTGAAGTCCCCACCGGGATAGAAAAACATGTACACACACACACACACACACACACTCACACACACACACACACACAGACAGATCTGTTGGACACTTCAGAGAGATGCTTATGGAGAAACAGACTCCGACAGAGCGATCAGGACTCGACTACTTATCACATAATAAATACCCAGCAAGCAATTCTGCTTTTAGAAGACGTCTAATAGCGTCCAAACACAGCCCTGATGTCTGCTTATTCACCGTCTGTCCTACATTTAGATAGGTGTGCAAACGCATTTTTGTCTCAGTGTATGCATTGTTTTAGTTTGGCAGTGCCGCTAGCTTAGCTTAGCAAAATGAATGGAATCCTTTGTTGCCAGCTAGCATGTCGTAAGTAAAAGTGATAAAAACATAAAATAAAATAAAAAACGAATTACTTCTTGTGGCCTGCATATTCACAACGAGTACAAATAGCAATGCAGATTAACACTAGGCGATTTCCTAGGCAGATATTGACTTGGGACTATATTGGGGTGAAGCACAGGCAAAGCACTGCTACATGGGCGCATAGATATCACACAACACATGAAATCCCCCCACGTTGAGCCTGGTCATCGATGGCAGTAACTTGTCCCACTCGCCACAGCACAGACACTCTATTTCAGTCGGCATAGGTTGGCATATTCCCCCACACTCACACCACCAGTTCGTGTTGGCTCTCATCCTCGCGTCCTCAGGCTGTTGAGCGATCGCAACCTCCTCCTCCTGTCGTTCTATTTCCAAAGCACGCGACTCCTCCTCTCAAACTCTGGTTCATAGAGGTATGGTTCTGGATCTTGACTATCTGAGAAGTCACCCTCTTCGTCTCTCACAAAATCCGCCAAGTTCATCGCCATTCACTATGTCTACTTTAGGAAAAATAGCCAGGTACTATTCATGCCGGTATGTTGACGGAAGTTGGGGGATTTTTATGTGTTGCGTGATATCTCTGCGCCCAAGTAGCAGTGCTTCGCCTGTGCTTCCCCCTAAAGTCTTGTTTATACTTTCACCTGGCTCCGCAGTGCGAGTCTCCACACACTGCACGCGCACCTCCCCAATCGGACTAGGCGTTTATACTTGACGCGCTCGCAGTTATACTATTCTGTGAAACGATAGGGGGCGACTCGAGTAATCGTCCTCTAAACCATCAGGAATCAGCAGTGAGAAGAAAGCTATACACGTGACAATGTTTATTTTAGTACACCACCACCAATACCACACTACAAAAAGAATCGTGTAAAACCCAGTAAACCCTGAGATTATTACAAAATATATGGATATGAGAATGTGTACAACATAATTAAATTAAAGATCTCTTACATATTTTCTAATTTCACTAAACATTTCATTGTTTCGTGAACATTTTTATTGAACATGGACCTTTATGTTCATTAAAAATACTTTTTATGCTATTGTATGCTCATTTTTTTAAATGTAAGCAACTAATTTAGACGTGCACACTGGGTGCCGGTGTGGTGAGAATTTCGAGCTCGGCCAGATTCGGCTCAAAGTCGTTTATCTTTGGATGTGGAGCCGTGCGCTCTGTTACAAAAAAAGCCATGCACACCGCCAAGCGAAATGGGGTCTTGCACCGCGATGACGTCATTTTTGCCGCGCCTTCGCGCTCGTGCGGACGCGTCGAGTATAAACCTAGCTTAATATAGTCCCAAGTCAATATCTGCCTAGGAAATCGCCTAGTCTTAATCTGCATTGCTATTTGCACTCGTTTTAAATATGCAGGCCACAAGAAGTAATTCGTTTTTTTTATTCATTTTTTTTTTATCACTTTTACTCACGACATGCTAGCTGGCAACAAAGGATTCCATTCATTATGCTAAGCTAAGCTAGCGCTGGCGCTGCCAAACTAAAACAATGCATGCACTGAGACGGTGGAGTGTTCCTTTAAAAGCAGAATTGTATAATGTATAAAATATCTAATCAGGGAATAAACAAAAGTGTGCATACGCTCAAGTACACAGTAACGTCAAGGGCTTTAAAGCTTGAAGCAGGCTGCAGTTTCCTTCTGTGTGAAATCTGTTCTGGTTTAAATTTGGCTTGAAACTCTCATGTTTTCCAGCTCGTCTGCCTGTTCCTGTCATCAGCAGAGACTTTTCTTCATCATCATCATCATCATGTTCATTGGTGTGTTCATCAGTGGTGAATGTGAGTCATGCGACTCTCTCCTGGTACAAAGGAATCAGTGTATTGTCCAGCATCAGTGCGTCTGATCTCAGCATCAGTCTCTCTCTACCTCTGGAGGTGGAATATCAGGATAAAAACACCTACAGCTGTGTGCTGAACAATCCCATCAGCAACCAGACCACACATCTGGACATCAACACACTCTGTCATGTTCAGGTACCACAGCACTGATGATATTATTCACATTCATTCACTAATGTGTGGATTTTGTTGAGATTTATATCTTACAGGGTTAGTTCACCCAAAAATGAAAATTCTGTCAGTAATTACTCACCCTCATGTTGTTCCAACCGCGTAAGACCTTCGTTCATCTTCGGAACACAAATTAAGATATTTTTGATGAAATCTGAGCCATGTTTCACTCCTCCACAGGCTTCTATGTGACCGAAACTTGCTGGCCCAGAAAAGTTATTAAAGAGATCGTTAATATAGTCCAAGTGACTCCAGTGGCTCAATCTTAAGTATATCAAGCGATGAGAATACTTTTTGTGCGCAAAAACAAACAAAAATAACGACTTTATTCCACTATTCATTTCCTTCTCTCTCGACCTCTAGTTGGTTCGCGTAGTGTTTTTGCGCAGCGCGTCTGTGTTACACGTCACCACGTAGGCTCACTATTGGTCGACGCCGGTCATGTGTGTGTTGCGTGATGACGTGCAACACAGACACGCAGCGCAAAAACACTACGAGGCCCAGAGAGAAGGAATATTGTGTTTTTGCGCACAAAAAGTATTCTCGTCGCATGATAAACTTAATGTAGTGCCACTGTAGTTACTTGGACTATTTTAACGATGTTTTAATAACTATTCTGGGCCGGTGAGTTTCGGTCACACTGGAAGCCTATGGAGGAGTCAAAATTCTGTCAGATTTCATCAAAAATATCTTAATTTCTGTTCCGAAGATGAACGAAAGACTTACATGGTTGGAACAACATGAGGGTGAGTAATTACTGACAGAATTTTCATTTTTGGGTGAACTAACCCTTTAAGATGCCAGACATGATGATTGAGCTTCTGTCATCTCATGTTTTTAAAACTGTTTTTAATTTTTATTTCTTGTGTGAAGCAGAAAATTAGATATTTTTAAATGCATGAAAGACTAAAGTCAACTTGTTGAAAATCTTAATTTAATTTATCATTTGTTTCATTAGTTTCTCCAGACGTCCACGCCCCCTTTTGTGATTCAGTTGAAGCTGTGCTGCGATTGGTCGTCACTGCGCTGATGGGCGTGGCTTCTGCGGCTGCTGCTGTTCTTCTGGTCAATGACGTCAGAGCTGCAAGAGGTAAAATGAAGAAAACAGAAGAGATATAGAAAAATTGTGGCATATATTGTATTTTTAATCGTAAAGATGAAAATATGTGGTCTTTTTGTTTAGTGATGGCAAAAACAAAGCTTTGCTTTCCTATTCTCTCCATCTGAGGCTGAAACTATTAATATTCTTTAATATTTAATTTTATTCTTTAATGCATCCCATTTCACATTTTTTTTTGTTAATTACATTGTTTAATTTTTTTCTTAATGTTATGTTGCTATTTTAATTTTCTTTCTTAAATGTATGTAGAAACTCCAAAAATACAATGTAAAAATATTTGTCACTCCAATAAATCACTGTAGAGTTTAACAGAATATTTCCTACCGAACTGATGTACAGCTATGATCATAAATATGTTATAACTGAAGAGGAGTCATAATAAGAATAAACTATGAATTCAGATTCAGATTGAATGACGGTTGAATGAAAACACATTTAAAGCATTAAGCAGTTTATTTTTTTTTTTCTCCATAAGGATTTCAATAAAATAGTTATAAGCCATTAACCAAACCACCAACCTTCAATATGAATCACAGCAGGTTTGGTCTAAAAGCAAAAAAAAAAAAAAGAACAAGCCGCTGTTCTTCTGGTCAATGATGATCAATAACAGCAGATAACACTGAATCTGTCCAGTTATTCTGAATCTGTTTTATTGTGTCTACTGTAAGTCTATTAGTCTACTATAAGACTATCCTGGAAAGATTTAGGAATCTATATTAATGATATTCATATTCATGATAGAAATGTGTGCATTTTATGTGCTTTATGTATTTTTATCTCTCTCTTTCTGGCAGCTAATGCAAATAATATGATCATGTTATCTTGTGGCATTGAATAAAATAAAAACATCCATCAGATTTCATACATATTGTGAGTTTTAATCTATAATAGTGATTTAGATATATTTATTTTAGATGCTTTACTCCAAAGTGACTGTATTGTGTATGATGGGTCCATCTGGTGGACAAAAACTCTAGACTTTTCATCAATATTTCATTTAATTGCCATCCATTTTATGTTACACAGTTTTCTTATTTTACATTTCACTGGTTTGCACATTGTAGCAATTCATAATGTAATAACTGCACATAATGTAGAATCTACACATAATGTAATAAGTATTACATTATTATTGTAATAAAATGCTCATATTGTAATAATTTTCTCAAATGTAATAAAATATTGAGCTCATAATGTAATAACAATTATTAGCTTTATGAGAAATGTATTACATTATAAACTTACCAAAAATATTGTCATATTGTCATAATTGTAAGTGGTGTTTTAATCATAAAAACATCGGTTTTTTCACTCACAGTATATTTTTGGACTTATTCTTAAACTACCAATGAAATGCACCAGATTTAAATATTCATGCAATCATTATTATTATTATTAATGTTTATATTATTATTATCATGGTACATTACTTACATATATTTTTTTTATTCGAACACAAAAAGTGTACACTAACAACACTGTTGTACAAAGTATAGCTTATGTTTTAAAAAATAACTCACAGTTTCAATATAGCAAAAGAAAAAAAATCTTTAAAAAAAAGTCCAAAACTTAACAAAATAATGCTTATAAAATCCCTAAATAAATAACACTGGAACAGTTAAAGCAGCCGCATCTATGGTTTAAGACCCATAGAAACTCAATGCAACATGTCAAAACGTTTTCCATGAGGTGGATGAGATTGAAAGCTGGTAAATCCCACGGGAGGAAATTCAACTTCCGATCATTTAACTAATGTCTCGAAAGGCGGAAGTGATACTGTATCAGCCTTTCGCAACAAACTCAAAAAGACTGCCTGGCAAACCTGGGACATTTTCCCTGAGGCCTCTCTCATCTTCAGCAAACTAAGTGAATACCCTCCTGTTCTGACTGATAGTGACCTGGAGATCCTTGAGAAGTTTGTGGTCCTGCTGTATGATCGATCAAGCACAGCTGTTAGTGTAGATGAGGCTAGACTTGACATGTTTGCCCGAAAGCAGAGGCCATATGAAGCCATTCCTCCAACAAGAGCAGCTCTGCTTCAACACACTAAACGTGCTGCATATCAGGCAGGCTGCATATGGGCTCAAGCAACCCAGTGTCAGCCAGAAGCAGAGAGTCCTGCTGACTGGGGATGGAAAAAGCTTGGTGAACAGATCTTCTGGACAGCAAATGCACCAGTTGCACAAAGATGTGAACAACTAGCCAAGTGTGGCTGCAAATCAGAGTGCCGTGGAAGATGCAAATGTTTTAGATTTTAGGGCCGAGAGCCGGTTTCCTGATTCTGGACCGTGACGTATATGTACACCTTCCTGGATATGTTGCCTCCAATACAACACTTGCTGACTGTTAAGCAGGGAGGCATTGGCTACCATTTTTAACAGTCTTTATTATGACTCGGCAGGGCACAACCTCTCAATCTCAGGTTGGACACTCTAACCACAAGGCCTTTGAGCTGGTCAAAATGTGAATAGAACTTATGTTTTTTTTTTTTCAATCCTTACTTTTACCTCAGTCCCAACAGAGTACACTATTAAAGCAACACCCACCTTGAAAAATGAATCTTGAATTTTTGCGATTGCATTTTTCTAAAAGTGTGGCCGTTAGAGTAATTTTTGCTAACATGCATGTGTGCATCAGTGTACATACTACCGAAATGACGGCCATCTTGGAAAAGGTCTCCATCTTGAATTTTTTATTGACCATCCAGTTTTTCCAAAAAGTGGCCTTAACAGAGTATTTGTGGCATATTTTCTGTATCACTATTTTGGAAACAGTGGCAATGAACATAGGACAGGAATGGCAGCCATCTTGAAAAATGGTTTCCATCCTGAATTTTTACTGACCACTTCCTTTTTCTAACAGTGGCTCTTCCTCTCTGTGGACTGCACCTTGCGGTGGTGGAGAGGCTTGTGTACTCCAGTGAACCTGAGAGCTATGCCGGCGGGGATTTTATATTAACTAAGCTGGACAGGTCAAAGGAGAGGAGGCAGACAAAGCAGACATTATGGGTGCTTCTCAATTCTTATTTGTGCATCCTCGTTTCCTCTCCTCGCTTCCTTTCCTCGCGTCTCAGCTCCGCCCCCTGTAGGATGCGAGGGAAGGCTGCAAGGAAAAGACGCGAGGACGGAGGGATCGAATGAAAGCTTTTTTTTATACATTGGAATCCTTGATCACTCGAGCGTCAGTTCATCGCGTCATTAGCAGCGCTCAGAGGATCTGCCCTCATGTTGTTGAAATTTGTTTATTTAAGAAATTCATAATAAATAATAATAAAGAAAGATACCCTGTTGAAATATGTGAGGTGTGTGGTTTATATAAACTGCAAAAGTAAAGTATAATAAATCAAAATTATTGTGACCGATGTGAATGGGGGAGGAGAATTTATACGTGCGTCACGTTTAGTCGATAAAAACTCTTCCGCATAGGATACACCTGTGTATCCTCGCTCATGACTCCTCTGGAAGCCTCCTCACTCCTCGATCCTCGACTCCTCGCGGTGCAATTAGAGAATTGAGATGTCCTTCAAGATGGCTGTGCTCGATCGGTTTCCGGGTCATAGGATGGAGGACGGAGGAGAGAGGAGACGAGGAGGGATATTGAGAAGCACCCTATAACTATTTGACAGAAATGGTGGCCATCTTGGAAATGGTCGCCATCCTGAATTTTTGAGTGGCACATACCTTTTTCCAAAAGAGTGTTCCTTAAAGAGTATTTCTGCCTAATTTTATGCTTGCATCACCATTTGAACAATTTAAATAATTAATATTCGACAGGAACGGTGGCCATCTTTAAAAATGGCGGCCATCTTGAATTTTTGAGAGACAAGGATATTTTCCCATTAACATGTCCTTTAGAGAGTATTTGTATAAAATGTTATGCTTGGATCACTGTTTGAATAATTGATACAATAAACATTGAATAGCAATGCAATAGCAAAGCCATATTGAATTTTTGAGTGGCCAACGTCTTTTTCCAGAATAGTGGCCCTTAGAGAGTATCTGTGCCAGATTTCATGCTTGTATACCAAAGTGAACGATTTTGTTTTACTAATCTGCTGCACTATTATTCATAAAGAGAGTTCCAGACAGCTTATACTGCACTAGAGCGCCATCTAGTGTTCATTACCAGGAATTAGCCTTCCCAAGATTGACTTCACCATCCAATAATACACTCGATTTATGCATTTTGATAAACAGGCGTTATGAGTGAATCGGATCTGTTTAATGGCGTTTATTATTACACGCACATAAAAAGATCTTTTTGGCTCAGCTTTGCAAACCACTGATGCTTACCAACAATTTCCAATGGTTCATTACTCAGAAATGTTCAATAGGGAGTAGGCCTACGATGTGTACAAAAAGATTAATTTCTTCATTTTTTCCCCACTTTATTCTCTACTGGTGTCTCTTTTGTAGTTTTGTCAGTTAAAGTTTTCTTTATGTCTTTATGGTTCTTAATTTTGCACTGTTTTAATTGTACGCAACAATGCTGCAAATGCTTTGCTAATATAAATCTAAAAATGTCTTGCCAATAAAGCATCTTAAGATGAAACTGAATAGCATCTACTGAATTAATTTCAGTTCAGTTTATTTATATAAAGCACATTTAAAAACGGCCACTGGCCGAACAAAGTGCCGAACACATAGACAATTTACATCTATGAATTATATATAGGCATCATCGCTTCATGCCCAGGGCAGAGGATCTAAAGAGGCATACACTCATAGGTCTAAATCTCTAATTAAAATTAAATTAATTAACCATTTAACCTCTTTCTTCTTTAAACAAATTGTGCACACCACAGCACAGAGCGCCATCTATTGTCCGAAATAAAAGTCCAAGCTGAAAGGGATTGTTCACCCTAAAGTGAAAATGAAGTCATATATTACTCACCCTGGTGTTCTTCTAATGCTGTGTGCACTTCTTTCTATTTATATAAATGTCCCGCTCGCACTCGTCCATGATGGCAGTGAATAGTGATCATATTATCAAGCTTTTTAACAAAAAGATGCAGAAGTATCACAGGATGATCCCATGCGACACATGCTGTATATCACAAGTGTTCTGGGGAATGATAGGGTATAATCTGCTCAAATAATGACCATTAATAGCATTTAAACAGTTTATTTGCACACAGACAGTGTAAAGAATGGTCATATCACACAAACGTTCATTGAGGGAAAAGAGTGAAACAGTGACAGAGCAATTTTTCACATTCATTTTCTCCATAAGAACTCCATAAAGAAGAGTTGTAAACCAGTTCCTAGAAGAACCACAACATTGTTGAGATTCATCCGCTGATCCTCGATGACTGTGTGTCTAAATGTGTTATTGAAATACTTCATATTATCTGATTAATTACACATCTAATTACACTGTTAGATTTCACGCTGTAGAATCAAAGAGTTACTATCAATAATGTGAAATTAATAACATCATCTACATAATCATAAAGATAACTGTAAAAGGAATTCATATACATTACATGTTTATTACAATTTAAGCATGTTATTGTATAGTTTATAGTCAATATACCATATTTACTGTTTCAGGTTAAACATGTTACTTCAGCTGATGTTTTTGTTCATTAATGGTAAATGTAAATGTTTTTTTT
The DNA here is from genome assembly GCF_951802725.1 of Rutilus rutilus. Taxonomy (NCBI): domain Eukaryota; kingdom Metazoa; phylum Chordata; class Actinopteri; order Cypriniformes; family Leuciscidae; genus Rutilus; species Rutilus rutilus. The sequence goes on along the minus strand of NC_140222.1, from coordinate 7,749,093 downwards.
TGTTCAGTGTGTGTCTATATGTAAGAAATGTAATTGTTTACCACTGTATTTGTTTTGAAGTCACCATAATGGTGATTAGTGTCCCATTAGCTTGGGATCTTAGACCTTGTATAATCATATTCAAATTTCAGAAAGTCATAAGTGTGACAAATGGAAACATTTGTTAAATTTATGAAAAGCTGCAATATAAAATAAGCCAATTAGTTGATTTTAAACTATTCTTAGCATGAATATGAATATTTTATTTTAGTATTATTGTTAGTTATTTCACAGTCATAAATGTTTGTAGATGAAACTTTCATAGTGAAGCAACTGCTGAGATTAATCTTTAAAAGATCTGACTAAACCAACATCACCTAATAATGCACAGACATACACAACACAACATTTGGGGGCGGGGTTTCAGAGAGAGGGCGTGTGTTTGGAGGCAGGGGGCGTGGCCTAATTCAGTCTGGAGGAAGTTAGCAAATAGTTAAGATTGTCAACACTTGTTCTCTACACATCTTCACTGCAGACACTCACGGGTTTTTAGACTGTACTGGAACTATTTCAGACCCACTGAACTGTTGAAGATGTTTCACACATTTTCTTTTTGCTGTCTGTGCTGTTGCTGTCTGGTTGGTAAGTTAGACAAGTTTATAATTTTTTTACAGTCGCATATTGTTTATGTGGAGCTCAAGTGAACTTCCAAATGAAGTTCCACCTCACTGTTGAATGTACAATATAAGAAGAGTTTCAGATAACTGTTCTCCACTGTTTCCATCTTTTTTCATTTCGATCTTTATGCCTTCTCACATTTTTTTATAATTTCAAAACCCCTTCAAACTTCAGTTAAAGCTTCATTAGAACAACTTAAAGTTGAATGTGTGACTGAGAGACTGTTTCTGTGTGTTCTTCAGGAGTGTGTGCTGACACAGATGCAGTGAAGTCAGTGTCAGTGATGGAGGGAGATTCAGTCACTCTAAACTCTGGTCTCACTGAAATACAGAGAGGTGAAAAGATAAAGTGGACATTTGGAACTAACGGGCCTCTTATAGCTAGAACTGATGGAGTGAACAACATGATCCCTGATGATCTTGATGGGAGATTCAGAGACAGACTGAAGCTGGACAAGAAGACTGGATCTCTGACCATCATGAACATCAGAACTGATCATGCTGGAGTTTATGAAGTTAAGATCAGCAACAGCAGCTCAGAGACTAAACACAGATTCAATGTTACTGTCTATGGTGAGTAGAGAAATACAGCTCACTCTATTATATATTACAGAAGTGCCATTTTATTGTTAGAATTCTTCTTAATACTACAAAAAAAAAAAAAAAAATTTCTTTGTGATCTTTGAAATTTCCATTTTAAATATTAATCCATATAGGTTTCTAAAAACTCTGAAAACTGACCATGAGAAAAGCCTCTAACTTTTGTAGTGTGGATAATTTGTCCCTTTCACACCTGTCATACTGTCATAGTGTTATAAACTCATAAAGCTCACTCAGAAATGAAAGTCATGCAAGCAATGGCCAGGTGCAAATATGATGAACTACTGTATCTCCACACAAAAGCTTTTTATTTCTGCACACTGAGGATACGTTACACATCAACGATGTAATAAAATCGCGTTTTCACGTATAGATGACCATTATCAATAATGTATACAACAATGTATTCTGCTGCCAGGCCAGTAGTTGGAAATGTTTGTAAAGAAAAACTAAACTTCTAAAGACTGGACACATAATACACATGCACATGATGTCACCGTTTTCACAAATGTAATTTTTTTGGTAGTTTACACAGACACGGAAAAACTCATTTTATCACACTGATGTAAGTTCAAATGTTCATCTTTTAAATAAGTTTGGTTTTAGTTAGTTATTTGATGTTGATTTAAAGCGGGGGTGTGACGTCATGATTGACAGCTGTGATTGACAGCTTCTCTGAGCGAAGTAGTCATTGAGGCACCAAAATACTTTTTTGAGGATTTTTGGGAGGAGATTTTAGTTTCAACTTTAATTTAGTAAATACATTTAATTTAAAACTTAAGCAGAGTAGACCATTCACAACAGACTGAGCCATCTGACCAATCAGAGCAGAGTAGACCAATCACAACAGACTGAGCCATCTGACCAATCAGGTCTTTTTTTTTTTGACATTGGATGCATGTAAATCAATTGTTGCAGACTCCAAAACAAACCTATAGAAACCTTTAAAATATCATAATGGGGCACTTTACAAAATCTGCAGAATGACAGCACATTTAATTTCATGACATTTTTAATGTATTTTTACAGTATTGTATTCTACAGCTCAAACTACAGAAGGCCTCATTTTCAGATATGGAATATGAATGTAGTTTCATCTGTTGGTTAGAGAGTGTGTGCATGAGAATGTGTTTCATTACTGGACGTCTGTGGTTTGTGCTTTTGTATTCTTGAGGCGTGAATAGTGTGAGTGTGTGTTTCTGTGAACAGAAGGGACTATATATAGTGTGGGTTAAAGTGACTTCCACAATTTAACTTCATCTTTTTGAGAAACAGTTTTACTTTGAAAAAGTACAGAATCAGTGAATGCTAATGTTTGACAAATAAAACTTACTGTATGTGAGTGTTTAAATATTACTATGTGTATGTGATATATAAGATTGATGTTGAGCTTCATATGCATCTCTATATATTTCCATGATTTGCATATTAATGCTGTGAGCTTGCAGATAAGCAAGTTTCAGTAGAAGTTATTTCCAGCTCTATTCTTATTAACACACATAGGTCCATGTATCTTTTTTGTAAAGAACATTTCATGTTGGTCTGTCAATGTCAAGGAAAAAAACAAGTGAATAATTCTTCAAATTAAAGCATTGTAATGTAATTGTACTGTCATCCAAATTTAGGGAGTTTCTAACTAAAAGTAGCTATAAAAAAAAAAATGATAGTGTAATGCCTTTTTAAAAATAACAACAACAACAAACAGTGATGCTTTTCCAGTAGCAAACTTCTTTCATCCCCTATAGTGTAACATGACTGTACTAGTGATGAATAGTGTAGCACGACAGTCTTCGTGTCATGTGACTGATCGCTCTATATTAAAATTTCTCCCATTTTTAAATATCATTAATGGAAAAAGTAGATTTTTGCCTGCAGAATGGTTTAAATATAATGAAGCATGTGAGCATGAGGAGCCTCTGATCCAGTAATGTGTGTCTCTGCTGTTATGTGCAATAAGGACGAGCTTGACGTGAAACCCCAGCCGACAGATCACCAAAGACACAATACTAAGTTCCACAAAAACTATCATTTATTTAAGGTGAAAAAAGTAATTAAATTAAGGAGCAATAGCATCAGGATGCCCCAAGACCAAAATAATAAACTAAATAGACTTATAAATAAAACATGTATAAATTACCTAATCAGGGAATAAACTAAATTACAAAGAAACTTCCCTAACTCCCTATAAACAAACATCACAAACAAAGTCAAAGTAAATGGCAGGACACCCCTACGCTCCTACAACCAGACCACACATCTGGACATCAACACACTCTGTCACACATGTGCAGGTACAGCAACACTGATGATATATGTGTGTATTTACTGACCTGATCTCTGTCTTCTGTTGTAGATCAGACTGATGCATTCACTTCTTTCTTTATTATTACAGAGCCTACTTCACAACCAGCTACTTCACAACCAGACTCAACTCAACTCTGTCACACATGTGCAGGTACGACAGCACTGCTGATTTTATTCACATTCATTCACTAATGTGTTGAATTTATCGAGACTTCGATACCAGACATGATGATTGAGCTTCTGTCATCTCATGTTTTTAAAACATGATATTTTGATATTTTTAAATTCATGAAAGACTAAAGTCAACTTGTTGAAAATCTTACTTTATCATTTGTTTCATTAGTTTCCCCAGAAGGCCACGCCCCCTGTTGTGATTCAGTTGAAGCTGTGCTGCGATTGGTCGTCACTGCACTGATGGGCGTGGCTTCTGCGGCCGCTGCTGTTCTTCTGGTCAATGACGTCAGAGCTTCAAGAGGTAAAACGGAGAAACCAGAAGAGATATAAACAAAATTGTGCCATATATTGTATTTTTAATGGTAAAGATGGAAATATTTGTGGTCTAATAGTTTAGTGATGGTAAAACAAAGCTTTGCTTTCCTATTCTCTCCATCTGAGGCTAAACCTGAATATTCTTGAATATTTCATTTTATTCTTTAATGCATCCCATTTAAATTGTTTTTGTTAATTACATTGTTTAATTTTTTTCTTAATGTATGTTATGTTGCTATTTTAATTTCCTTTTATAAATGTATGCAGCAACTCCAAAAATATAAATGTACAAATATTTGTCACACCAATAAATCACTGTAGAGTTTAACAGAATATTACCGAACTGATATACAGCTATGATCATAAATATGTCTATATTATAACTGAAGGGGAGTCATAATAAGAATAAACTATCAATGAAAACACATTTAAAGGGATACTCCACTTTTTTTGGAAATAGGCTCATTTTACAACTCCCCCAGAGTTAAACAGTTGAGTTTTTACCGTTTTCGAATCCATTCAGCCGAACTCCGGGTCTGACGGTACCACTTTTAGCATAGCTTAGCATAGTTCATTGATTCTTATGAGTCCAGTAGCATTTCTTTCAAAATGACCAACGAGTTTCAATATTTTTCCTATTTAAAACTTGACTCTTCTGTAGTTAAACCGTGTACTAAGATCGACGGAAAATGAAAAGTTGCGATTTTCCAAGCCTATATGGCTAGGAACTACTCTCACTCCGGCGTAAGAATCAAGGAACTGTGCGGCCGTAACATGGGTGCAGCAGGCGTAGTGATATGACGAAGCACCTGAAAATAGTCCCCAGCTCGGTAACTTCCAACATGACCGGGACTTAGTTCGTGTAGTTTTTAGACGGCAAACGATTAGCTAGCCATGGTTCTGTGCGTAGTAAAGGGTTGTGATAGTAAGTCGAAGGTATATTCTACCGTAATGTTACACCGAATACCAACGAACAAAAGGAAAATAAAAAATCAATGGTTGACTGCTCTGAACATTGATCTAAAAACACAGATAGAAGCGATCAAAAAATGGCGTGTTTGCTCAAAGCATTTTGGACCAGATGACTATAAAGAAAACACGGACAGTACGGTACAGCGTCTAAAGGATACAGCCATCCCAACGATCTTCAATGTACAGACAGGTCCAAGCGTATCATCATCACCCATGGCTGTAAGTAACAGTTATAACAATTTTACTTTTTGTAAAAGCACTGCCGTTGTTATCTTCCTGTGAAATGCATCAGTGTGTGCTAGGTTTCCTCGATCAGTCGTCTTGTACAGTATAACGTTAGTAGTTTTGTTGTAGAGTTTATATTTACATGATATTATACATATTATTTACATATTTATATATTTATAGTTACACATTTATATTACACACAGGCTGTTCGTGTCCACTGGACCCGGGGCTAATAAAAGTGTGGACATTTTAGGTCCTGTGTACCTTTACTTTTTCTTCCCCCTGTCAGCCCTTGCTGTTATTGTGTGTGTGTGTGTGTGTGTGTGTGTGTGTTGTTATTGTGTGTGTGTGTGTGTGTGTATATGGTTTATGAGGACACAAATGTGCATAATGACTTGGGTATTACAACGTAAACATGGTTTACATCTGTGTCCTCATAAACCAAACGGCTTAAAAAACATACTAAATGGTGTTTTATGAACTTCAAAAAAGGCCAAACGTTTTCTTATACAATTTGTACATTTGTAAAACCATTACGCCTATGGAGAGTCCCTATAAACCACATACCCAAGTGTGGTGTGTGTGTGTATAGTGTGTGCGTGTGTGGGTGTGTGGGTGCGTGTGAAACCCTGGTTTCAGAATCAGCCTTGCAAGCAGCCTTTTAAAAAAAAATTAATTGTATGTAATATCATATTACCTGTGCTGTTGAAAGAAAGGTGTGATGGATTTTTTTTGCTTGCATCTCAAAGATATTGTCATTGACTCCCTGGAATAAGCTTTTTTTCTCTTACTTATCAATCAGGATGAGCTTGATGTACAGCAGGATCTACCTGAACATGAGCATTTGTTCAGCTTTTTTGCTGGTGTACCACAGTCAACCCCTCAGAAATCCAGACCTTCAAAAGAACATGCAGCGGAGTTCAAAATTCCATTACTGTTGCAGGCGACTAGTCCAGCACAGACAGTGAAGTGCACAAAGCCATTTGCTGCCCTGGCACCCACATGGACACAACAGGTAGGAAAATGATACTTTTCCTCATGTTTTAGTTTTTTTGTACTGTGTTATGAATAAATTCCTAAAATATTTAAAATCTCTATATTTTATAGTACACCGCATCTTCGTCCAGTGGCATGGCTGTGTCCAGTCCAAGGAAAAGTTTAATCTATGATGTGAGTGTCCATGTTATATGTCTGCCATATATAATCCATAATGAAAATATAATAATTTTTTTTCACCATTCTTTTGACACTTATCTATAGCATATGAAATGCAATCATAGAACAGTCAGATAATTGTTTATTCAAATCATTTCTATGCGAGTAGACAAAAACTGGAAGAGAAACTAAACATTTCAATGTTGAATTGTCAATAACAGGAAAAACACACCTCATCTGTAATGGACATCAGTTCAGCATCAGCCTGGGACATCAGCATGTGTTCAGAGCCTGCTGCCAATCCTGCTGATGGCAGTTTTGATCCATTCACAAGCCCCTCGACCTCTTCCACAGGAAGCACTTCAAGCAGCTCTGAACATTCCAGAGGATGGAAGGAGAGAAAGTGGATTGTGAATGAGTCAAAACTCATGGAGCTCTTCCAGAAATGCTCCACTTGTGGAGCTCTGATCTCCCAGACAGACCAGACCATATCAACAATTGGTTGCAGAATCAACGTGAGCTGGAAATGCAACAACGGACATACTGGACAGTGGGAATCATGTCCAAACACACGTGGAATGCCGGAAAACAATCTACTAGCAGCAGCTGCCACACTCTTCACTGGTGCAACGTTTACGGACATTGCTGACTGGGCTGGGCTCTTGAACCTGCAGCTGCCCCAAAAAACAACATACTACAACATACAGGCAAGCTACCTCATTCCAGTGATTGAAGCAGCATACAAGAAGCAGGAAAATATCATAAAAGCGCAACTAATCTGCCAAACTCAGGATGGTCAGGGAGTGCAGCTTTGCGGAGATGGGAGGAGTGACAGCCCAGGCCATTCATGCAAATATACAACCTATTCCTTCATGGATGACTCCTCCAATCAGTTAGTTGTTTTTGATCTGGTTCAGGTAAACAAATGGACACAACACTAGAAATAAAATTACTAAAAAATGATGTCTAAAATGTCATAAACTGTAAACTTGTATCCTCAAGGTGTCCCAGGCCACAAGTTCCGTAGCAATGGAACCAATGGGCTTCAGGAAAGGACTGGAGAGGCTCTTGAATGAAGGCATTGACATCAAAGTGGTTACAACGGATAGACATCCATCCATCAGAAAATTGATGAGAGAAGAGTATCCTAACATCATACATCAGTTTGATCCATGGCATGTGGCAAAAGGTTAGTCTATTGGGCAGTAGAGCACAACCTGTTGATACTTATGTGAATTGATTGATTTTATTATATTAACATTATCTGAAGTTGACTTGCAGTATGTACCCTTGTAATTCAGGTATAAAGAAGAAGCTGGTTTCTGCTTCCAATCGGAGGAGTTGCAAAGAACTTGCTCCTTGGGTGAGGAGTGTGAGCAACCATATGTGGTGGAGCTGTTGCTCATCCAAGGGAGATGCAGTGGTACACAGTCATACACACACAACTCCTCACAAAATGAAACTATAATTGATTGCTCATATGCATGCTATAAAGCGGTGTAATGCATAGTGACATTGTTGGTTATCACAAATTTTGCACAATAACTTGATGGCATGCAAATTAAAAAAAAATCCCCAGATACTTTGAATGAATGTTATTACTAAAGGAATTTTCTGTCTGGGCTCTTATGTTATTGTCAGGAATTGCGCAGACGATGGGTATCAATATTGCACCATATCACAGGGGTTCATCGCTGGGAGGAAAATGGCATGGAGTACAAATGCTACCATAAAGAGCTGACAAGAGACCAGCAAATGACAAAGAAATGGTTGTCTGTGGACTCCCCTGCCTACAAAGCCCTGTTTGAAATAGTAGTAGATACACGTCTACTGAAAGACCTGGAGCACATGACGCTATTCAAACACACAGGTATATTTATGAAAAAGTTAAATGTGCAGGTAGTGTAATGGCCAACTAAATTTACTTTTAGTGTGAAGTGTTTGTGAAAGTCATATAAAATGTATAAGTGTAATGTTCATTTGAATTACTTTAAAACACACAAATATTGGATTGACCCCAGTCCAGATACAATTTCAGTCCTGTACAGATCATGAAAACATAATTTCATACTGATTATTGTTTCATTTGGCAAATTTGTTTCCGTTTTGCCAGGACAACTCGAGGTCTTTCATAATGCCCTGTTGAAATACTGTCCAAAGCGTCTACACTTTCATTATTCATCGATGCAGGCACGCACAATGTTGGCCATTATGGACCACAACGAAAACCACTCGATGCAGCGTGAACAGGCAAGAACAGCAGCTGGTAAGACCTGAAAATATTACAAAATGAAATACACACACACACACACACACACACACACACTCTCTCTCTCTCTCTCTCTCACACACACACACACACACTCACGCACACAGACTCTCTCTCACTCACTCACTCACTCACTCGCCGTAGTAAAACAAAAAATGGGCTGATATAAAAGGCCTCTAAATACGTCATAAATATCATAACCATTACAGACTAACTCACAATACCTTCCTGGGTGTATAATTTCAGGCCTCCCAAGACACAATGTTGTCTTTCAAAGACAATCTAAGCAGTGGATTGCCAGACCCATCTATACGAAGACAACACAAACATTCACAAATGGTCTCATGGAAGGAGTGATTGAAAGACGATTGGATCCCACTGTCAAATTCAAAGATTCGTCATCCCGTGTCAGAAGACCTCGTCTGGCAGCTAACATCGCCTTACAGCCAAAACCCAGCAAGGAAGATGTCCTAAGAGCGTACACATCAAGGTTCAAAGGTCCATCAGAGAAGCTGTGATTGTCATCTAACTCAGAATGAACACAAACACACCAACTCCCCATAGACCTTGTATGTTCAGAATACACTGGGACTTCACATCATATATGTAAATGTTTAATTTGTTGTTTTATTGTACAGTTAAATAAATGATTGCATTCTCAATTTGTGATTACCCTTTGGTTTGAAAATATCAGCTAGGCATATGTATTTTACAAGTAAAAGATGTTAGATATCATGTTGTAAACAAAACCAAATATACATGTTGCTCTACTGTATTTCTAGAAGTTAAAAAAAGAAGGCTTCACATATTTTTCTAGGTACATGAAGGCAAAGCTTTATTTAGACCAGTTAAATTATGACAACTCACATCTTTGAGTTAATAATATGGTAAACGTCTGATCTTCCGATGGGAAAATGTCTAAACAGACTAATGTAATCACTGATAACCACAAAATAAAATCCGAGTACTTGGAATGTAGGCCTACAGAACTGTAACAGTACTATAATATATTTATTGCATCTTCTGCTTCTTGAAATCCTACATAAACTCCTGATTCTGATGGATATTTTTGGCGAATGGCACCAATCACACACGATGGCAATGGTTTTCGGTTGCCTCTTCCCAAAGTCTCTCCCTTCAGGGCCCACTCCATAATAATGCGGTACGACACCAACCTGTATTGACTGAGAAGATAGCACATCATAAATATAAACGTGAAAATGAGTAAACTTCTAAAAAGTTTACTCATGCATTGTAATGATTGCAGGAATCACTTACTCTAACGATAGCTGTCCGTCAGGTCCGCTCGGCACGGGACGTTTTTTCCAGTTTATTTTGTCAAACCGGAAAAAAAAATCGACCACCGCAGGATGCAGCATCACTAAGAAGTCCTCGGATGTTGCGACACATGTCACTTCCTCATCAGGTAGATCGACCCTTGTCATCGATGGTAAGACCTGGTCCCACTCGTTACAACACAAGCACTCACTTTCGGTTGGCATAGGTTGGCAAGACCCACACTTGCACCACCATTTCGAATCTGCTCTCTTCCTCCCTTCTTCCCCAGTCTGTTCAGTAGGGTTGTGCCGATAGACGATAGTATCGTGTATCGACGATAGACAGAGATATCGCCGATGGCAGATGCCTTTGACGATATCAATACGATAATTGGCTCGTTTTCCTATTAATGTATTAAATTATTATTATTATTATTATTATTATTATTATGAAGCTAGTATAGTTACAATTATATTTGCCTTGCCTAAATTCATAACGACATCACCACATAACCACACTTGCGACATCACATAACCACACATGCGACGTCACCGACGCGCGCGTATGAGGACTCCTCAAAGAAAATATTTTTAAAACAGACTAAAAAAAACTACATCCCACAACGAAATTTAATTGCAAGGTGATCCATTCACAAATTGCCAAGAGTGCTTAACAGACGCATCATTCTTATACAGAGCCAAGATGAAGACGCGGCATCGTTGTTCGTCAGTATTTTGTTTCCATAGCACATTAACAAAATATTTAATGACAGTAAAAACACTAAAAACAGTACAATTACAAAATATTAATTATAATAATAATATCAATAAAATTATATAGGCCGCCTAGGCCTAATAAAGTCTTTAGTAGGCTACACGAAGCATCTGTGGAACTCTGCCTGTGAAAATCACAAGCAACTTCAAACTTGAGAAATATATTCTTCTATTTTTTTTCACTGTCAATAATGTAAGTCCACAAGAGAAATATTAAGCCAGTAAATTAAGATGCTGTATAGCCTACCGTTATATCCACCGTCGTCTCTGAGAGAACGCGCCGTTAATGCAGTGAAAGCGCAGTCCGTTTCTGCTTTCGTTTTCAGGGAATGATCGCGTTTACATGCTATTAACTCGATTATGCTGAATAAACTGACAATGCATGTGGTCATGTAAACGGATTAACCCATTTTCCTTTATCAGAGTCAAGTCATAAGTAAGTACCGAACGACTTTTAGATTTTTGCCTCTGATTTCTCCCGGCATTTAAAACCCGCGTTATTTGGGATTATTGAAGTGCGGTGCGCATAAGTGAAGTGCATCCAGACAGAGGCGGACATATCGCAGACTCCGACTCTTTCTTGACCCAATAAATTAAAACGTGTTTTCGTGATCTCGTGCATAAGCAGCCTACAGTCAAAATGCTGCATCTGTAACGGCATGAGAGGATAATGTGTGTCCGTAAATTTCCCGCTGACATGTTGAAATATACAAGAATGGTCAGATACAAGAATGATTAGGATCTTTTTTTTTTTACCTCACTATACCAGGAAATAACCTGATTTAGCCTATTAATAAACACTCCACCTTTGCTAGCAAAATAGAAAAAGATTCTCATTTAAAACGAAGTAATAAAACAAGCAAATTGATGAGTAAATAAGCAAGTTAATAATCAAATAAGTAAGCCCCGCCCCCCTCACGATAATATCGTGTATCGCCGATCTCACAGGCTGACGATAGGACGATATGAAAATGGAGCATATCGCGCAACCCTACTGTTCAGCCATACTTTCTTGCCTTTCGCGTTCCAAAAGCTCATCTTCAGTGTATTCCGGTTCGAATAAATACGGTTCGGGATCAGCAAAGTAAATGTCATCTAAATCGTCTCTCACAAATGTCTCCATGCTACAAGGCACGCTCCCTGTGCAAGCGGGTTGTCACGTTGGTTTGTTGACGGCAAGTGCTTCGTCATATCATTACGCCTGCTGCACCCATGTTACGGCCGCACAGTTCCTTGATTCTTACGCCGGAGTGAGAGTAGTTCCTAGCCATATAGGCTTGGAAAATCGCAACTTTTCATTTTCCGTCGATCTTAGTACACGGTTTAACTACAGAAGAGTCAAGTTTTAAATAGGAAAAATATTGAAACTCGTTGGTCATTTTGAAAGAAATGCTACTGGACTCATAAGAATCAATGAACTATGCTAAGCTATGCTAAAAGTGGTACCGTCAGACCCGGAGTTCGGCTGAATGGATTCGAAAACGGTAAAAACTCAACTGTTTAACTCTGGGGGAGTTGTAAAATGAGCCTATTTCCAAAAAAAGTGGAGTATCCCTTTAAAGCATTAAGCGGTTTTTTTTTTTTTTTTTCTCCATAAGGATTTCACTAAAATAGTTATAAGCCATTAACCAAACCACCAACCTTCAATATGAATCACAGCAGTGCAGGTTTGGTCTAAAGCAACACACAAAAAAAAGAAGAACGTATTTGTAAAAATACTTGACGTATTGTTTCAATATTTACATAATATAATATTAGTAAATGTATCTCTCTCACACGTGTCCCACATTGTCCTGCAAAATCACATCAACATGCAGTAACAGAGATAACCAGCCGCTGTTCTTCTGGTCAATGATGATCAATAACAGCAGATAACACTGAATTTGTCCAGTTATTTTAAATCTGTTTTATTTTGTCTACTGTAAGTCTATTAGTCTACTATAAGACTATCCTGGAAAGATTCTACATTAATGATATTCATATTCATGATAGAAATGTGTGCATTTGATGTGCTTTATGTATTTTTATCTCTCTCTTTCTGGCAGCTAATGTAAATAATGTGATCATGTTATCTTGTGGCATTGAATAAAATAAAAACATCCATCAGATGTCATACATATTGTGAGTTTTAATCTATAATAGTGATTTACATGTATGAATTTTAGATGCTTTTCTCCAAAGTGACTGTATTGTGTATGATGGGTCCATCTGGTGGACAAAACTAGAATTTTCGTCAATATTTAATTTAATTGCCATCCATTTTATATTTCTTTGCCAGTTACAGTTTCTTATTTTACATTTCATTGGTTTGCACATTGTAGCAATTCATAATGTAATAACTGCACATAATGTAGAATCTACACATAATGTAATAAGTATTATTATTGTAATAAAATGCTCCTATTGTAATAATTTTCTCAAAATGTAATAAAATCTTGAGCTCATAATGTAATAACAATTATTAGCTTTATGAAAAATGTATTACATTATAAACTTAACAAAAATATTGTCATATTGTCATAATTGTAAGGGGCGTTTTAATCATAAAAACATTGGTCTTCCCTTACAGTATATTTTTGGACTTATTTTTAAACTACCTATGAAATGCACCAGATTTAAATATTCATGCAATTAATATTATTATTATTATTATTATTATTATCATCATGATACATCACTTATAAAGAGTTCAGATGCAAAAGCCTCTAAGTGCCATCTGAAATTTTCTTCAAGAATGATCATTTTTATCAAGCTCGTATATTTAAGTTCAGTAATTTCACTTAAATGACAATTAATAGGTAATTTTCATTGCCATTTAAGTGAAATTACTGAACTTAAATATACGAGCTTGATAAAATGTATCATTTTAGAGGAAAATTTCAGATGGCACTTAGAGGCTTTTGCATCTGAATTCTTCATAGTCTTTTGCTATATCAATATAGCAAAAGAAAAAAATCATAACTTTACAAAATAATGCTGATAAAATCACTAAATAAATAACACTGGAACAGTTAAAGCAGCCGCATCTATGGTTTAAGACCCGTAGTAACTCAGTGCGTCATTTCAAAACGTTTTCCATGAGGTGGATGAGATTGAAAGCTGGTATCTCCCACGGGATTGAGGAAATTCAACTTCCTATCATTTAACATGTCTTACTTTACTCGAAAGGCGGAAATACTGGATTCAGGGAGTCAACATTCCTAAAGAGAATATAATCCACTTAGTGGATTTCTTACTTAGTATAAGTCTCTTTATTGTTGATCAGTCGGTTAGATATAAAAATAATAATAGTAAGAAAACTGTGTCGCAGTCAGATGATCGTAGACCGGTGTAGCAGTCGATTCTGTTCCCTACAGGAATTTGTGTTCCCCCTCAAATAGGCATGTCTGCGCATGCGTAGCAAATGCATCAAAGCACAACTGGAAGTACGGAAAGCGAAAAAGGCCAAAAGCATTGGCGCAACATTCAATTGTCAGCATAATAAAATGGTTCTCACACCCCAGTAATATTTCTGTCAAAACAAAACAAACTCAATGCCTTATTATTGTCTTTATATTATTATGTCTGTATTATTTATAAAGATTGCAAAACGTCAGAGATGACAGGTTTATGAAATACAACTTTGTAAACAGTATATAAAATGTATTATGTTAAATGTCACCAAAATACACATGAAAAAAGAGTTCATCATATTATTGTCAAAAGGTTCCTTGTATGAAAATAAATAAATAAATAAATATGAATAAAACCATATTGCTTTTTTCTTTAATATTTTTCACATGCAAGATACATGAGAGTGCAACATGACATTCAAGTAATTAATTAACAATTTCTGAGGGCACTAATTAGCTTTAATTAATCAAGTTAATCAATGGTGTTATAAATTGGGGAGATGACCACACAACATTGTCACCTGAATTTCTATTCTTGCTGGCACATTCCAAAAATGGATCCAAAAATGTATGAGGAAATCATGAGCTATAAAACTCAAGGCACATATCCATTTGGTATAAAAAAAGACCATAAATATGTGATTCGCAGACGTTGCTCCAATTTCCAAATTCATGGTAAGTAATCTATTCTAAATTATAATTATTTTTTGAAAGTGAAGATAACATAACTCCACAGACAGGAGTGAGGTATAGTAATACACCAAGACTTGATAGAAACAAAAAACCCATACTTGTCCATGGACTATAGCCTTCTTGGCAAATAGAACATAAAAAAATTACCTATCCTGCAGGCACTCAGAACCTCCGTGCAGGTTATTGTTTAGACTTTACTAACAATAAAGCAATTTCAATAGATGGTCAACTTTACTACATCTCCTCAAAAAACTGTATGGGTTTGAGGAAAAAAGTGGTCATTGGACAAAAAGAGGCCAACCAAATATTCACGGAATTCCATGCCAACCCCTATGGAGCACACTGTGGAACAGAAAAAACCAAGCTTGCCATTTCAGCGAGGTTCTACTGGCCTGGAATGGGCGTGGACATTGATAAATGGGTAAATACTAAATTATTCCTTTCTAACTTTGCTGTGAAACATACGAATGTATTATGTTTTGGAATGCATTTCTCATGTGCTTATTTCTGAACATCAGGTTTTGCAGTGTGCCCAGTGCCAATTTAGCAGACTGTCCATCAAGCAGGAGCCCAAGTACATCCCAATATGTGTAAGCTTGTCCACAGATGTGCATGGGATTTGAGACTGGTATTTCATGAGTGCACATAATTTAAATGTATTTATTTTAATTTTAAGGTGGATAAGCCTCTGGAACTGCTAGGCATGGATTTAGTGGGGAAAGTCACCAAAACCAACCAGGGAAATGAGTACATTTGTGTCCTCGTTGACTACTATACTAAATGGTCCGAGGCATATCCAATCCCAAATAAATCTGCAGCAGTTGTCTCGCGCTGCATTATAATTTTTTTCTACAGGTTTGGGGCACCAAAGAGAATTCTAACTGACCAAGGGACTGAGTTTGTAAACCAGGTTTGTAGTTTGTTAAATGAACT
Organism: Rutilus rutilus; assembly: GCF_951802725.1. Taxonomy (NCBI): domain Eukaryota; kingdom Metazoa; phylum Chordata; class Actinopteri; order Cypriniformes; family Leuciscidae; genus Rutilus; species Rutilus rutilus. The sequence continues at coordinate 7,733,351 of NC_140222.1, read as the reverse complement.
AAATTCAATATGCATGAGAATTTAATGGTTTCACACATTTGTTTTTGTTTATGTAGATTAATGTTAATGTATGTTTTGGAAACAGATCAATGAAGAGCTCTGTACCTTCCTCAATGTGGAGAGAAGCCTCTGTGCCCCATACCATCCACAAACAAACGGGCTCGTGGAAAAATTAAATGGAACCATTCAGAGGTGAACCTTCATTTGTGGGTTGCTTTGTGGGAATGCAATATTCAGGGAAATATTTGTCTTTGAAAATTGGTTACTCATAATTTTTAACTCATTTTGGTTATGACTCCAGAGCCTTGTGCAAACTGGTGGATACAAGACCAGAAAAATGGGATGAGTACCTAGATGCGGTAATGTTTGGTCTCAGAACCAAGACACAGCTGACAACTAGGTTCTCACCATTCTTTTTGATGTTCGGTATGGAGGCACGATATCCTTCTGAGGTGCCGGAGATATATGAGGTATGTGATCATTTACATTGTTCCATATAAATATCATGCATCAATTTAGTGAAATAATTTCAATCTTCAATGTTTCTAAAGGTCAACAGCACAGTGGAATCTGTGATAGCAGAGGACACCATTTCAAAGGCCATTTCTTTGAAGGAGAAATTGGACAACATTGTAAAAAAAAATGTAAGAAAAAACAGGACAGGAGACAGAGGGTGGCTGCGGTGGCAAATCAGGCACCACTTTTTGTAGGGCAGAAGGTCTTAAGAAAAAACATACGGACCCAACAGAGGAAAGGGGGCAAGCTTGAGCGCAGCTGGTTGGGACCATATGAAGTTGTTTATTTGCAAGAAAAAAGCGCAGATTTAAGGGATGAAAATGGCAAGATATTCCCCAAAATCAACACCGACCACCTCAAACCCTTTAAAGAAGACACACCCCGGATACCCCATAGAATTACCCAAGAACCACAACATAAAAGAGCACATCAAGAAACGTTATACCCTTCACTTACACCTGTAGACCTCACCATCACCAAGTCACATGAACACCAGCCCCCACCATCACCTCCATCCTCACCAATTGACTTGTCTACTAGATCTAAATCTACAAGATCCTCTCCCCTGTCTCCGTTGAACTTTTCAACCAAAAAGCCACTTTCCTCTCCTGTGTCCCACACCCCTACAATGATTGCAGAGGTACCAGCCGACACCACAGACGCAGTGCATCGCTGTAAGTGTTGATGCACAGTCAGATCTTATAATAGATCAATATTAGTCTGATTTCTAATATATTTGTGAGGTGGTAAGTGCAATGCTGTTTTTGGTTATCCTCTGTAGATATCAAAAGTGCCTGGGCAGGAAACGACAGTTATGTACTGCTGTCCAGAGTGGGACCCTATAAATTATTTTACAAAGACTTGCGGATCGGCCCTGGAAGGGAGTTGGAGAGTGAGGTACACATTTCATTGATTTTTACAGATAAGCCTTTCATCTGCTATGCTAATATTTTGTATTAATGTTTTGCCATTTTTGTCAAGGTTATAAATGCATATCTGTCCCTGAAAGTGAGGGAGCACAACTTGACTTCACCAGGCAAGGCATTCCACATGGACACATTTGCCATGACAGATATGTGGAACGGAAAACATGAAAGGCTCAAGGTGTCCTGCAAAAGTGCAATTATTTTTTTTCTTTTTTTTTTTACTTGTGCTAATGCCCATTTTGTTCAGGGCTTTGTGTACATTCGCAAAGTTTAAATGATAGAACATGTATGTTTTCTTTTTTTGTTGTTGTTGAACCCAGCAAACTATGATGTCATAGTGGGTATTGTAAATGAGGGCCACCACTGGTTCCTAGTTGTAAGTATTTGTGGTATAGAACAGTTTCACTTAAGTTTTCCCTTTTTCATTTAATCCTGATTAGCAATTATATACCCCTATCAAGTTGTCTTTTTGCATGTTACTTAGGCTATATACCCATCCCAACAAAAAAACATTCTGCTTGACTCAATTGGAGAGTCAGATATCAAGAAGAAAAAGTGTTTGGAGACAACAAGGTATTTTTCATGCACCATATGTAGTGTTATTGTGTAATATGTACTGTATGCTTGAAATAATACTATCTTGTTTGTAGAGCCCTGATGATGGCAAAGGGTATTTCGGTTTCAAACTGGGTGTGTGAAAGCTTGCCTCACCCACTTCAGAGGGATGCAATATCATGTGGTGTGTTCGCTTTGAAGGTGTGTGATTATAGTATTGTAGCAAATATTAAGTGTTCATTAAAATGGGATGATGCTTAAGTTCATATTTCTTGTTACTTCCTCAGTTTGCAGAACACATTCTGCAAAATACCACAATAAACTTCTCCAGTGATCTACAATATTTAACACGATTCAGAATGGAGATTTCTTTAACTCTGCTCCGCCAATCTGGTATGGCTTTATAAACTCATGAATGTTATTGACGTGCTTTTTGATGTGCATCACTTTCATCAGTGTTGTACTGTACCTCATAGATGACCTAAGTGACCTGTGCCATTTTTGTGGAGAGGCAGACACTTTTGATTCTGAATCTGAAGGAGAGGCAGAAACATTGACTGCATATGCAGATGATTGCAGTGCAGATGTTCTTTGGGTAAATATGGCTAAGCATTTTTGGTTGGTGTAGCATACTCAAAGTAATCATGAATGGACCAATGCTTTAAACTCCCTTTTTAAAAAAAAAATTGTTAATCTTATATTTTTATTTTTATAGATTGCATGTGATGACTGTGGGCGATGGTTCCACTTAAAGTGTGTTGGCAATCCATCCACGGAAGATGAATACAAATGTGCTTCTTGCAATAAATAACTAAATATGAAACCATTGTTTTTTGGAGTTATTTTTTCCCTTCATTTTCCCTTTGGTTAAACCTAGGCCTACTTGAAAATCAGTCTTTCAAAACAAGTATTTATTTTATAAAGTGTGATATTAAATTGTGAAGTGAAATTGTGGTTTCACTTCACAAAAAAAAAAAAAAAAAAAAAAAAAAGCTAGATTGAAATGACAGAGCAGGAAAAACTCGCTTATTATAATTTTTTTATTTAAAAATACTTTTTTAACCTTTTGGCTTCCCGTACATCCAGTTGTGCTTCTTGTCGTATTCAATTCTGATGGTACGTATGGTAACGCGGCAACTACGCATGATTTGTAGTATGATTCCGTAAAGGGAACAGGAATTCCGAAAGGGAACAGAATCGACTGCTACACCTGTTGCTAAACGGAGCGCTGGAGGCTAACGTTATCGGCTAATCGTAAACAAATTCAAGAACGCAAGAAGTCTTTATTAAATCGCGTTTGACTCACAAAAACAAACAACAACATGAAGATCGCTGGTTTATTTTTATGCTTTATACTGAAAGGTAAGTCTCTTTAGCTTCGAGACTTTCACTTTCACTTCTCTACGTCACTATTAACTGTAGGCTAATGAAATCGCGATCAACTCTCATTAAATTAAGCTACTCATTACCTCATTTGGATTTGATCAACGTAATGAAAATCTTAGAAACTGGTTATGTTTGCTCTCCAGGTGTGTTTGGTGACGATAAGTTTGTGTTGGAGGGAGATTCTGTCACGCTACACACTGATCTTACTAATATACAGAAATATGAACGCATACTGTGGACATTTGGAACCGACAGCACTCGAATAGCTCAAATCATCAACGCTGTCAATAAGGTCTCATTATATGATGAAGTTCTTGATGGGAGATTCAGAGACAGACTGAAGCTGGACAATCAAACTGGATCTCTGACCATCACAAACACCACAACTGATAACTCTGGACTTTATAAGCTACAGACCATTGGTGGAAATGAGTTCCCACCAAAGAAATTCAGTATTATTGTTTCTGGTGAGTAGTTTTGTATTTGCATTGCAGAACTGAACCATACTGAACGTACAATATTGTCCTAGTAACCTGAGACACAAATTTAGCCAAAGTCACAAGTTGAATACAGTATCTGGTTTCTATTGTGAAGGGTAAAATGAGACCTAAGTCTATATAATTTGTGGTGAGCGACCCAGAGAGACAGTGTAAGTGGAAAGTTTTCATGTTTAGGACTTTTACAACTGCATTTTGGTCTTATTATCAATATTACAGTTACTTTTTGTGACTGAGATAATGATATTGATGGATATGTGTAATGTTAGTGTAGGCTACTGTGAATGTTTGCTTAAAGGGAGACTTTTTTTCCGTTTTTGTCAAACAGTGGCCCCTAGAGTCGCGGTGGAGTACTTGTATTTACCATTCGGCCTGATCCCCTCCCCCCTCTATACCAGTACCTGTTCAGTAGAGCCCCTTTCACACAGTGCGATGATCCTGGCAAATTTCAAACGCTTTCTGTGTGAACGCAAACACAACCTGGGATTGATGCCGGGTTGGGGACCTAGTAACATTGCCATGTTCAGTCCCGGAACGCGCGCTGTGTGAACAAAAGCCGTAATAATGCCGTGTCGCAGTGATGACGCTGAAGCCGGGATCATTCGCTAGCAGTGAAACGGTACGTAATGCGCAAGTTTATGATCGAATCAGAGAAAAAAATGCACAAGCGTGATTTCTCGAGAGAGAAATTGCAGCTCATAAGCAAACTGAAGATGCTGCTGAGACATTACAAGTCACATCGATGTCACGTGTCTTTACGGGATTTTTACGGGTTGTGTGTGAACCTCACAACTAGCACCTGCAACTACCTCTGATTACAGAAAATCACTGGCAGTGTGAATGAACCAAAATCTAACGAACCCGGGTCAAATCCCGGGTCACTTTATCCGTGTATTTTCCGGAATCTCTGTGTGAAAGGGGCTTAGGATGGAAGCTGTAACGAGTGGAAATAAGGTGTGGCCCCTTTAAGAGCTGAAATAAGGTGTGGCCCCTTTAAGAGCTGCACCCGCCCTGTTGAACTGTCGGCAGTCTGTATTGTATGTGTGCCTCGAACACCCTTTTCTTTTCCTTGACTCTATCGACCGCGTTTTCTTCGTCGACCCTGACATGATTCACATCTGTAATGCGTGCTAGTGTCTTCCATAGAGGCTGCTTCATATGTTGTTGATATATGTGGCGTTGTGCCGTAAAGCAAGTCGTGATTCTCGCGAGATTTGTCGGGGCGCCACCTCTCAAACTTGCATTGCTGGTTCCCCCCCCAGGCTTTGCTATCGGGTTAATTCACCCTACTACGAGTTGTTTTACCATCGAAATGATTTCGAAGCTGTTATATTAATGTACAATTCTTACATAGTGTGCCTTTAACAGTCCAACCTCAAGTTTTAATGATATATAGATCCTTCAATGTAAGTCTATTTTGACTTCATCAAGGTGTCATTTTTTTATTTACTAAGATTGATCTTTTGCCTGTTTATTCTCTCATCTTGTCCAGCTCCACTGCCCATTCCTGTCATCATCAGTAACTCTTCACAATGTTCTTCATCATCATCATCACCATCATATTGTTCATTGGTGTGTTCATCAGTGTTGAATGTGAGTCATGTGACTCTCTCCTGGTACAAAGGAATCAGTGTATTGTCCAGCATCAGTGTGTATGATCTCAGCATCAGTCTCTCTCTACCTCTGGAGGTGGAATATCAGGATAAAAACACCTACAGCTGTGTGCTGAACAATCCCATCAGCAACCAGACCACACATCTGGACATCAACACACTCTGTCACACATGTGCAGGTACAGCAATAGTATTGTTAACTGATGTGTTCTGTTCTCTACTTGTAGGTCAAAGGTATTATGTGTTAACTCTCTGATCTACTGTTTCGTAGTGGATGCATCGAGTTTCAATGCAAACGAGAGCTTATCCTTCCGTCATGTGGTGATGATCTTTGTTGGTATAGTAGTTACTCTACTAGTCTTGGCTGTAGCTGGGATGTTAAGTATCTACTGGAAATATAGAAAAACACATAATTTGGGTAAGTATTACTCACAGTTAGAGCAAGAGTATCTACATTGTGGAGAAGTGTAAAAAAGAGACTTGTTATTTAAGTCTGTGGTTTGTGTTTAAACAGGCCAGACTCCTAATCAAGAATACACTGAGCTGAGTAATGGTAAGATTCTCTAATATTAATGTCCAATATGTCATCAAACTCATAGGATCTGTTCTGGTTATCAGTATTAACCTGTTAACTGATCCCTTTCTGAGCACAGAGCTGAACTTTCACAGGATACATTTTGTGTTTCAGCTTTCAAATGATACCGAAATTATGATTTCTAAAAAAAAGTCTCTAAAAAAGTGTCCAGCTACCGGTTATATCATGCTTATACTGAGTGTTTAATCTCTCTCTGTGTTCCTGTATGTTGTCCAGGTGAAGTTGTGGATAAAACAGACGTGATAAAGACCGTGTCAGTGACGTTGGGAGAGTCCGTCACTCTAAGCACCGGCCTCACTGAAATACAACGCTTCGATATGTTACAGTGGAGGTTTGGAGAATTAGACACAGATCAAACTAATCCATTTTTAGTCATCAACAGAGGAAATAAACTGAACAATAGCAGTTGTGATGATTATGATGAGAGATTCAAAGGCAGAATACAGCTGGATCAACAAACTGGATATCTCACAATCAATGACATCAGACCTACAGACTTTGGCATTTATAAACTAATTCTCACTGGGATTGGACAAAATATGATCTCCAAAACATTTATTGTCTTAAGTGAGTACCTCAAATCTGTCCAGTGTGAACAAGTTAGACGCTCTGAAATTAACCATTTATAAGTTTTACTGGGTTGTTTGACTGAATTTTCCTATAATGCATTAAAATAAATATGATTTAATAATCAAGTGTAGGAGACAGTAATGCGGTTCAGTGTTTGTTGTTTATACTTCATTAATCATATCAGTATCATATGGCATGTGAAAAGGTCAGATTTGGTTTACAAGAAAAGAAAAATCACATTACTGTACTGAAACAGAAGAAATTCAGAATCAACCAAATAAAATGTTTCAAACAAGAATCTTTCTTTGTTTTCTTTCAGATTCCTCTGAAAATGGAGAGACTGCATCCAAAGGAACAAAATCACCGCTAATGAATGGAGATGTCTCTGAAACCCCTTGTTAGCAACTTACCCTTATCCTTAAGGTTCTGCATGTATGAGCCTTTACAACTGGAAACGTGTTTAAAATGAATGGTGTTTATACCTGTGAAAAGTAACATGACAACGTATTATGATGTCCATGTTATGTTTACTGCATGTCTGTTACATTTTATAGAGTCAGTTTGAACTTTTACAGTGTTTATGAATGACATTGTGTATGTTTGAACGTTTTCTGCCCTCTAGTGGGCAATGTAAGTTGTGCTGTTTCAAACAGTTATAATGTGAACGAGAGACTGCAGGCAGTTTGTCTGATAACTCAATTTTAGCCTCACTAACCACGAAATTCAAATTGATTTTTTTTGTAACTTTTTAATAATAAAAAAAAATTGTCTTGTGAAGTTATTTGTGTTGTATCTATGTAAAATAAGAACTACTCGAAATGACAGAAACAATCTTTGAAAAAAAAAAAATATATATATATATATATATAGTTGTAGTGTAATTTGATTTCATTGGATCAGATAGAGAGGGCGGGGTTAAAGGCCTGTACTGCAGCCGGACACCATTGGGGCAATAGAAATGTTTTGGTTTCACTTTTCAGGAAGTGCTGGGTACACTTGTCATGAACAGAAAGTTTGACCTTGAATTTTGACCTGTTGGTGGCACTCGCACTTTCTAACACTTTTTTTCTAATTTATTTCCTATTTATTTCTTCTTTAGCCTTATTTATCACTTTATCGAATGCAGATCGAATGTCAAAATAATAGTTTAAGGAGTGATGCTTCCGGTAGGCTATGAGTTAATGGAAAGTTTTTCATTCAAGTTCCCACTGGGAAATTCTAATGAACTTACTTCCCCTTTATTTCTTATAAGAAAATCGGGTTTACTGCTTTTACAGATTTGCCCAGCATTGGAATTAAGAAGAGTCACCAATTTTCACTCGGATAAACCTCTTGGCTAAAAATACAGTAAAACGATTTATAAAAAGGAAATGATATGTTAATAATCATCATCACTGTCAAGATGTGAATTAGGTCATTTAGAAACGGTTGGACGTCGAACGGAGTTTAATATCTATATAGATCATTTTTCACCCACCTTTTAGGCTACTCGGATCAGAAATATGAAGATGTTTTTTTTATTTTTCGTCCCGTTACTCGTGGATGATGGTGAGTAGCCTAGCCTACATTTAAGTTTTACTTTCACTTTACAAACTTAACGAAATATAAACTATAAGAAATTATGATGATAACGATGATGATTATTAATGATTTAAATTGCCGAATTAACGTTAATTTAGAGCTGTTTTTGGAGCTTAAAGTAAAAGAAAAGTGTAGTCTAGAGAAAGAAAAACGCCCAAATTAATGTGTTTGTATAGCAGGTGCTAGTACTATTACAAAATATTTGAAACCAACAAAAATGCAAAGATTATGGGAAGTCCGGATCTTTTCCGCGAACCAGTTCTTTCGGACAGGTCGTTTCAATGAACCGGTTCACCAGTTCTTTTACGTCCTCGCGTAATGACGTCAATTCTATCATCCCGGTGGATAAAAATACATTCAAATAAAGGCATTTGTAATCATAACTTCAGTTAAATAATAGTACTCATTGTCATAATCATCTTGGATAAGTTTCTTACATTTACGTTTTGCAAATGAACAGGCGATGTGCAAAGTAAACACGGATGTTTTACATATGTCTTAAAGACCTGAAGTGAATAAACTGGTCTTCATCAATTTTATTTTATTTGTTACTAAATAAACTTACATTTCGCCGAATTCAGCCCCTCATTTAAGTCCTCGGTTCACCCGTGCTCGTGTAGGCTATCAGCACCGGTATCAGACCCCGCTGGCCGAAAGAAAGTTCGGTTCAGAGACGGTGCTATCACGCATGCTCAGTGATCAACTTACTTAGAAATTAAATAAGCTGTTCCTGAAAATAATGTTTTAGTAATATAATAATACATGTTTAGTTTTACCATCCATTCATTGTGTTTCCAATCTTTAAAATACAGTAATTATGTGATAAACATGTTTCCAACATGTTTTATTTTGTTACACTTACAGTTCAACAAATTGCACGCATGCTCAGCTCATCAGCCTCTCATTATGTCAAACGTGTCCGAAAGAAACAGTTACGTTAGGCCCTACTCATAATTCACTTAACTTTTAGGCCTACCGGATATCTGCATTCAGCATTTTGTTGTTCCTGTTCTTGTAAAATATATTGCTGAATTTGAAATGTAGTTGTAGCTAATTATATTCATTCTTAAAAAGCACAACAGAGTAGCTGCAATTATTTAAAAACTGGTCAAAAGTAAATAGTTTTGACTACATTTTTGTTGTTGAGTGTTTTATTTACCTTTGAGTTAAAATCTAACAAGTACTAGTACTTTTCAAAAATGTACTAGTAGCCTACTAGTTTGATTTTAACAGAGCTCAACCATGCTAATATTGCATATACAAGGCTCACATATGGGAGCCTTTTTTGACTCATTCTTGGTGGAGTTATGGCACTACTTTGGTTCAGTTCTGGCAAAGAATACGTGGGCCATATCTGGGCCGGCAAACGCAATCTAATCTGGGCCACAGCTCAGCTGTTTATCTGGGCCAAATCTGTGCCAAAGGAAATTTGCTGACTGGGCCTGAGTGGCCTTGGACCTGTAAAGACGGGAATTAGAAGAACAGATTATTGCACTTAACGGGATAGTTTACTCAAAAAATGAAAATGTAATCATCTCTTACTCGCCCTCATGTCGCTCCAACTCAAAAAGAGGATGTTAGTGTAATGGAGTTTTCCTAAATCTGACTATCTAGCGTCTACAAATCGACACTTAATAAATAAATCTGTCGCGTCTACTGATCGACACTGAGCGTCTACAAATCGACACTTAATAACTTTTATACTCCAGCTCTTTGCGTCTTCCGTCGACAACTGGCCGAGTCTCTTCTCCTAACTTCTTTGCTGCGCAGCATAAATAACAAACGAGACAGACTTCAGTAAATGTCCCTCAGATGGTTTATTCAAACGGCCGGGAGTTCGAGCAATACTCAGAGAATCTCGGCCCAACAGAAGAACACAACAGGCTTTATAGGGTAAAGCCAGACACATCAAGATAGAATCATCATGACTAACACGTCAAGCTCTATCAATATGATTGGTTCAATTGTTTAAAGCAATGAAGAATGAATAGAATAGAATATTCAGTTTATATCTGCATTTAAGAAACTGTCTCGGTGTGTTCTTCAGGTGTGTTTGCTGATGCAGTGAAGACATTATCCGTGATGGAGGGAGATTCTGTTACTCTACAAGCTGATGTTACTGAGATACAGAAAGCTGAGCTGATACTGTGGACATTTGGACCTGAAAGAACTCGCATCGCTCAAATCAACAGACTGGTCAATAAGGTCTCATTATATGATGATGTTCTTGATGGGAGATTCAGAGACAGACTGAAGCTGGATCATCAAACTGGATCTCTGACCATCACAAACACCACAACTGAACACTCTGGACTTTATCAGCTACAGATCATTGGTGGAAAAGAGGTCCCGCCAAAGAAATTCAGTATTATTGTTTCTGGTGAGTCATTCTATAGTTGCAAAATAATTAATTTCATTGCATTGCAGTATTGAACTATTTTGTATTTGCCACATTTATATTTATGAACATATCAAACTGGTGCATTAAAAGTGTTGTTTGACACCTACATTTATTTTTTATAATATTCTCTCATGTTTTCCAGCTCGTCTGCCTGTTCCTGTCATCATCAGTAACTCTTCACACTGTTCTTCATCATCATCATCATCATCATCATATTGTTCATTGGTGTGTTCATCAGTGTTGAATGTGAGTCATGTGACTCTCTCCTGGTACAAAGGAATCAGTGTATTGTCCAGCATCAGTGCGTCTGATCTCAGCATCAGTCTCTCTCTACCTCTGGAGGTGGAATATCAGGATAAAAACACCTACAGCTGTGTGCTGAACAATCCCATCAGCAACCAGACCACACATCTGGACATCAACACACCCTGTCACACATGTGCAGGTATGGCAACGGTCCATTTACTCACAGAGATGTTCTCAGATTCTGTTACAATATTGACACTCTGTCTCTTTGTCCATTATAGCAGCAGGTTTGTCTGCAGTTCAAATGGTGCTGGTGTGTGTGTGTGTTTGTGTTCTGGTTGCGGCTGCAATTTCGGGTGTTATTTGCCGTTACCATCAACACAAGACATCTAAATCAGCAGATCTACAGGGTATGTGTTACCAACAGCTAATTTCATAAAAAAAAACATTTGAGTTTTATTAAAAGGATGAATTTACTTCTACTTTATTCTTTAAATTGAGTCATTGTTTTTATACAGGCCAAGCTAATGGAGCTGAACTTACTGCTATTCTAACTAAAGGTAAGATACAGTTTAAATAGTGATGCACCGGAATTTTGCCAGGAAAAAAAGTTTTAAATTAAACAACTAAAAACAAATTTTTGGTTTCTTCCAGAATGGTTTTAAAGGGCCGAAAAGATTAACAGAAACAGTGACATCAAATGAGCCATAACTGGCCTTTAAATTAAAAAAAAAAAAATTTATTAAAATATATTCCTTGTGGTTTTTTTTTATTATTATTTTCAACCCTCATTCTAATTCTCTGCTTGAAATGATCGGTAAGACTTTAGTTTAGGGTCCAATTCTGACTATTAACTAGTAACTTATTAGCATGCATATTACTATGTTGGCTCTATATTAGTACTTCTAAAGCACATATTAATGCCTTAATCTGCATGACCATTTATACTCAATACCTAAACTTAACAACTACCATACTAACTATTAATTAGCAGTAATTAGGAGTTTACTGAGGCAAAAGTCATAGTTCATAGTTAGTTAATAGAGAGAATTGGACCCTTAACTAAAGTGAGTCAGTTTTTAAAGCGGCTTGCCAGTAAACGGACTCAGCTTTATGATTGGCTAAAGTCATTGCATTAGAAATAGTATCATTGCCCACTCGTTGTTGCATACGAGTAATTGTTTTACAAACATTATCCATATGAAACCATAATTTACATAAGGATTATGAAATCATTTACGTGGTTTGTGATGCAGCTGCTGTCAGATCCAATACAGTCGGAGCTTCATCTTTCAACACAAACTTTTTTGTAAACTCTCCATTACACTGTGTCTTGTTTGCCAAACAAAATGCTCCGAACAAACATATAATCTTCCAACTTGATCCGGGCACCTTTAAAATAAAGTTAATAATGTTTCAGACGCTGCCCAATCAGTAATATAGTGTCGGCCCACATCTGGTACGTGCTGAATTCACAGATGTGGCCCGGATCTGGGCCGACACTATATTGCTGTCTGGGTGGGATCTTCTGAAGTCTATATAGAGACGCAAACAAGCTGTTTAAACTGGATGTGTCAAAGCGAACATTCTTTCACTCTTTCATTTGTCCGGTTGTCGACAGACTCAAGCGTGTGGAGTTTGTCAGAAACTGAACTCACATCTGTATACTGTATCAGTCTAGACACCATCAGTTGTCATAATGGGTTCTATTTGCTTTCACGATGCTCACATCTTTCACGATGCTCACATGCAGTGTAGGCAAATATCTGCTGTTAAAGGTATGGTTCACCCAAAAATTTAAATTAGCCCATGATTTACTCACCCTGAAGCCATCCTAGGTGTATATGACATTCTTCTTTCAGACGAATACAATCAGAGTTATATTAAAAAATGCCCTGGCTCTTCCAGGGTCTTCCAAGTTCATAAAAGTGCATCTATCCATAATAAAATTGCATCTATTCATAATAAAAGTGCTTCTCTCCATCATAAAAGTGCATCTGTCCATCATAAAAGTGCATCTGTCCATCATAAAAGTGCATCTGTCCATCATAAAAAAGCATCTATCCATCATAAAAGTGCATCTATCCATCATACAAGTGCATCTATCTATCTATCTATCTATCATAAAAGGGCATCTATCCATGATAAAAGTGCATCTATCCATCATAAAGTGCATCTGTCCATCATAAAAGTGCATCAATCCATCATAAAAGTGCATCTATCATCATTAAAGTGCATCTATCATCATAAAAGTGCGTCTATCCATCATAAAAGTGCATCTATCATCATAAAAGTGCATCTGTCCATCATAAAAGTGCATCTGTCCATCATAAAAGTGCATCTGCCCATCATAAAAGTGCATCTGCCCATGATAAAAGTGCATCTATCCATGATAAAAGTGCATCTATCCATCATAAAGTGCATCTGTCCATCATAAAAGTGCATCAATCCATCATAAAAGTGCATCTATCATCATTAAAGTGCATCTATCATCATAAAAGTGCGTCTATCCATCATAAAAGTGCATCTATCATCATAAAAGTGCATCTGTCCATCATAAAAGTGCATCTGTCCATCATAAAAGTGCATCTGTCCATCATAAAAGTGCATCTGCCCATCATAAAAGTGCATCTGCCCATGATAAAAGTGCATCTATCCATGATAAAAGTGCATCTATCCATCATAAAGTGCATCTGTCCATCATAAAAGTGCATCAATCCATCATAAAAGTGCATCTATCATCATTAAAGTGCATCTATCATCATAAAAGTGCGTCTATCCATCATAAAACTGCATCTATCATCATAAAAGTGCATCTGTCCATCATAAAAGTGCATCTGTCCATCATAAAAGTGCATCTGTCCATCATAAAAGTGCATCTGCCCATCATAAAAGTGCATCTATCCATGATAAAAGTGCATCTGTCCATCTGTCATCATAAAAGTGCATCTATCCATCTGTCATCATAAAAGTGCATCTGTCCATCATAAAAGTGCATCTGTCCATCTGTCATCATAAAAGTGCATCTGTCCATCTGTCATCATAAAAGTGCATCTGTCCATCATAAAAGTGCATCTATCCATGATAAAAGTGCATCTATCATCATTAAAGTGCTCCACAGGGCTCCAGGGGTTAATAAAGGCCTTCTGAAGTGAAGCCATGTGTTTGTGTAAGAAAATTATCCCTATTTAAAACTTTATCGACTAAAATAACGTACGCAAGTCGACTTACACCAAAGAACACTTGACGATGTATGACGTAGGATGTAGTAGTGGCGTAAGCTTAGACGTCTCTCGCAGTTCAAAAAACAGGGCACCACCATCAAGTTCAAGTGTTACTCTTTTGGCATAAGTCGACTTGCGTACGGCCGTTTGTAGTTATTTTAGTCAATAAAGTTTTAAATATGGATAATTTTCTTACACTAACACATGGCTTCGCTTCAGAAGGCCTTTATTAACCCCTGGAGATGCGTGGAGCACTTTAATCATGAATAGATTTTTAATCTTTAATCACGCTTTGATGGACTTCCAAAAAAATATAAGCATTGACTCCCATTATAAAGCTTGGAAGAGCCAGGACATTTTTTTAATATCTAGGATGGCTTGAGGGTGAGTAAATCATGGGGTAAACTTTTTTGGATGAACTATCCCTTTAAGAGACTGAACACCAGTGGGCGGGGCCTATGGTGTGATGATGTATAACTATTCGTTGATGTCCTGCTCTGGAGGCGGGTATATGCAAATGTATTTGCTGGTGTTACATCACGGATCCCGCAATATCAAAATGAGCTGTTTTAGGAGCTTGAGTAAATAAATGCTTTGTTTATAAAATCTATAACTTCAGCATCATTAGTATCTGTACATTAAGTTGTAATGACTGAAGTCTCAAGGTTTGCTGGACAAGATCTGTTACACACAGTCTTGCACAAGTTTGATCTCTGTCTGAGAAACTCTTTCTGTTTGTTCTCCAGGTCAGTTTGTTGAGAAAGATGAAATCATGTCATTATTAGTGACGGTAGGACAACCTGTGACGCTACACACTGATATCACTGAAATACAGGAACATCAGCGGATATGCTGGAAGTTTGCTGACTCCAAAGAATGCAGTTGCGCTAAATTTACCGTCATCGCTAAATGGGATAAAACACATGATGAGGAATACTTATATAATGAAGAAAGATTCATAGACTGTTTGAAACTGGATCACAACACCGGATCTCTCACCATCACTAACATCACACCTAATCTCGATGGACATTATAAACTCCACATCACCAGCGAGACACAGAAGATCTCAAAGACGTTCAGTGTTGTTGCTCTTGTGAGTTGGTTAAGTCTTTTAAAGTCATAATTGTTTTACTGAAGTCTGTAACTGATCAACTATTATATATGGCAAGTGAATGTGAAGAAGAAACCTATGGACCCACGTAAAGGGACACGGTGGTGGGAAAATTTGGGATGGGAGAAAGAAATATTTTTCAAATCTTCCCTCGCAAAAACTGTTGTGAGCTCAGACAGACACTTTAATATCCCGCTGGGAATGTTTCAGAGCTCCATATGTTAACAATGGAGCGTTTCGTAGTGTTTGAACTTGGACTCAAATATAAAGAAATGCAGTCAGTGCTTAACTCAAGGAGTTGTCCACCACCATGTCCCTTTTAGAGCCTCTGTAGAAACCATCTTTTTGAAATCAAGAGACACATGATGATTGATGATTAGATTAACGGGAATATCAATTCAAACACTTTCCCTGTTTTTACCTTTGATGCTTCTTTGTTTCCTAACAGGTTCCAGTAAAAAGAGAGCGCAAACCCCAGAGGAGTCTAACCTGCCCTTAACAATGCAGGAGGACCATAAACAGTGGATATCCACATTTGAATTCCAAGAAACATTTCTATTTTTACAACCGTCTAAAATCCTAAGTGACAAAATAAGTAAAGTTAAGCATGCAACAAAAGCCGACTTAAGAGTGTGTATGTTTTGTCACACTTAATGGTCAGGAGACAGTAGTACTATAACCAACAGTATTATAAACCGCTGAACTGTGTAAAAAACAGTTGGCTGTTTAGTTTTTAGTAACTTTTTTCTGATGAAATGCTCTTGATGATCATTGTTTTTCCATCAAAGAAAAAGTAAATCTGGGGGAAGAAATATATTACCAGATGTTGACAACTTGTTTCGGAAAATCAAATCAACTGCAGTTGTTTAATGTGTTCATGCTTTGTAGCATGTATAATTGTAAAACAATATTTGTAATATATATACATTTTAAACTTTAAACTTTTTTCTTTCTTTAAATTTTGTATTCAGAATATTTTCTAAAGAAAAATGTGATGGTTGTTTGTATGATAAGAGCCCCTAAAGGGAAATGGTGATGGAAAAAATATTAGATGGAAGGAAAAATTTGACCATTGCGTTTTCTCGCAAATGTTTTGTGTTCTCCCGGAAAACATTGTGCTCCCTCGCAAAAACACACACACAGAAGTTCGATAATGCGTTGAAATGCAAATCAAATTGAATTGTCCTTTGAAAATGACATTTCACATATTGAAATAAAAAAAAGATTGTAATAAGAAAGAAAAAAACATTAATGTCAAGAAATAAGTACAATTAATTTATTCATTTTTCAATAAAAAAAAAACAATAATACAAAAAATTTATATTGAACAAACATTAAACAAATGAACGAATGTTACATGGATTTACACAAATTTTTTACCCGAAATAGGGTGTTGTGGAAATTGAGTACATAGCCTATGTGATGTAAATAATGAAAGATAAAAAATTAGATGGGAGGAAAAATTATTTGGTAAAATGCTGTCTTTAATCACAAATGTTTTGCATTTGTGCAAGTGTTTTGCATTTTTTCAAGTGCTCAACCAAAACGGGTGGATTTTGTTTGTATTGTGATTAGTGATATTGAACTAAACATAACTGACTTAATGTTAAGCAAGAGGTGTTATGGTCCTGCAGTCTGCCTTTTTAAAAAAACAATTTATGGTGTGCATAAAGGAACATAATGCATTGTGTTTATTAGTTTGGATGTTTTACTCGGTCACGTGAAAAAGTTTCGATGAAACAGGTAATTCAAGTTTACGTGGTTACTCAAAATCCTACCTCAGAAATTTCCTGATATTCAACTTACCAACTTTTCCTCGAGACGCAGGTTTACTGGTTTACCAGCAACCATTAGGCTATCATTCAAAATATAGTCTCTATTGTTGTTAAGTCGGTTAGACATAATAATATTAGTTCCGTTGTTAATTAGGTAAAATTAGCCTGTTAATCGTCGCTGTCAGCGCGTTTAAGAAACGCAGCGCTACCTGAAAGATGAACTAGAACGCACCTCTGATGACCAAATACACTACAACTTTAGGCTATTATAAATCAGATTTCATTTTAATCTACATCAGCGAAATGATCTGGCTTTTATTGATCTACTTTTTACTCTTGAAAGGTAAGTACAGATTTAAAAAATCTCAGACACTTTCGCTTTCATTCTCTAAGCCTATCGTTGTTTTGCTTGGGTTCAAGGCATGCGTATTTGCTATTAAACGAAATAATTTTAAATGCTTTGATTATACATATATAACAAAATATTACTACAGTATTTAATATAAAACATGTCTAAGTGGTTTACCAAATGCAACGTCTCATTAAAATGCTGATGTTGGCATCCATTTGCCTAGCCTATTGTTTGGCAACACTCTTTAATTAGTGGTGCGGCTATAAGCAAAGCATTGTTCTCTGGCATGCTTCTTCTTCTTCTACTACTTCTGGACAAGAAGAAGAATCCACATGAATGAGGAGATGTCAAATCGTGCGGCTTATTGAGGATAGATGTGCTATGACTTTTTTTAATCTATCGGGCGTACGATGTTTATCGCTTATAAAAAAGTCACCATAGACTTAACATTGGCACGCATTTTGACAGCTCCGAGCGCGAATTTTGTAGAAACATTTGGGTTACCACATTTAAAGAGGCCGACAAGCTGTAAAAACATAACTTCCCCTGGGGTGCAAGAGCTGCCTAGAATTGCCCCATACTACGGTGAAGGGACTTCCGATGAAACAGGTGCGCGCACGTGTTTTTCTACTATTGTAACTTGCATACATTCATTTTTTTTATCGCACAAACTTTAAGGCTTACTAGATCACAATGTCATACAGCCATAGAGACATGAGGGTGGGCTTATTTTACTCAGGCAACCAAACAGTCTATCTGGATGACAGTGAAGCTATCAAGCCACGCCCTAGCAACCATTTAGAGCACCCTAGCAACAAGCTCCATAGATTTCCATTCAAAGAGATAAAAAGGGATACAGAATTGTCTAAAGCTGTGTTCACACTGTCAGTCCAAATCCGATTTGTATCCGTGTGTGTATCCGTCTGGAATCTGATCTAAAATGAATGACTGTTCACAATTGTGTATCGCAACTGTTCAGATTCTATTTGTGTTTCCATGCTGCTCTTTTGTTTTACGGAATATCTGTATTGGTTTCTATGGAAATGACGTTGAGTTGGTAGGAATACGCCAAAAACAATAACAACAACCACAACATTGATGGGGGTTTGCAAAACAGATGTTCTTATTTACAACATGACAGTGTGTAGCTGCCGCACTGAACTACTGCGTCTTCAAAATTAGTGACAGAAATGTAGAAGGCTGTTCCTCCCGAACTTTGTTAATAAAACATAATTAGTCATTTTCTGCACATCGGGCACTTTACAACAACACAGCTTTCCTAATACAGCGCACTTGTCCGGGGCAAGTGGATTTTTTAAAGGGGCAAGTGAAAACATTTTAACAACAGATCAACGTTGTTTCATTGCCGTGTTTCATTCTGTCAGTTTTCTGCCTGGGTCGCACAGAAATCGAAACAAATGACAGCAGCACAAACAAACTCAGTTAACATAATACGGTAAAAATTCTAAATGTGTAGTTTTTATGTTTATAACATGACACTACCAAGAGTGAATACCATCACGATTAAAAATGTGTCACTGATTTTATAAAACAAAGTAGTTAATGTTAATTTCACACATTTTAGACACAATATTGACTGTTTTGCTCTATATTAGAAGCAAAAATAGTTCCAAACAAAGATCACAGCATTTTGAACTAATCGGTTAAGTCAAAGATTCAATGATCATTCATAAAACAATTGCCCAATTCAGAGGCTGCATCCTTCGAAGGGCACATTCGAAGGCTGATTGCGTCACAGCAGCACAATGAAGGCTGTCCCAATTAAATTAATCTCAGCTTTTTGCCTAAAACAAAAGCTACGACTGCTGCATTGATTCTTAAAAATATACTAGTCTGCACTACAATGTAAATGCATTGGCTCCACATTTTTCAGTGCGTCAAGCAGCTTTGTCACGCAGATTTTTAAAGTTGGCTAGCTAATAGTAGCTATATAAAACAGGCGGTGTGCCAAATAAGAAGACTAATGGGTTATGTGGGAGCAGATGTTTACATTAATATTTTTGAAATAAACACCTAGGCTATAATAGTGTATTTCTCTGGCATGAGTAGTTATAGCAATAACCTATGTCTACACAAAAGAGAGTCCTGCCTAGGTTCTGCCCCGGTACAGTTTGGGTCAAGCCATTGGTTTGTCTGGTTGTTTGAGGAGAAAGAGTTTAAATGGTGTTGCAATAAACTCGTTTAGAATCGGTACAACTGTAGTAGCGGATTACTATTATTCTGTTGAGTTGCGCGAAACTGGTGAACAACTGATGACGACACAGTTTTATGGTTGGTTGACCAATCAGTGGAAAGGGGCGTGTCATTCCTGCCCATGTAGAGATCGAGTATTTAAGCTGTTTATCCAGGTTTTTTTTTTTTGTGTGTATCCATTTGGTGAATTAGAACAAAGTGTGATGAAACCGAAAATAAAAATATGCAAAAAAAAACCCACATGTGATTCGTTTTTTATGTTCATGAGGATGTATATTTTTTAGTAGTGTGGGATACAGTTGGACTCACTCGGAGAGACTTCATGTACCGTCCGACTAGACAGAACATCAGTGTTGCTACTATCTACCAGCCCTTTCAATTTGATTAAGTTTCATGAAGTTGTTTAGACAGAAATGATCTCGATTTGAGAAACTGTTTGTTTGTTCCTCAGGTGTGTTTGGTGCTGAAGACGCAGTGAAGTCAGTGTCAGTGATGGAGGGAGATTCTCTCACTCTGAACACTAATACTGAAATACAGAAAGCTGATCTGATACTGTGGACGTTTGGACCTGACAGCACTCGTATAGCTCAAATCAACAAAATGATCAATATGGTCTCATTATACAGTAATGCTCTTGATGGGAGATTCAGAGACAGACTGCATCTGGATGATCAGACTGGAGATCTTACAATCAGAAACATCAAAACTGAACATGCTGGACTTTATGAGCTACGGATCGTTGGCGGAAATGTGGCCACAGCCAAAAAATTCAGTATAATTGTTTCTGGTGAGTAGTTAAAATATATGCATTCGGTTTGATTTCATTGCTTTGCAGTCAGCAGCAAAACTGATTAATATTACAGTTTCTTTTATAGTTGGGTAATTGAGATGATGACATTGTTACATTCTGCTCATTCAATAGGAGAAGTGACATTAAGTTAAATCTAACTTTATACAGTATATAATATAATAAATATAACTTTAGTTCCAAAATTAAACGTCGCATAATTAAGGTGCAATAAGATTTATTATTGGTATAACAAATTAAAGTTTAAAAGTTTTTAACAGGCCACACGCGTCGGTTGTCGGGGTCCAAGCACAAATGGCTTGTGTAGACGATACAGTTATTCAATGGCCTTGTCTCTTTTCAAATATGAGTCTTTGAGAGTCTCAGTATGGAAGTATTATTCTATATATACTATATTACAAATGAGAATATTGTCTCTTCATTTTAATTGGACAGCAAGTCATGTTTAGCAACTTGACAGTATGAATATGATATGTAAAAATAAAAGTAATTTGGAGATTGCAGATTTCTTTGCAGACTGATTAGACTTTAATTAAATGAATCATTAAACTGTATTGAAACTATAATGCATTTTTATGCATAGTCAGTCTTTTGAGCCATTTTACACAGATTTTGTGTGATATATAGGGATGATATTTAAAAAAAACTCTGCATGTTTACTCAAAATGTCCTGTTATGAATTTGACTATGTGCATCAAGATTCATTAAGTTTGGACATTGCGTTCAGCAGAAATAGATCTATTTGTGTAAATGAGCATCACCAGACCCATAATGAACTTATATCATGGCATTTGTATCTTTTATCTTTGGCAAATCAAAATTATTTTGATAAGTATTTGTTCCCTGACTCTCTTTCTAACTAAAACTATGGAAGCCCATTTCTGCAACATAAGAAAAAAAATAATGCTTTGATAAATCATAATTATGGCATTAACAAAAGTAATAATTAACTAAATGTATTAAACTTCAAAAGGTAGGAATCAGGTTAGGAATCAATTTAGCAAACACAATTATTGTAATTTTTTGTTGGACAATATCCTTGGCTTCATTGTTTCACTGTGATATGTAACATTAACTATTTACAACTCAACTACATTATTCTTCTCATTGAATATCTTTTGTCTCACTCAGAAATAAGCCACATGACGGAAGTAAAATGTGTTTGCTTGTTGACTTTAAAAAGTTTGTTATTAAAATGGACCAATCAAGAGCCAATAATATAAAATTTCACATTGACACTTACCCAGATGTTCCTCTTTTGCAGTAGAAAGTGCACTTTTATAGATTGCATGTTAAACTTCTTCAAACTACTTCATCAAGGTGGCTCTATTTAGATAAATATTTATATAAAGATTGTAATTGATTATTCTCTGTTTATTCTTTCATGTTTTCCAGCTCGTCTGCCTGTTCCTGTCATCAGCAGAGACTGTTCATCATCATCATCATCATCATCATGTTCATTGGTGTGTTCAGTGTTGAATGTGAGTCATGTGACTCTCTCCTGGTACGCAGGAATCAGTGTATTGTCCAGCATCAGTGCGTCTGATCTCAGCATCAGTCTCTCTCTACCTCTGGAGGTGGAATATCAGGATAAAAACACCTACAGCTGTGTGCTGAACAATCCCATCAGCAACCAGACCACACATCTGGACATCAACACACTCTGTCACACATGTGCAGGTACGGCAGCACTGATTTGTTCTGCTCAACACTATTGATACTGTAAAGCCCACCCATTAGCCCAACGAAGGAATCCAACGATGTGGGTGAAGGTATAATGCGTGTATGTCTTTTCAGCGCTCCAGTGAAGTTCACTTAATTTATTGGAATTTAGTTAAAATTTTACTCAAGCTCTACGCTTAATCTGACTCCAATTTCAAATGATAATCAAATTTAGATTGTGTTTCAGACAATAATCATAAATATTGATTATGATTTAATTTAGATTTTTGATTACTCTGGGTATCCCATATTTTAAATTATTCATTTATTAAGAACCTGGTTTCGCTTTGAGACGTCACATCGCGAATGTCTGCTCACGAACACAATCTAGCCAGTTCTGAAATAATCAGAGGATACAGTGCGAACTATTTTACCCTAAGTGGCCGTTCTCTGCTGACTCATAACAAAAGGTGTCATTGTTTTAAAGGAGAACTCCGGTCAATTTTAACATTGAGCTCATTTTTTTGTACATTTGGAGTGCTGTCAATACAGAGAACAACGACAAAAATCTGTGTTGCCTACACCGTGTTATCCTCTTTTTAAAATATGCACCCTGTTGACTTCAATGGGGCAAGTTTTAAACCTGCTTTTAGCCTCTTAACATCCTTGATGTGTCATTACAAGTGCACAGGTCATGTGAGTGATTCATTCTGAGTGAACACGGTGAATCTGACTGCAGTAGATGTGAAAGATATCAATAAAAGTTATGTTAATTCAGCCAGCGCACATACCTGTATTTACATCCTGTTTTCGGTCGAAGTCCACAGTAGTCGATTGTCGAGTTCACGCGCATAGGTTTAGTTACCTATGATCACGCGCGTGAACTCGACAATCGACTACTTTGGACTTCGACCGAAAACAGGATGTAAATACAGGTATGTGCGCTGGCAGTGATAGTCAGAAATCGGAAGGTCTCCCTAATGATGTGCCCCATGCTCCATTCATTAGTGCCTTCGGTTTGATCTATCCTGGACAGAGATTTGAGGAAACAACAGACTACATTTTTTTTGAAAAAATGATTTCAGAATAATGCAGAATAAATCAAATATAACATTTTATTTGTCAGGTAAAATTGTATCATGCCAATTACACAAGTAAATTATTAAAAGCCAATTCAGAAATAATAAATGCATGATGACATCAATTACTCAAAGATGACTCTAAGAGTAAGAAATGCATTCCTGACAGAGACACACAGTGGTGTGTGAGTGTAAGACTTGAGAAAACACTGAAACAGCACTGTATGGGGGTTTTCCTGGTTACAGGTTCCCAAAGTCTGCTCTGCCACTTCCCCTTAAATACCCAGACCAGAACAAAAAGGTTGTACCAATATTTTTTAGAGATTTTTTGGTTCAATTCATGTACCCCAGGGGGTAACACCTGGCTTTGAGGAGAATTATCAGATAGCTTGAAGAGATATCACCCAAAGAGGAGAACAGGATTCTCCTAAGTTCTCAATCTTTCTCATAATACCAATGACTGCAATGAAATTAAGACCATTTTACCAATCGCACTGATACACTTAAAATGATACCAAACATGAAAAGGAAAAACAATAGATTCACAAGATACATCATATGTGATATAGACATTCTCAGTGAACTTTTAGTGACTTGAATCAGGGGGAAGGGGAAGGGAGGAGGGAGAGGTGGGATGCAGAGATAAGGAGGGAGATAAGTTTGGGCAGGACAATGTCCTGTGCTCTTTCTTTGAGATCTTCTGTCCAGGGTGCGTTTTATTGCTTTATTGCAGGATGAGTTTTATATCAGCTTTTGTCTTAGCAGGAAAAACAGTTCTTACCTCTCAACTTTATTTCCAGTTCTCAAGTGTCCCATAATTACAATGTCAACATTTTTGTAATCTCACAAGTTTTGCGTGTTAACTCTCTCTAATGCATTATATTACAGTGGACGGGTCGACAGAAGGAGGTTTATCGTCCAGTCATATAGTGCTGATCTGTGTTTTATTTGGAGTAATTGTTGTGGCTGCTGTTGGAATATTCATCATCCTCAGGAAATATAGAAATACAGATCACATGGGTAAGTTTGATCTAGAGTGTTAAAAAATAGAAAATATTAGCTTTATATACATGTATACACATTACTCAGTTCAGTGTCTTGCCCACGAGTTTGGCATGATTAAGCAAAAGGTAAAAAATATGTTTGTTTATATATATATATATATATATATATATATAAAAACATTTTGACTTACATTTAGTTTAATCAGGCCAAACTCGTGCACGGGCAAGACACTGAACTGAGTAATGGTAAGATACTGTTATTGAGTCTATTCTGTTATTAAACACCACTACAATGTTTAATCTCTACCTCCATTCCCGTTTGTTCAGCAGATGAGGACGTTGCTGAGAAAGTTGAACTGAAGACCGTGTTAGTGACGGTGGGAGAGTCCATCACTCTAAACACTGGCCTCACTGAAATACAGAGCTGTGATGTGTTACAGTGGAGGTTTGGAGAATTAGGCACAGATCTCACCAGTCCTTTTGAAATCATTGCCAGACTGGATGAACTGAACAATAGCGGTTGTCGCGATCATGATGACCGAGTTCACCTGGATCGCAAAACTGGATATCTCACAATCAATGACATCAGACCTACAGATTTGGGCATTTATAAACTAAATATTACCAGGAATGGGAGAAGTATGATCTCCAAGACATTTCTTGTCCACGGTGAGTAGCTCAAACCTGTCAGTGTAATAGTTTTTAAAGTCCCTATGAAATCAAAATGGAAGTTTTTTTGGCTTTCAGTATGAATATGTTAGCCTTACTGTTATCTATAAGCTAGTGTGCTCCAAAAACAATGACACAATTCACATTTAGATTATATAAGCATTTAAAACTAAGTCTGCCAATATGGATCTCTGATTTTGATCATCACTCTGCACTTCATCTTCTCATCAGATTTTCCATCCAATTAAATGATCTCTAGAATCTGAAGCTCCGCCCCCTACATTATAAATAGATGCTGAAATCAGTCACTTGTTAAAACAGTTACTATTTTCTACATGCATGGTGAATGGCACATAGGGCACTATATAGGGGATAGGCAACGATTCAGACAGTGTAATATGCTTTCCATTGGGGCAAAGGAAGTCTGGTTTCACATTAGTGTCACGCGAACCGCCACAGCTCCAGTCCAGAGACACGACAACACATAGCAGATCATATGATTGAGTTGACACAGACCACAAAAAAAAATTGGACCCATTTGAATTCTGCACAGAATTCTGTATTTTAAAACAAAATGGAGGAGAAACACTTAGACTCTGCATTAGAAACAGCACTGATGAATAGAAGAGATAACACCAAATAAACACCAACATAAATTACAGACTTTTCAATCTACACATCCTCAGCATGATTATGATCACTGTTTTGCTTTAACAAGAGTTTCATTTTAAATCTAAAAGGGGAATCTATTAGACTGTCATAAGCTGTCAAATGCGGCTTTACCAAGCTCAACAGCTCTGACTGACTCGTGATATAAACGACACGCTATTGGCTATTTAAAAAAGGGGAGGAGCTGTTCGATATGTCCCGCCCCGTCTTCCTGTTTCAGTGGGAATTACGTCAACACAATGAATAATGCGTGTTTCAAGGCACTTCAGTGGGAATTAAAGTGCATATAGGCACTATGTGAATCAGTTTCAAAAAGTAATACATTTTTACTGGATTTATTGGCTAAATTTGGCATACAGCTCCCATATTGCTTTAAAAATATTATTTAACAATCTAGTGCTGGAGACGACAATGCAATGTTTTTTTTTATTTTTCATTAATCCTTTCAATATCTAATGGCAGAATCAATTGCCAAATATTAGCTAAACATTTAAAAGCACCTGATGTAAATGATTGTTATTTGTTCTAATCTCTTTTTGTTTTGTATTTCTCCCGTCTTGTATATTTTAGGGTATATATTTGGGTAACGGTCACATCCACACTAGATGGAGATGAAACCAACACTTTAATTTCACTGACCTTTTCTATCCTATCTTACAGATTCCTTAGAAAGAGAAGATGTGCCAGAGACAAACTCACTGTTGAAGGATGGACTGATCTCTGAAAGCTCTTGTCTATAGCGACATTATCCCTGAATGCTGTGGCAAATGTGTTTGAAATGATCTGCAAGCCTGTGAAAAGTATAATGACAAAGGGCTTCTTTAAACTTCAAACTAACATTTCTTGTGTGTGGTTATTTTAAAGTTGATGGAACATGTTCCCATTAACCGTGATCTTGTCTGTTATGCAGATATTAATACCATGTATGTTTCATGTCTGTTACATTATAAAGTGTGAGTTTCGCTGTTTTGATCAGTGTTAATATCAACTGAACAAAACAGGTGTTTGAGCATTTTCTGTCCTCTAGTGGACAATCAGTATGTTACAGTTATATAATGTGAATGAGAAACTGTAGTTTTGGTCTGAAACTAAGCCTCATTTAAAACAAAACATGTTTTATTTAAAAAAAATATTTGTAACCTATAACTTTTTAATATTAATAAAAAACGTGTCTTAAGTAATGATGTGTCAACTGTCTAATTAATTGTCTTGGTAACAACATATTTTCATACTCATAATTTGCAGCATAATTACTCATGATATAAATGTTACAATGATATAAATGTTACAATTAACATTTTTTAGGATTTTACTGTAACCCATTGAATTGTTTTCCATAAAAATTGTTAGCTTGCATTTTTAAAGTGTTGAAGACATTAGTTTGAATTTGGACTTTGATTTATTGGTGGAGATTACATTTTCTAACACACCCATTCACAGCGTCAAATGTCAAAATGTTTGATAGTTGGTGTCGTGATCTACTTCCGGTGTGGGGAATCAAATCTGATCCATTTAAATCACAATGAATGATGAACTTGCTTCCTCATTACGCAACGCTGATTTATTGTTTTCCCAGCAGTGAAATAATCAAAAACAGTCACAAATGATTTTTTCATTAGTGTAAACTCGTATAAATCTATCGATCTGAAGTCGGTTAAATATAATAAATTTCCTTAGTAAAGTAGAATGACGTTAATCGTCGCTGTCAGCTCGTTTAAAAATGGCTCAATGACATCGAACAATCTAACACTCAATGGAAAACTTTCATAACTACAATGGACTTTGTTTACTCATTTTTTACTCACACGTACAGTGACACAGGCCACTACTGGCACATGCCAATGAAGACCGGATGTGCCAATATGCATAGTGACATGTGCCATTGGCTTCTGTGCGTCAGATGCCATGTCACTTAATGTTAATACTGCTTCCATAGACAGTATAAGAAATGGACACAGCGACCCCATTGGATTCAACAGAGAAAAGTGAAGTCAATTAGAAGCACTTACTTCCTGATGGCTGAGCGTACTGCGCAGACTCAAACTGAGCTTGACGACGTAGATGTGACGTGAGCAACCCGTCTGTCTTCTAGTAGCTGTGCCAAGAGAAATCTGAATCATTCCCTTCCGAAACTTGCAGAGACGGAGAGTGTGAGTAGGAGCTGTCCATGAGGAGCAACTTTTGCTAAGTATTCTGATTAATTATTTTGTCATTTTGTCTCCACGTCCCCCCGATTGCGCGCGAGCTTCTCCTCCTGTCCATACGGTAATCTCTCTACTGTGCGACAGAGAGTCGCGTGGTTATGACACAATCGTTAGCCTACTTTTACAAAAACTGCTTCTACGGGGCCATAACGTAAGATAGAAGGTAATGGAGCCTTTTATACATTGTCGTGTTTCTTTAGAAATAAATAATGGACAAATGGAGTCTTTAAACGCCTCAGATGTGAAGTTATTCGCTGTCAAAGTGACGCCAAAATGAATGAGAGTCAATGGGATGCTAACTGCAGGTGATGGTCTGCTAATCAATGGTGGCACCCGGGGAAGCTTCAAATTTTTTCGAAACATTGGCCCCCTGCTATCCACTGGCACATGCCAATGAAGACCGGATGTGCCAATATGTATAGTGACATGTGCCATTGGCTTCTGTGCGTCAGATGCCATGTCACTTAATGTTAATACTGCTACTGGGGTTTCCGCAACTTTCATTTTTATTATAGATACTTTGCGCCAGATTCCCAGGGTGTGACGATTTTATTCTCTCAAAAACATGGGATAGACACAGTACTTTTTTGCGCACGTTTTATATAATATTTGTTTTATATTGCTTTTTGTTTAATCACATTGTTCTCATTATAGACTCTTGTTTATGGTTAATATAGCCTATTTATTTAAGTTGTATGTAGATCTTTAGGAACAGGAGCATGAAGCATTGCACTAAGATGATCCTCATCAGGGTAAATACCCTGTGCAGATACAGTATGACCAAGGAAGCGCAAACTGCTTTTATTTAAGTGACATTTTGAATCATTCAACTGTAAGCCTGCATCGTGTATGCGCTGAAGAACCACTTTGAGCATGTGGTCGTGGTCACTTTTGTGTGTCCCCAGACAGTGACATCATTCAGATAATTGGCTACGTTTGGCAATCCTAGTTGCTAGCATTTTCTGAAACGCAGATGGAGCTGAAGCAAGGCCATAAGGTACTCGACAGAATCTGAATAGTCCTTCATGGGTGATGAATGCAGTCAGATCACGACTTTCTTCATGTAACAAAAGCTGGAAATAAGCATTCTCTAAATCAATTGTAGAGAAGACAGTTGCTCCACGCAGAATAGACATCATCTCATCAATATGGGGCAAAGGATAACTGTCCGCAACAACAGCTTTATTTGGTTCTCCCAGGTCTACACACATGCGAATACCACCGGTCTTCTTCTGAACAACTACAATTGGAGAAATCCATGGTGATGCATCCACTTGTTCAATAACACCCAAGTCAAGAAGGCGTTGAAGTTCATCACTGACAGCATTTCGAACAGATAATGGCAACCGTCTGAGTTTCTGACGTACAGGTTTCACCACTGGAGAAGTCTTTACCTTATGCACAAAGCCTTTTGCACATCCTAGCTTAGTAACAGGCACAGAAGCAGAAAGTCGCATTACAGGGGCTGAAGATTGAGCCGGTCCTGGAAGTATGGAAGAACCTTCAAACTTGAGATGCAATCCATTAATTAGATCTATTCCAAGAAGAGCAGTGCCACATTCAACTATAAAGACTGGCGTATTGCAGTTCATATTATCTCTGGTAACAGTAACAGGTAGACAACCAAGCACTGGTATTGGATCTTGTGAATACGTCACCAATTTAACAGAAGGAGGCAGCAAAGAGTCGTGTTTAAAGTGTTTTTCATACACAGATTTTGGCAGAAAGGAAACGGAAGATCCAGAATCCACAATCAACTCCACAGGTACAGAGGCTGATGCAGTCATGATAGTAGTAGTACACTTTATCTTATTCGATACTGAATCCTGCATGTAAAGAATCTGAAGCTCAGGCAGTTCAATCTCATGTACAGAACGTGTTTGCTGTGAACGACACTGAAAAGTGTCCCAACTTTTGACAATTATTGCACTTTACAGAAACTGCAGGACATCTGGAATCATTTGCAAGATGTTTTGTAGATCCACAGCGATAACATGCACCAGCCAAGGAAGTAGCAAAAGACTTTGAAGGCACAGACAGAGGTTTCAAAGGTGATTGTCTTTTGTAACGATCAACAGCAGGCACACTTGTTGCTTGTATTGCTTGCACAGGTCCTGAAGTCTGATTTGAAAAATGTTCTTTGTCACTCCTTGTGTCCTTGCCCCCATTAGATACATCTCTCCCTAAACCTTCTTCTATTGGTGGAACATCTCAAAAAACATGTTTCTCTGCCAGCGCATCCCAGCACCTGCATTTACAGACTTTTGGGTACTTTTCCATTTGTGAGTATTTTCTGCTGGGCATTACAGCATTCAGACTTTTACATGAGGGAAATTCTTCAACAGTGGTTGTCAATGTTACTCCACTGCAGTGTACAATAGTCATTACATGTCTCACTGCTTTCCATACCTAGTTCCCTCTGTGTAATTGTTTGTATTATTTAATGGACCTTAAGTCAAAGCTGAGCATGATGATGCATCACTAGTTTTCATGAATAGTGCACTGCACTGCACACAGCTGGGCAAAATAGTGGCGTTTTATTGTATTGCATACATCTTAAACCCAGGCAATGCATAGGCCTAAATATGCTTATGTACTCTAACTGTTCAGTACTTGAGAGCCTTGGCGAGTTTACGAAACGTAGGCTGGTCAGATTTGTACTCCCAAGTTCACATGTTCGTCACAAAATTCCCCCAAACAGCTAAGACTAATCTAAACAGGCTATGAAATTGTGAACTTGGAATATAAATCTGAAGACACGCACATATAGCGCTTTTCTTAGTAGGGCAGCGCGGGGCACAATGTAACACACTTGTTTTAAATACTTCAACAAATGCTAGCATGATGAAACTTGGTGTATTGACTAGTTGCCATATCAACACTATAGAGAAAAATTGCGCCAATATATATATATATATATATATATTTTTTTTTTTTTTGGAAGATATCCATAGACATTTATTAAACCATAGCAAAAGTAAATTTCTTAGTTAAGTTAAATTTTCATCTCTATTTTTTGTGTTTATTTAAAATTAGACAAATCTGATATTATTTTAATCTCCAATATGTTATTTAACAGTTGAGATAGTTCTTTAATGCTTCGCTAACTAGCAGAAGACACTCGCCGGGTTTAAACCCCAGTTGTGCAGGCGGGGCATGTTGTCACACTGCGTTACAATGTGCCCCTATTAGAAATATGCTATTATATTCTATACTTTTATTAATTTTATTGAGAAAACGTGAGAAAAAGGTGAATAAAGACTGAGAGTCAATGTTCAGAAATGACTAATTATTTATTTGTTTTGAACTATGTTGCATAGCTGTGTTTTCCTGTGTTTGTAGTTGAAACTCAAAAATGAGTTTATATTTAATTATTAAAAAATGCCATTATTTTATATGAAAAAGTTAATCATTATATTTAATTAAGAAAATATTTTAGTTTGTCTTGTATATTTTTTTATTAGATCAGATAACATTTTTAGCTGTCATATGTCATGTTACAATGTGCCCCTCACATGTTACAGTGTACCCCACCTATGGGGCATGTTGTCACATTTCACTTTCATTCTTTCGGAAAAAGAGTATACTGTAGGCCTATTAATAAAACAAAACCACATAATTGTACTAGACATGAGGGAAATTAATGTGGGAAAAAATAAATGAACCATAAGTAGGTTTTACACAAACTGAGAAAGTCAAAAAGCGTTACTTTGTGCCCCGCTCTCCCATAGGCAATGTTGGATTGACTTCGTTTACTTATGTTGTAAAGACGATCAAAACAGACTAGCCGACAGTATGCCATGAACGTGAGATGACGTTTCACGGCCAAATCAAATAACCAATCGGAGGAGAGCCCTTCTAGCCAATCAGAGGCGAAAAAGGCGGTACCTACCTTCCCCTACCATCTTAGGGAAAAAAATATCGTTCGCCGGCGGGAGATGGTCCTCACTGCAGAACATGAATCCAGGGGGAGGAGTCGGATCCAGATCCAACTCCTCCTACCCTACATATACCGTCCTAAACCTACCCATCTCCACCCTGCCCTGATCCCTAAACCCACCCCTAAACCTACCCATCTCCACCCCTTATATCTGGATCCAACTCCGCCCCCTGGATCTCGTGTACTGCAGTGAGGTGCTACCCACTGTCAGTGGGTGCTACTGGCCGGTGTGGTATAGTATCCTGTAACCCTAATGGGTCCGGGCTGAGGACCCAAGCAATCCGATTGGTTCAAAGCACGTTTTATGGGTAATCGCTTTAGTGCCTGGTTACAAATCATACAAAATCACTTTATTATAGAAGACGTTTGTACTACGTTATAACGAATCATTAATGTATTTAATGTATTTTAAATTATACGTTTCATATACTAGTATTTAACCGAAGCTATAGATTGTGAAATTAAACATTTCTCGTTGGTAGTGTTTTTTAATTAGCTTAGATAATAGCATAGCATACAGCTAACGTTATCCGATGATCGTGCTATGAGCTTTTCCTGAGCTTATACTGCACTGATACTGCCTTACCGTATCGCGAGAACAGATTTAGACCAGGCATACTACTGGCATACTAATTGGGTCCTCAGCCCAGACCCCTTACTATCAGTGTTGCCAAGTCCGCTTATTATAAGCGACTTTGGGCTTGTTTTTCTGTAAAGTCGCTTACAAATATTGGTAGTCGCGGGTCGCGGGTCGCGGTTTTTTGGGCTTGTTTTTAAAGTGTAGTTGCTTATTTGGGCTTGTTCTCAGCTCCATAATAAGTTGTCAAGCAGAAATTTTCGATATGTTATTTAAACGTGGGAGTTGTCTTGCCTGTTCCCTCCCTCCCCTTTCCCGTTACACACATGATACAGCAGAGTGCAACGAGTACTAGCCAATCAGAGGCAAAGTAGGGCAATCTGTTTTTTTTTTTTTTTTTTCTGGTTCGGAAACGTGACGTTTTGAAAATACGCGCGAGTCGCGACTGATGGTGACTGGACTGTAGGAGAGTTTTTCGAGGAACAAAAATGCCAGTGACAAAGTGGGCGAAATATGGGAAGAAATATTACAGACTGGGAGAAAGAGAAATGGTGGTGTTATTCTTCATATATATGAGGCTAAAGTGTTATGAGTCTTAAGAAAAATGTTTTAGACCAAGCCTCATCCTCACCTGTTCAAAATGGTTTTGACTGGAATGGTTTTTAAATCAGTTTAGTTTATTTAAGTCTTTTCTAACTCACTCATTTGTTTATCAGAGCAGGAGACACTTTATTGCTGCACACTAGATTATCAATAATTTCTACTGTTTGTGGGTTATAGTTAATTAAAAATGCGATCTTCTGCAGTCCCTGCAATAATAAATAGAGAATTTGTGAATTCAGGATGATATTTATTTGTGCGCACATTTTAATTTTAGTTTAATTTTTAATTATCATGTTTACTGTCTATGTCCTGAAGCTCAGGGGGGAGAATAATAAAAATAAATAAACTATACCGTGTGTACAGTTTTGCAAAACTGCGGACAGTTTACCAATCTGTCCACATGGATGTAAATTGACAATCTGTACCCACAGTTCAAAAACCGTGCACACAGTTTATTTATTTTTCTCTTCCCGGAACCTAAGGGGGCTCCGTAAAAAAGTCGCTTGTTTTGGGCTTGTTTTCACAGGCCTGGTTGCTTATTTGTCTTGCGAGATCTGGCAACACTGCTTACTATAGGGTTACAGGATACCACACCGGCGGCGGTGTGAATGTAAGGGAGTGTCCTAACTCTGTTTTTAAATCTGGTACTGGTCGCCAAGTGCTATTAATGCAGAGTAACAACCGATCACTTGTCTTTTACTTTACTGAATCTGCGTTCATCTTTGAGCAAAAAGCGAAAATGAAGCATGTCTCTGGATCTCTTCTCATACTGTTGGTGTGCTTACGTCTGCATGGTAAGACAATAATACATTACTAACTATTTTCTCGGTAATACGACCGACAAAGTTTCATAATATGCTCTATTAGCTTTAAATTCGACGGATATTCATGTATTTTTTGTCTTCTACTCCATCAATGTAAGACGTGATCTCTTTTCTGGTCAACGATAAAAATGAACGATGAACGAATTTCTCGGCACAGCCCATGCTTCATTCAAAACATGGCCAAAATATAAAATTATATTAGATATGTCCTTGTCAATGTGCAGTTGTAGTGACATGGTATAAAAAAACACTAAAAGTAACATGGGCTTCATACCGTGAGTAAATATTGATACATTTGCATAAACTGATCAAATGTGCATTGAATGAATGTAGTGTATAACTATGGATGAATGAAAGTGTAAAAGAAAACATATTTTCATTTAAGTGTAAGATTGAAACAGTAAAAATCATAACGATTACAATAATAAATGTTCCATACACCTTAATGTTTTTGGAAAATGGCACAATTTTTTCTAACGTTTTTTTATGGGTAATATTCATAATGTCCATGTGTTAGAAGATAACATAATTTGAACACAAGTTGTTCCATGAGCCTCGTGAATTTTTTCTTATGAGTGAAAGTGTTGTAGCAAATTAGCTCTATGAAATAATAATAATCAATAATAACTGGTTATAATTGATTATGAATATTTGGATCAGTTAATATAATTAACTTAATGTTGTACATTAATATTACAATCAATTAGCCTGTTTGTCCCGTGAACACTCAGTGTTAATTGTTTATTAACTCTAAGAAATGTACATTACTGGGGCATGGGAAATGTCTTAATTAATTTACAGTACTACTAAGAGCAAGTAGACAAAAACTATGATTAGTGACTTCAGTTATGAGCTTGAGACACGGACAACTTTACGTGTGACATGAACAAGATTTTATTAACTACTCTAACATACACACACATACATGCATACAGTTTACCAAGGGAAAGAGAGCTGAAGCAGAATACAGGAAAGCAAGAAGTTATAGCATTGTTTGAAATCATTGTTTGTCAGCAGATCAACAGCCTTGAGCAAACCATCAGTTTAGTTCTAATACGCCCTTCTTTAAAGGGGTAAGGATACTTAATGTATCAAATAATGAGACTAAGTTTGATACTTGCATGTCTCGCCCATTTGAATTAAACTGTCCTGATGCAATCTGTTGAGGCTCCAGTTGATCTTTGCTGATGTGGTCTTGATGGTGAATGGATATTAGATAATGAATAATTTGTATGTGTGATTGGTCCAGATGCTAGACCGTAAATCAATGAAGTTCTTCTGTGTTACATTATGAATACAGACATCTAAACACTATTTTATGATGTGTAGAAAAACATTTTTACAGCACTATTATGCATTTATTTGGCTAATGTTAATTGTTTCTTCTTCAGGTGTGTCTGGTGCCGCTGATAAAGTTAGAGTGGCAGTGAAGGAGGGAGATTCAGTCACTTTATACACTGGTGTTCAAACAAACCAACATGAAAATATTGATTGGTATATTGGCTATCTCCTCGCTCGGATCAATGGAGATCTCAGTAATATCTGTACAGATGTTCAGTGTAATGAATATACTGAGAGATTCAGAGGCAGACTGAAGCTGGATCATCAGACTGGATCTCTGACCATCATGGACATCAGAAACACAGACTCTGGAGATTATGCACTACATATCACCAGTGAGAGCAGCTTCAGTGAAAAGATCTTCATTGTTTATGTTACTGGTGAGTCTTCATGTTTAAAAGCAAGTCTTGTCCATTTAAATCACATCACACAAGTGTTTAATACTTTTTACAGTGACATTATTTATTGGTCCGTGTACCTTCGGATAATTTGTTTTCTCGTTTTTGTCTTAAACGGAAAAACAAAGAAATCGTTCATTTATCACATATTCGACCCTTCTCATGAACATAAAGAAAGAAATTGCAAATCTTTTTTTTTTTTTTTTTTCATCAAACTTTGTTGTAATCCGCCAAATGGAAAAACAATAAAACCAAACTAGATAAACACGTTGTATTTTTCCATCTCTACACGAGCGGGAATAAAATGCCTCTGTCCGCTGATTGATCAAGCAAAGATCAAGCCGTGATGTCATCAGTTGTTACTAGTGGCAATGTGGGTGAATAAAAGTGTAAATGAAAACATGTTATTTAAGTCTACAATTGAAACGGTAAAATAATAATGATAAAAAAAAATTCTTCAATTGGATCTTAATGTTTTGGGAAATGGCAGTATCATAATATTCATGGTTGTATGATGTTCATGAAGGGAATGTTCACCGTGAATCCAGACATATTTCTTTACACACAATCTTTATGATATATAGGAAAGCATTTTCAAAGCACTATGCATTTGTTTGACTAATGTTAATTGTTTCTTCTTCAGGTGTGTCTGGTGTTGATAGAGTGTCTGTGATGGAGGGAGATTCAGTCATTCTAAACTCTGGTGTTCAAACACACCAACAAGACAGAATGACATGGTATCTTAATGGCATTCGTATCGCTCTAATCAACAGAGATCAGAGTAAGATCTGTACAGATGTTCAGTGTAATAATACTGAGAGATTCAGAGGCAGACTGGAGCTGGATAATCAGACTGGATCTCTGATCATCACAAACATCACGAACACAGACTCTGGAGAATATACACTACTGATCAACAACAGAAACAGATTCAGTGTAAAGATCTTCAGTGTTTCTTTTCGTGGTGAGTCTTCAAGTCTTATCCATTTAAATCACATCATTAAAGTGTTTAATAGTTTTGCAGTGACATTCAGGGCTGTTTTCTCTTTACCTGTATATTAATTCACACACAGCATAAAGATCATTTCTTCAAAAACACATTTATTCATGGTTGTATGATGTTCATAAAGTGAATGTTCACCGTGAATCTAGAAATATCTCTCTACTTACAATCTTTATGACATGTAGAAAAAGCATTTTCAAAGCACTATTATGCATTTGTTCGACTAATGTTAATCGTTTCTTCTCCAGGTGTGTCTGGTGTTGATACGGAAGAAACGATGGAGGGAGATCCTTTAATTCTAAACACTGGTGTTCTAACAAACCAACAATTACTGATTAGATGGTATTATATGGGCATTCTCATCGCTGAAATCACTGGAGAAAATGCAAGCATTAGAGATTCCAGTTTTATCTGTAGTACAGATGTTCAGTGTAATGAAGTTACTGAGAGATTCAGAGACAGACTGAAGCTGTATCATCACACTGGATCTCTGAGCTTCACAAACACCAGAAACACACACTCTGGAGTTTATAAACTAATGATCATCAGCGACAGCAGAATCAGTGAAAAGATCTTCAGTGTTTCTGTTCATGGTGAGTCTTCATGTTTAAAAGCAAGTCTTGTCCATTTAAATCACATCATTAAAGTGTTTAATACTTCTGCAGTGACATTCAGTGGGGTGTTTTCTCTTTACCTGTATATTAATTCACACACAGCATCTACACTTCCAGTCAAAAGTTTTGGGTCGGTAAGATTTTTAATGTTTTTGAAAGGAGTCTCTTCTGCTCACCAAGGCTGCATTTATTTCATAAAAAAAAAAAAAAAAAAAAGTGAAATATTTTTGCACTTTAAAATAGATGTTTTCTATGTATTTTTGTTTCTATGTGTTTTTGTTTCTAAATAAATGCTGTTCTTTTAAACTTTCTATTCGTCAAAAAAATCCTGAAATAAAAATCTAAATAACTTTTCAACATTGATAATAATATGAATGTTTTTTGAGCATCAAATCATCATATCAGAATGATTTCTGAAGGATCATGTGACACTGAAGACTGGTGAAATGATGCGAGAAATTCAGCTTTGATCACAGGAATGAATTACATTTTAAAATAGAAAACCATTTTTTAAAATTGTCATAACCGAGCAGAAGAGACTAATTTCGAAAAATCTTACCAAAACTATCGACTTGTATTGTAGCTAATTTGTCCCAAACACATTTACTCTTAAACTGTAATTTATAGCTTTAACTTTTTCTATTGGTGGTAGTTTAAACTCTTTTGTTCTGGACAATATCATCTCTTATCACCGTTTTATTATCGTCAATTTAAATACATCTATTTATTTTTTTAGTTCACCAAGAATCCAAAGTGCAGTGGATTTGAAGTTAACACAAAAAAATGTTTTCATTGAGATCTGTTTGACAAAAGAATTCTTCACATGCAAAAAAAAAGTGAACTAATGTTATTAAGATGAAAAATGAATGTATAAATAGTCTGTTTCTGTGCTGGTGTTTCCAGTTGATCTCACAGTGTGTGATGCTGGTTTAGCTGCTAGTTCTTCAAAAACACACAAGATGGAGCCATTTACTGCTTAAATCAACATCATACAACTGATGACCAAAGTAGAAACATGTAGAAATGGATATCAGACAAAAATACTGTTGAAGTTGAATTATTAGTCACTTTGTAACTGTCTGTCTTTAGCTCTTCCAGGTCCAGGTCCGACTCCATTCTGGCCAGGAATATATGCAGCTGTTGCTGTCGCTGTCGCTGTTCTTCTTCTGATTCTTGCTGTGATTTGCTGTTATTGCAAGCGCAGAGCAAGAAGGAACGGTGAGTGTAACATACTGTACACATGATTTAATAAGATTGAAATATGAGATTTAAAAACATCTTTAAAAGATATTTTTTTACTCTAACCAAAGTAAAGTGTTTAATAGAGTTTGTTGTTTTTCCTCCAGAAGCGAACAGGACGAAGCGCGATACACAGGTGAGAAACTACATGACCTGAATCTGTCTGACTGCAAAATAGATTCACATCTGTGCGCTCAATAAATGTTTGTGTGTGGTTCACATTTTATAGTATTATATACTTAGAATAATTTGTTTAAATAATATTTCAAGCATTTAAATGTGCAGGTTCTTTAGGAAAGATGAATTATTGTATTAAATGTGAAGAGAAACATCCTACATTTTAAGATATTTAGTTATTTTTTGCAATTCCAAGCCTTTGAGTAACATCAATCCGGTTTACTTTTACCTTTTGTGAATCTGTGTTCTTTTATATACAGGCAAGTGGAGCTGAAGTCTCACGAAGAAACACTTATTAACACCTACATAACACTTATTATTATACTTGAGTACCTCTCATTTGTGTTACCATCTTACAATTAATAACCTGTTTGAACCTCTTCAGTCAGGTTTTCGTAAATTCCACAGTACTGAAACGGCTTTAGTAAAAGTTACCAATGATTTGTTGATGGCTTCTGACTCTGGTGTAATTTCCATTCTCATCCTTCTTGATTTAAGTGCAGCTTTTGATACTGTTGATCATAGTCTATTACTCGCCCGCCTTGAACAAGATTTTGGTGTCGGGGACAGCTTTGAAGTGGTTTAAATCCTATTTCACCGACCGTTCTCAGTTCGTTTCCATAGGCGGTTTCAGGTCTGAGATTAGCTCTGTTCTCACTGGTGTTCCCCAAGGCTCAGTCTTGGGCCCTCTGCTCTTTAATATTTATCATTTACCACTTGGTCATTTGTTACGATCACTTGGCCTCTATTTTTGATACTAGTCTTTCATTTGATTCTTTTGTCCAGAGTACAGTTAAATCATCCTTTTTTTCACCTCAGAAATATAGCAAGATTACGTCCTATGCTAAATTTCTCAGTAGCTGAAAAGCTGATGAATTCCTTTGTCGTCTCTAGGATAGATTATTGTAACGCCCTTTTAGCTGGAGTCTTAAAATCCACACTAAACAACCTGAAATATGTACAGAACTCGGATATTGACTGGGTCCAGGGTATGCAATCATATCACTCCAGTTGTGGAGGCCTTACACTGGTTTCCAGTCAGATTCAGAGTAGATGATGCTGACATATAAAGCATTGCATGGCTCCTTATTATTGATCTGAATTGTTAATTTTTCCTATACACCAACTCGGAGACTGTGATCTTCATAATCCAACTTGTTGGTTGTTCCTCATACAAGCTTACGATCTATGGGTGACAGGGCTTTTTCTTCATATGCTCCTGTCCTTTGGAATTCTCTTCCGCTTGATCTTAGGGAAGCTCAGAGCTACAACATTTTTTAAGGTAGACTTGAGACATATTTTTTTTAATTAGCATTTAATTGTTGATGTTACATTTGTATTGCTTATTTTGTGTACAGTGCTTTGAGAAGTTGCTTTTAAATGCGCTTTATAAAATAAAGTTTATTATTATTATCATTATTTTGATAATTTCATTAAAAGAGAACTTGAAAAGAAAATGGGAAACAAGAGAAGAATCTCACATCGCTCACAGAGAAAGATAGTCACGATTCCAAGATTTCTTTAGTACCAATACTAGTGAAATTTCACTAGAAATCAAGGCCCACTGAAATCAAAATTGAACTTTTTTAGCTTTTAGTATGAATATGTTAACCTTAAAGGGTTAGTTCACCCAAAAATGAAAATTCTGTCAGTAATTACTCACTCTATTCAAACCCTGTAAGACTTTCGTTCATCTTCGCAACGCAAATTAAGATATTTTTGATGCAATCTGAGAGCTGTCTCACTCCTCCATTGGCTGCAAGAAAATTGATATTTGCCGGCCCCGAAAGTTAAAGACAATGTTTAAAATAGTCCAAGTGACTACAGTGGCTCAACCTTAAGTTTATATCAAATGACGAGAATACTTTCTGTGCGCAAAAAAAACGACTTTATTCAACTCTTCATTTTCTTCTGTGTGTTCCTCTGAGTGAGTTCACGTAGTGTAACAGCGCAACGCTTCTGGGTTGTACGTCAGAACGTAGGCTCACTATTGGCCAGCATCACACACATGACCAGCGTCGGCCAATTATGAGCCTACATTCTGACTCTCATCAACCAAAAAAATAAACAAATAAACAAATAAATTGACTAAAGACTAAAACAAATAAACTGAAATAACCCATTAACTGTCGAATTCTGTTCTACTGGGTTACATTCAAAACTTACAGTCTCTTCCGCTTCCGCTAAAATGGATCATGGATTTCTATGACATCACTGCAGACTTTAGCTTCTCATCACATCTTTTGTCCAATCAAACGCTCTCTAGAATCTAAAGCTCCGCCCCATGTTATAAACCCCACCTGGCCAAAGCCACTGTTGACACGTCAGGGACCAATATGTGTTGGAGATGTGTGTTCGCTTACTCAAACGCTCAAGTTTTATTCTGTTTTCCAACTGTACGGTGATTAAGAATGAAATGGCTAGAGTTTATTCACACTTTATTGAATCCAGCGTATCATCAGCGCTGGGATTCGCTTCATGGTGCTGTCAAGTACGAATTGAAGTCTTAAGTCTTGATCAAACTCTGAATCTCAGGAATTTTGTATTTTTGTTTTAATAAATGTCTTTTAACATTGTAAGGCCCGTGAAATTGGTCCAATCTGCCGGTCCGCCAATACACGGGGAAGGTTATCACGTGCTCTGTCCTAACTCATGCAAAGTATTGGTTGGTTAAATTTACAATACATTTAGTTATGTATTCTCTCGTTAATTCATCTGACTCCATAAATGAAAGGGTTTTAATGATATCTGTGGATCATTAATCATGGGTGAATGTTTGACTATTCCGTTTAACTCTTCAATGAAAATAATGTCAAAGTCAGTTAGAATAATCAAATGTAACAATTTATTATGTCAGGTAAATGTATCATGCCGATTTCATAATCAATTCAAAGATAATCGATACAAAACATCAAATGCTCTGGAATAGAGAGAAGATGCAAACCCAACTTTAAGAAATACGTGCGGCTGAGAGATCTATATCTCTCATCCTAACGGACCGATCTGAAATACAGAAAAGGCCCCGAACTCTCTGCTGCATCTCATTAAATAGTCAGACCTCTTTCACATGGAAACATGTGCTAACAAAAGAAGCACCTTCATGGGGGTGGGTGACCATTTGCTTGAGAGACCACCTTCCTTTGTAAGTCAGTTATCCATAAACTCTTAAAACCTAATTACCTTTTATTTTATCTATCTGGATATGAGATATCTGTACCACTCACTTTGAGGCATTTCAAATGACACCAAAAACATAACAGTCAATGATAAACATTCACATTAAACCATATTCTTGTGTGAGTTCTTAGTAGTTTGCGGAAGTGAGGTCGTATGGGGGAGGTCAAATGGTAATTAGCCCGTCTCAGACCAGGGCCTCAACCAGTATTTTCAGTCTTACAACATTGTAACCTTTTATGAAGCATTTGAGATGGCATGCTGATCTTTTATTTTATTTTTACTGTCAAGTGTATTTTTTTACTGGGATTTAACGGTAATGATGTACTTATTCACATCATCTCTTTGTTTTAAATGTTTTCGCCTTTGCATGCCTCGTTTAGTTCTATTCTTGAAGAATGTTTTGCTGTGCTGTGATTGTCCACTGTTAATTATTTGTGTCATTTATGAGCTTGTATTTTATGATATTATCACGTGTGATGGAAATATGTTTATCTGCAGATCTGTGCGCTTCCTGGTTATAAGGCCGGCAGGATTTAGAAGTGTTCGTCATCGTGTTCATTAAATGTTTTCAGAAAAGTAATTTCAGTGTCATAGCTAAAGTACTATAATATGCCAAACTCCTCACAAAAGCCCAAACCACGACCTTAGTAGAATATAGACTTTTCTCTCTCTCTTTTTATTTGATTATTTTTTTACCTCGCATCCGTCAAGGAAAACGTGCTTTGAAGCACCTTCTTTCCTCCAACGCTGGCCCTGAGGGGGTGGGGGGTGTACGACCTTACTGTACGATTGACGAACTTACTGTCCAATGATTCCAGGTGGTCTTGGCTGGAGTTTTTCGAGTCCTGCCCGTTCCACAGATGATTCAATTGCTTAATTTTCATTTCAGTGCTTCTAACTCAGTGGCTGTAAGTGGGTTAGGAATAGGATTTTAAGTGATTTTGAAAAAAATGGACAATAAAGAGAATCACATACCCCACCTTTAAAAAGTCAGTTCTTGGTTCCTCATAATGTAGGTCAAAGACAGTACACA
This sequence comes from Rutilus rutilus, assembly GCF_951802725.1. NCBI lineage: Eukaryota > Metazoa > Chordata > Actinopteri > Cypriniformes > Leuciscidae > Rutilus > Rutilus rutilus. The sequence goes on along the minus strand of NC_140222.1, from coordinate 7,690,765 downwards.
AACACACACAAAATCTATAAGCATAGGTGATCTGAGGTCAAGACGGTCAAATATCTCAGGGTTTCAGGCTTTCCACAAGATCTCCACAAGTTGCACTGCACAAATGTGTACAAGCAACACATGATAAGTTTTGCATCATGGGTTTGGTTTACCCCTAGTCTTCACTCTAAAGCATGATGTGAGGTACATCCAGAAATGCTTGCTCAGATGGTATAATAGCAAGTTAAGGAACAGGTTAGCTTAATCATGCTTACATTACTCATTTAATGACCTAACTAATGAAATTCCATAGTGCTCAGTTGTTTCTTGTAATAACCAGCACTGAGGTAAAACTCAACAAAGAAAGTCAATGTAAAGAAGCATTTTTCATCATTACAATTACTGTTGTATTGCATTAGCAAAATAAGAAGCAGCTTCTAATAGGCCCAGTTCACTGCAATGGTTCAAACTGGCTTTAACGAAGAATACAAAGATGGAGAAATATTTATGACCATTAAACAGATGACTAGAACAACAATAACAAAGCAATGTCTGAGAATCTCTATTCATACTTCAAAGATGAATTTAGTCCGCTGTATAGTGGCATGTTAAAAAAACAACCCCCAAAAACGACTTTATACTAAAACATTGCTAATTGCCCTTGAGATTTCATATAATTGGAATACATTAAATATGTCTTTATATTTTTTTATATGTAAGCCATTGTTTACCTCATATTGTATATCTCAATGGAAAGAATTGATTGTGCAATGTCTATGAAACAAAAAGTTCAAAATGTAGTTTCCCTGACTGTGGCCGTTTGACATTTAAGACATTTTCTTCTTAATGTCACCAGCCTGTGGTCAGCTGTGCAAGATGCAAAAGCAGAACAAAAGTATTTTGGTGCAATAACTTTTAAGTGCACTTAATTTCATGAGATCTATTTCAGGGACTGATAGAATAGAAGCTTTTTATGTTCTCCAGAGCACAAACACAGATAAGCACCGGATTGTTTGCCAAATATAGGCAGCTTTTCCCTCTAAAAGCAATCAGAAGGAGCAGCAGACAGTGGTTTGAGTGAGAAAACTCCTAGCAAGTCTCAAGTCCGTGACCAGGGGAAGGCTAAAGGTGATGATACACAGGGCAACTTTTTTTTGAGCAATGTTGCTGGGCAATCTTGCCGATCGATTGTTGCTTGGGCACTTTCCCATTGAAAATTGGCAGTAAATTTCTGTCTGGATCATTTAGATCAGTCATGGACCCTGTGTCTCATCTGGTTGCCCGTTGACGGCAACATTGCCCAGCAAGATTGCTCAAAAAGTTGCCCTGTGTATCATCACCTTTAAGCCTTGTCCAGCCTTACACACACTCCACCTACGAGTGTTGCAGTGTCTGTCTTGTTGATAGGCCGATTTATTAGTGAAAGTTTAAGATAATATACAGATAATAATTGCAACTCAAATCAATATTTATTAGGGGTGTAACGGTACGCAAAAATCACGGTTCGGTACGTACCTCGGTTTTAAAGTCACGGTTCGGTTTATTTTCGGTACAGTAAGGGAAAGAAATGCAAACATTAAACTGCAGGTTGTTTATTACTATAAACTTTTTTTACTATAAACACTTTTTAATAAAATATATATAAAATAAAAAAAAGAATAATAAATAAAATACTGCTGCAAAGTTCTCCACTAAATAAAATACTCTCAGTCTCAAACCAATATCACATAATAAATTTAATGAAAAATATAAATAAATAAATAACTATGATTACAGTGCAGCATTACCAATCCCAGCTTGTAGGCCTGCTCATATTTAAAAATTAAGACTGGGAAAAAAATGCTTTAATTGCACAATTTGCTGTAATTAATTGCAATTCCTCCAAGCTTGTAATCATCAATAATTAAACTTAGAATCACCTAATTAAATGAAACACCGGGGGAAAAAAGGAACAGAAAATAGCCCTATATTAAAATAATATTAAACATATATAATCAATGTATTATTTTTCAATAATCAATCAACAATCAATTTAAGATTTTTTTTTCCCATTTTTTTTTTTACTAATTATCAAAATAAAATATATTCCTACAAAGCTATTATTACCAGAGCATGTGATCAGAGCAGGTCATTTTACCATTGTTGCTAGCGTGACTATACCAGCTCAGCAAACAGAAGTCTACTACTGAGAAATTTCACATTATTTGAGCAGACTTTGCTTTTCCAGTGCATGATCGGTACATGATTGGAGTGTTTGGGCCGTTAACGACAGAGCAGAACGCGCAGCGCAAACACGGAGTCGAACATTGAGCAGAGAGCGCAGACACACACGCGCGCACACGGAACGGAGAGTGCGGCGGCGCACACGGAGCGGAAAAGCTTTTTTTCGCCCTGCAGTCGATTTCATTGGTTTAGGTTACAGTGACGACGGGTAAAACTAAAACCAGACGGGCTCTGGTAAAACTTTAGAATCATCTCAGAGAATGTCTAATATGGCGAGAAGTTTCACTCTCAGTAAACTTCCGGCTTCTGAACTGGTTGCAGTTCCTCTCTGATTCCACATGAGGGCGCTCACAGGACGAGTGCAGAATGAATGGAGGTCTATGGCGCTATACCAATAAAAATCCACTTTTCTCAGGATATAATTTTTTGTCTAGTAATTTGAATGTTGTATTCGAAAGGAGATGCAAATAAATTACACACTGCTGGGTGTTAGATTTTTTTGAGTCACTTATTTGATTTTAAAAGTCTTTTAAAGTGTCAATAACGTCATACACATGTAAGACCAGAGATACTGCTTTACGGCAATCCTTCACTCACTCTGGTGCGTTCGCGCTCTGCACTTTCTTTTCACTCGAGGCATCGACAACACAGCTGACACAGGTAAACACACGTGCTAGAAGAGTTTTTGTTTTGTTTGTTTCTGGTCCCGCTGCGGATGACACGATGCCATCAAGCGGTATCTCTGGTCGTAATCAGTCCTTCACTGACCAATCAGCGTTCATTAGCAGAATGCTAGCGTGTTATGGGCAACAACAACTCAACCTGTAAGAAATCAAAAGGACATAAGTACTCGTTCATTCAACTTTCGACCTGTAACCCATGTTGAACTTGCAAAATCTACAATCAGATCTGAGATTTCTCAACGGCAATCGGGTGAAAGAGACAAATTTAGCCGTCTAGCCCCATTGACTCCCATTCATTTTGCACTCATGGCGATCGCCCCCAGTGGAACTCTGGTGGAACTACAACCAAAATTCGGTACAATAGAGCTTAATAGGGAGTGGGCAGGCTCTCCGTAGACGGGCTCTGATCATCTGCAGGGCGGGATTTGCGCTGAACGCGAAGGCTTCCGCCACTTAATATGTTCGTGTGGAAACACGAAAATGTACCTATGTTCCGCACACAAAATATTGCATTCAGTCATTCGGTACACACGTGCACCGAACCGAAAGCCCTGTACCGAAACGGTCCGGTACGAATACACGTACCGTTACACCCCTAATATTTATTATTTATTATTCACATTTAAGTGGGTAACAGCAGAGCCCATCTACGGAGAGCCTGGCCACTCCCTATTAAAGGAGAAGTTCACTTTTAAAAAAACTTTTGCTGATAATTTACTCACCCCCATGTCATCCAAGATGTCCATGTCTTTCTTTCTTCAGTCGAAAAGAAATTAAGGTTTTTGATGAAAACATTCCAGGATTTCCCCCCATATTATGGACTCCAATGGGACCCAAACGGTTCAAGGTCCAAATGACCATTTCAGTGCAGCTTCAAAGGGCTTTAAACGATACCAGACGATGAATAAGGGTCTTATCTAGCGAAACGATCGGTCATTTCAAAAATAAATAAAAAAGTTTAAGTTTTTATAAGCACAAATGTTCGCCTTGCTCTGTTCTGTGATGCGCGTTTATGACGTCACGTAATACGCAATTACGTTGAAAAGGTCACGCTTGACGTGTTTACAAATGTGCAGAAGGAGGACCATATACACATTTTCAAATGTATTTGTGTCAGTTTAAAAAATTGCCCAGTTTTTAAAATGCCCATTTCGTGTGCGTATCCTGGGTGTTTTAATATTAAAAAGCCAAAAAGAACATTTTCTTCAGGACAGAAATTTTTCAAGCTTGACCTTTTCAACGTAATTGCGTATTACGTGACGTCACGAACGCGCATCGCAGAACAGAGCAAGGCGAACATTTGTGCTTATAAAACCTAAACTTTTTTATTTATTTTTGAAATGACCGATCGTTTCGCTAGATAAGACCCTTATTCATCGTCTGGTATCGTTTAAAGCCCTTTGAAGCTGCACTGAAACGGTCATTTGGACCTTGAACCGTTTGGGTCCCATTGGACTCCATAATATAGGGGGAAATCCTGGAATGTTTTCATCAAAAACCTTAATTTCTTTTCGACTTAAGAAAGAAAGACATGGACATCTTGGATGACATGGGGGTGAGTAAATTATCAGCAAAAGTTTTTTTAAAAGTGAACTTCTCCTTTAAGTCCTATTGTACCGAATTTTGGTTGTAGTTCCACCAGAGTTCCACTGGCGGCGATCGCCCATGAGTGCAAAAATGAATGGGAGTCTATGAAGCTAGACGGCTAAATTTGTCTCTTTCACCCGATTGCCGTTGAGAAATTGCAGGTTTTGAAAAGTTGAATGAACGAGTACTTATGTCCTTTCGATTTCTTACAGGTTGAGTTGTTGTTGCCCAAAACACGCTAGCATTCTTGCTAATGAACAGTCAGTTCAGAATGATTGGTCAGTGAAGGACTGATTACGACCAAAGATACCGCTTGATGGCATCCGAAGCAGGGCCAGAATGTTAAGGCGGACTTTTTTTTTTTAACAACAAAACAGAAACTCTTCTAGCACGTGTGTTTCCCTGTGTCAGCTGTGTTGTCGATGCCTCGAGAGAAAAGAAAGTGCAGAGCGCGAAAGCACCAAAGTGACTGAGGGATTGCCGTAAAGCAGTATCTCTGGTCGTACGATGTGTATGAAGCATTGACATTTTAAAAAACTTTTTAAAGCAAATAAATGACTCTAAAAAATCTAACACCCAGCAGTGTGTAATTACTTTGCATCTCCTTTCGAATACAACATTCAAATTACTAGACAAAAAATTAAATCCTGAGAAAAGTGGATTTTGATGTGTATAGCGCCATAGACCTCCATTCATTCTGCACTCGTCCTGTGAGCGCCCTCATATGGAGCCAGAGTGGAACTGCAACCAGTTCAGAAGCCGGAGGTTTACTGAGCGGGAACATGCTCCTGAGAGTGGAACTTCTCCCCTTATTAGTCATTCTCTGGTAACAGGAACTATACTGTACCCACAAGAAGTGTCTGTTTTCATAGTAGCTGTAAGAGGCAAACAACTTGAGTTGAGTTTCAGGAGAAAGGCTTGCATGCATTATTTTAGAATGAATGGAGCCAGGGGTAGATGTGAAAGACTTCTGTGGTTTAGAACAAAGCAGTTAACTGCCACCTAGAAACCACACAGGACCCCTTACAGTCATCTCTGTATGTGTGAGTTTACGCTCACCTGTGAGAGTTGTCTCAATGCACCATCGATTCCACAATCTGTCTAAAAAGAAATGTCAGAGATGAGATATTCAGTTCACTGCTTTTATTTGAAAAGCTTACAGAAGATTCCCGCAACTGCTGGGGGAAAAAAGGATAATGTTAAAACATATAAGGCCAATCAAAAATGTAATTACTTTTTTTTAAATGTATTTTTTTTTTTTTCAGAATTCATTTACACAGATTAACTAGAAATGTATCCATTGTTTTATATAGATAGAGAGAATGATCGAACGATAGATCAAACGATAGACAGATTGAACGATAAGACAGACAGACAGAAGAAAGAACAAACGATAGATAGATAGTGTTTTGGCAATCCTTGCCTCTCTGTACCTCTAGCTTTACTATCATGCACAGGTAGGAGTGAAGTTTTTACGCAGACACACAAAGATTTTCCAGAGATTATTGCAGCTGAGGTTTGTGGTTTATTGTAGTAAATTGTACAAACAGATGAACATACCGGTTGATTTCTTATCTTGTTTCCGGTTGTTTGCGTGTATTCTGATCTGCTAATCCGTGGTCTGTGCTCTGTTGTCTGGTGAGAAGAACGGTGTGGGCTCCCCCTACCTGTAGCTACCACTTCCTGTCACCTATGCCCCCTATATACAACCATGTGCATCTAATCACTGTCACCCAGTGTCCAAAATACTAATATAAATATATCCAAACAAAATAAAATATTATGCCAACAATAAACATACAGTGCTATGCATAAGTTTAGACACCCATGCTAAAGTTGACTAAAAAGAGGAATAAAAAATCATCTTTTGGAAATTGAATTTAATGCCTTAATTTAAAAATTAGGAAAAATCCAACCTTTAAGGACACCAATTTTCTTTGTGAATGAATAATGTATCGTAAATAAATAAATGTTCTTCCTTGGCCTTTGGAATTAAAATAGCCCCACATCATCACATAGCCTTCACCATACCTAGAGATGGGCATGGAGTACTTTCCATAAGATCATCTCTCAATGCAAATCAAACTAGCTATTAGGCTAACTGAAATAAAACCATGCCAATCTCTAGGTATGGTGAAGGCTATGTGATGATGTGGGGCTATTTTAATTCCAAAGGCCAAGGGAACTTTATCAGGATGCATAGTATCCTAAAAAAATAATTAAAAAAATACTTAAAAATAAAAATCTGCCTGCCTCTATGGGAATTTAACATAGGGGTGTCCAAACTTATGCACCCTGTATTTTAAGGAAGAACATTTATTTATTTACGATACATTATTCATTCACAAAGAAAATTGGTGTTCTTAAAGGTTGGATTTTTCCTATTTTTTAAATTAAGGCATTAAGTTCAGTTTCCAAAAGATGATTTTTTTATTCCTCTTTTTAGTCAACTTTAGTATGGATGTCTAAACTTATGCATAGCACTGTAAATGGCTCCTACAGATATATAGATATTGTGGTTAGAAAACTCATGATAATGATAAAAACAAGTTTCTAGAAGACAAACATATGATTTCCTTTAAAGTTCAATTAGGCCTACCTATATAACTTCTGCAATCCAAAAACAGAAAAAGCTGCTGTGTACAAGGTGATGACAAAGAGAAATATGATTGCCAGTAAGTCAACACCCTCCCTCCCTCCCTCCCACCCACCACCACCACCACCACCACCACCACAGGAAGCGGATTTTCTGCTATAAAATAAGCGCGTCTGTATATCAGTCAGTGCAGAAGGTGCAAGTCTGAGTGTTGTGGAGGGCTTTCCCGACTGAAGGAGAATTTTTATTTTTTTCATTCGTGTAAACTCGTATAAATCTATCGATCTGAAGTCAGTTTATAAAAATCTCGCTTAGAAAAGTGGAATAATAATAGTTGCTCGTTTAAAACCGGCTCAATGACACCGATCAATCTGACACTCAATGGAAAACTTTCATAACTACAATGGACTTTGTTTACTCATTTTTTACTCGTACAGAAATATGTTTATTTTAATCTTCGCCGGGTTACTCGTGGACGGTGAGTACATTTAAATGGTTTCGCACTTCACTTAAACTTTAAAGAAAAATAATATTAATTTAGGGCGAATCAAAGTAAAAAAAAATGTCTTTGTGGTCTAGAGGTCTTGAAACTGTCTGGAGATTGTGAAAGAAAAACGTCTTATTCTACAGTGCAAGTAGCCTATTAAACCTTACGAAAATAAACCATGGTTTTGCTACACTAATATAGTTTAACCATGGTATATTTCTTTGCAGTAAAACTGTGGTTATACAAATGGTAATCGATCTTCCAAGAAACCTTGGTTATTACACTTTTACTATAGTAAACCATGGTTAGTTTTCTTAAGGTATGAAACCAACATGATGCTTTGTTTCTGTGCTGATGTCTTGTTCACTATTGCATTAACATTACTCAGGATTCAGTGAACTTACCTGAGAACTAATTTCTTATTCACCATTTTGTTGTTACTGTATCCTGCGGGACTTTAAATCTGTCCTTGGATCTGTAAAGATTTGAACAGGATTGCAGGAGTAATAAGACTTAAAGGAATAGTTCACCAAAACATTAATTCTGTCATAATTTACTCAGTCTCATGTTTTTCCAAATCAATCAATCCTACTTTATTTCTTCTGTGGAACACAAAACTGTCTCTTTTCTTCAGGTGTGTTTGGTGTTACAGGTGAAGTAAAGTCAGTGTTCGTGATGGAGGGAGATTCTGTCACGCTACACACTGATCTTACTAATATACAGAAATATGAACGCATACTGTGGACATTTGGAACCGACAGCACTCGAATAGCTCAAATCATCAACGCTGTCAATAAGGTCTCATTATATGATGATGTTCTTGATGGGAGATTCAGAGATTGTCTGCATCTGGACAAGACTGGATCTCTGACCATCACAAACACCACAACTGAACACAGGGGCGATTATGAACTACAGATCTTTGGTGGAAATGAGGTCCCACCGAAGAAATTCAGCATTATTGTTTCTGGTGAGTAGTTCTCTGGATGCATTTGGTTTGATTTCATTGCATTGCTGTGTCAATAGAGTGAAAAATGTTATTCTCTGATGTTTTCCAGCTCCTCTGCCTGTTCCTGTCATCATCAGTAACTCTTCACACTGTTCTTCATCGTCATGTTCATTGGTGTGTTCATCAGTGGTGAATGTGAGTCATGTGACTCTCTCCTGGTACGCAGGAATCAGTGTATTGTCCAGCATCAGTGCGTCTGATCTCAGCATCAGTCTCTCTCTACCTCTGGAGGTGGAATATCAGGATAAAAACACCTACAGCTGTGTGCTGAACAATCCCATCAGCAACCAGACCACACATCTGGACATCAACACACTCTGTCACACATGTGCAGGTACCACAGCGCTGATATCTAATATCTAATCAATAAAGTTTTAGCAGTTCTAATACTGATATGGTTTCTCTCTTCCATTATAGCAGCAGGTTTGTCTGCAGGTGAAATAGCGCTGGTGTGTGTTTCTGCTCTGGCTCTGGCTGCAGTTTTGTGTGGTGTTTACTGGTACCATCAACACAAGCTTAAACGTGCAGATCAAGCTGGTACGTGTTACCTAGAGCTGATTTCACAAAATAACGCTTAATTATGCAAAATATAGTTTTGTAAGAAAGGTTACATTTACTTCTGTGTTCTTGTTTCATATACATTCACATTCAAGACATTATCTATGTTTTTTGTTTTTTTCTCAGACGGGAAACCGTATAATGAGGACAGTTGTTCACAAAATGGTAAGTTACTGTACAACTGTGTGTATCTTGGTGGTTGAAAGTTACTATGTCAAAAGGTGTTATTTAATGAAGTCTGTGATTTTTGGTTAAAACAGGTGCAGTTCCTTTGTTAGCTGTGGAGACAGACGGTAAGATATCATGTGCTAATATTGCAGGATACTGTGTCTTTGTTCAGCATATGGTTCATGTTGTCGTGAAGCACAATCGAAACTGGCAGCGTATATCCCAGCTAACAAAAGTCTGTTCAACATTTTGCTAGCGTTCACATTAAGTTGGTTATGTTTTGTTGGTAATGGGAACGTTAGAGAATTCCATTCTATTTTAGAATTTTGCAAACAGTTTGAGAATGTTATTTTTTAAATTTCTCTGAACCATGATACTAGGTAGCTATTTCTAAATGTTGAGCGAACCCTGCCAGAACGTTAGCTAAAGATCTGAAAATGTTCACTGTTAGCTGGGTGTATACATTATAAGGTGAGGTTGAACAGAAAAGTGGAGGAGCAGGTTTATAGATTTTCCTCAGGTGAGGGGTGTGACTGAGAGGATGGCAGCGTGGGTTGTAGGAAAGCACATGGGAACTCCAAATAAGGATAATGTACATCCAGCCGGCTGTTATCGCAGAATTAATTTTCTGCATTTTCTGGGTTTAGACTGTTGGGTAAAGACGCTGGGTTCATTTAACCCAATTTGGATTGAAAGTCGTTCTTAATCTGTTAGTTTGCGCAAAAAAAAGTGAAAGAAAGTGAAAGAAAGTGAAAGAGTGAAAGAAACCTAAAATTCTCGGGACAGCAGCATGTGTCCAAATTTTAATCTTAACAGTTCTATTTCATCAGAAACGATCTGTAAACAGGGTTTTAAGTGTAAAATACCGAACTTGTCCTTTAAGATTATGCATTTATAGTTATAAGTTTAAAGTTGAGTGAACTTAAATTTGGAAGTTTACTTGTTACCTTTGTTTGCTTGAATAAGTTGGTGCAATATTAAATTCCTTAAAGTTGAAACCAATAAATCATTTTATAGTGTAGTATTTTTGTTGGTGGTGTGTCTCATGTGACCTTGTTATTTGTACATGCTGTGACTATACAAATCACAACATGTAAATAGGAAAATGTTGGCGTTATTTTGTCAATTATTGGGAGCAGTATGCTAGCTGGAGCCGTTTACCGCCAGTCTTTGTGCTAAGCTAGGCTAGCGGTGGGTGCGTCAGACAGAGTTACGGCACACACGGAGATGAGAAGGGTGTGTATGGACTTATCTAACTCTGGGGGATACGGTGAATAAGCTATAGTCCTTCTTTAAGCAGAGGGGTTATCATGTGTTCTTGTCCACTACGCCACTGGTAGTGTATGTAAATCAGCAATGTTTACTCGTTCTTATTGTTACCTGGACTGAAAAATTCACATTTATTTGTCAGCAAATGTCTGCCGGACGACACTAATAGTGCTGTCACGATACTGGAATTATCAAATACCTTGAAAAATATCTGTGGTAAGCAGGACGAGCCAGAGGGTTGTGAGAGAATGGAGCGAGGCCTCGTATCTCACGGAGGAGAGGAAGCATAAGAGGAGGAGCGATGACAGTGAAGGATGAGACAGGACCAGGCCTGGATTTTACTTTGTGTTTTGTTTATGCCTTATTATGTGTGTGCGGCAGTCATCCGTTGACATCCGCCATTACTTTTGTTTTGAGTTTATTTATTTATTAAAGTTGGAGATACAAGGCTGGTGCGCTGCGCCGGTGACGCTCGATAGTAATGATTTAATTTGCACAATACTTAGCATGCATCAGTCACAGACCCTCATAACAATGACTTAGTTGTTTGGCTAATCCCAAAGTAAAGTGAGTTACAGTAATCCAATCAGTAAAATCTTATTTTTTCGAATTTTTTCTTGACGGAATAGGTTTTACTTTTACTAGTAGTCGAAGCTGAAAGAAGCATGTTTGACCACTGTATTTATGTGAGAATTTCAGGATTTCTTTCTTGTCTAGAGAGTCATTTCCAGGTCTATAGAGAAACTTCAGAGTCAGAATGAAGCTGAAATGATCGCCAGTGTGTGAAAGAGAAACTAAAACATGAGTAAATGAGGTGATGATGAGCTGTTGTAAACTATCAATCGAGTGCTTGACTACACACTGACCCACAACTACTGCATGGATTTGTGCAGGGAGTTGTCACACAGAGGAGAGATGTGTATTTTGCAGATATTACAAATAATCAAACCTGTTTGCTGGGATCTGTGGGGGAAAGGGTGTTGCTGTGTCCTCTGAGCAAATCCAGGTTTCAACCTTTGGATGATGAGCTTTATTGATTGGCATTTCCACAGTCATAAACACAGAGAGCAATGAGGAGGTGTAAAGAAACTGCAGGCTTGTTGGATCATGTTGTGCATCACTTCTCTGTTCCTCTGTGAAATTTGTCCACCCTTTAGAACTTTCTAAAAAAACTACTTCTTTAAACTCCTCCTAGGCTGTTGGTACAAGTCAAATGATATATGCGTGATCTGACAAAAATATTTTTAATTTTGTAATTTTTTTTGTTTGATTGTTTCCAATTTAAGCCAAAGATTTTGGGTGAGTTTAGCCTATGATGAATGATTGACTTATATCTTCAATCTGCCAAGCAAAGGTCGAGCAAAGGTTTTGAGAGCGAATGCAAAGTTTCTCGGGGAAACACAAAGCATTTTGCAAGCGAAAGAAGAGTTTCTCGGCCGAACGTAAACGTTTTGTGAGAGAGCGCTAAGTTTCTTGGGGGAAGGCTAAAGCATTGACTACTTATTTTTCCTCCCAACTCATATTTTTTCCCACCACCATGTCCCTTCAGGGGCTCCGTAGTTATACAGGCTGTAGGAAGTCACAAGGTTAGTTGTTTCCATCCAAAGTTGTGAATTAAATTAGAATGTCGCATAAAAACATTTGCTTAAAGCACCATCCCATGTGTTTCCATAATCACTTCTCAGGACACTGGGACACAAAGTGTCAGTTAATAAAAATTGTCTGCAATTTGCGAAGCCACCGTGTTTATTTTTTTATTTTTGTTAAAAACACTAATTAAACGTTCTGATGTCTGGTGTTTGGAAATACAACTGCGGTTCAATCACATCTGAAAAACTGTTTCTGTTTGTTCTCCAGGTGTGTTTGTTAAGGAAGATAAAATCACGTCAGTGTCAGTGATGGAAGGACAACCTGTCACGCTACACACTGATGATGCTCAAATACAGGGAATGGAGAAGATATGTTGGAAGTTTGCGGATTCCAAAAAACACAACGCTAAATTTGTTGTCATAGCTACACTGGATAAAACGAACAATGAAGAACTTCCATATTATAGAAAAATTCTCAAATTCAAAGACAGTTTAAAACTGAACCTCAACACCGGATCTCTCACCATCACTAACATCTCACCTAAACTCTGTGGACATTATAAACTCCACATCACCAGCAATGGACAGATGAGCATGCATACATTCATTGTTGCTCATGTGAGTAGGTCTTTCAAAGCTTTTAAATGTCTTACTAAGATGAAAACTATTAATAAAGAGTTAAATGTTCTTTGCATCTTTTTTTTTTAATAAACATAGAGATACAATATGTAGTTTTTCTGTCTTTGTCAGTGCTCCATATTTCATTGTGAATAGTTAAAAATCACTGTAGTGGGAAGACTAATTTAATTTGTAGATTGATGGGAACATTCAAATACTTTCCATATTTTTACAGATTCCATTGAGTAGAGAGCGGATCCTAAGCCGGAGACAAACCTGCCCTTGATTCCAGTGTATATACACTTGAATATCATCTACATTTAAATTCCACTGACAAAAATAAACATTTTGCTATTTTTTTTTAACCATCTAACATCCTTAATGAAAAAAATGCCTTAATGATAAAGATAAGGGTTCTGTAAGGCTGACATAAAATGTGTTTTGTCACACTACACCTATTTGTCAGGAGAAAGGAGCATTGTTGTGTTATTGTTGGGTTTAATAACACAACAGTTAATTTGTGTATGTTATTTTAAAACCGCTGAACTATTATTATACTAGTATTTTTGTATTTTAGTATTAACTCATTCCCTACCAGTGTTTTTTTTTTTTTTTTTTTTTTTTTCACAAGTGTAATGGCCCCCCAGAATTTTTTTTTTTTGTACAAATATCTGAACATGCAATATATTAAAAGAAAGAATAGACCCTCTGTTTTATTCCAGCTTCATGCATTCTTTTCTATTCATTTATTCAAAACTTGAATGTGGCATAAAAAGTTTCATAAAAAAAGCAAAATTTTGAGCAATAGCACATTTTTGTCAAAGACTACATCCAGAACGGATTCAAAACATAGATTGAGTAGATTGAATCCGTAAACACCCCTAATATAAATAATAATATAAAGCTATAGCTCGTTCTGGGTCGACATTTCATTCTGTAACATTAGTTTTGATTTATATGCTGTTTCACAAGTTCACATGTTAATGAAATCTGATGTAATATTATAATGCGTATTTGGCTTGCTGTCCGGGGGGTTAGGGCTCCGAGCTCGGAATTCGGCCCGACCCCAGAGTACTCCCCCCTATAAATGTATAGATCATAGGCATCTATGAGCAGGTGATGGGGTGGTGATGGGATGCTGAGAAATTAGTCATGAGACAGGAGGTAAGGGAAGGCTTTATTTATACTGGCTATTCTTGTGCTGATTGGATGATTACCTGAACATGCTCCTCCCGAACTTTGTTACATAAAACTTCATTTAATGTTGATGATCACGTTATTTTACATATACATATGATTACATATGAGATCTCTTGTTTCTGCTTATGTTTTGATCAGGAGATTCAGTAGGCTTACTTGTACAGGAGATGCTTAATAGCGCCCTCTAACAGTGAAAACCGGAAAATTCCGTCCATGGCAGGGAAAGAGATAATAGTTAAAGTAGTATTTTTTTTTTCTGCATATTTTTCCCCTTTTAATTTTCTTTATATAAAAAGTATTTAAAGAAGTCGTGACATGAGAAATCAAATGTGTCTCAATCTTTTGACATATAGACGTATTTGTACCATCAAAACATCATTCATGTTTATTATAGACAAAGCGTTTATTTAATCAAGCAAAAATTTATGAAAATCGAATAAACTCCACTTGTTAAGTATTTTCATGCTACTTATATGAATCATTGTAATAATAATAATAATAATAATAATATATATATATATATATATATATATATATATATATATATATATATATATATAACCTTTTATTTGTACAGTTTTGTAAATTGTATTTTTTAATATGTATATTCATATTAAGTACATGTAGCCTTTTAAAAGTAGGCTACACACATTTGTAAAGAAAAATATTTTTTTATCAAAGCTATGTGTTTGGTCCTTATTGTTCAAAATGTCACACATTTAAATGTGCAGATGTGTTTGTAGATTATATGTGCTGAACTGCAGTCGAATCGAATCATTCATTATTTAAAAATCACATTCCATGCATTGAAATGAGTAAAAAATGATCGTAAGAAAAAAAATTAACGAAATTCAGAAACTTCGGAGTAGAGCAAATCAACTTTCAAACACATTTATGACGGTGGCATCACATTCTTAAGTTAATGTGTTTATGTGCACAAGTTATCTAATGGAAATAGTGTTAATTAAAAAACATACTTTTTCAAAACATAACAGCTTCCAAATTACTCGTAGGCTACACCACACCCACTCGAGGTAACCACTAACCAGGGGCGGGGCTTTGTCGAATCACATCATGACTTTAACTTAGGCTACAGGCACCTTTTTTTCTTCATATGAGTTGTTGTAAACAGAGATACAGCAGGCTATGACTCTTTTGTTAACGGCTAATTCTGAGGATATCCCTCGCGCACACAACACGTACCGACGGTAAGACGACTTTCTAAATTTAAACTGCACGACGTAGAGTTGAATAATATAAGTCTATCATCATTCATTTTCATTGTAGGCTACAACAATGTACTCGTGAGATTATTAAATTAACGTTTCAGTTAGTCATTATGTAGTAGGCTACCATGTTTTAAAGGGCAATGTGTGATAGGCTATAATGACCCTTATTTATGTAGACTATATGTGCAATATATTTTTTTCCCCCACAGAAACAACTCTATTCATAGGGACATTTTTTAATTTATTAATTCAAAATTATGTTTCATGGCCTGTTTCAGTTCAACACCCATTGACAGATATGGGGAAAAAAAAACATAACGAACCATGTGCATAACGCCGTAACTGTAAACAGTAGCCTAAATGCTGCACAACGATTAACGATTCATTCATTCCTTTGAGCAAAATAGCTGTCAGTTAACAGACTTTGACCAATCAAGTTCCCCCTTAACTGTAGGCTGTAACCATAGGCTGTAACAGCCAAGATAGGCGGTACTTATCACATTTGAAAGATATCATAGATACAGACGGTTGGTCTGGGAACGCCCCGTCACGTGATGTGAATTTAGCCCGTGGGGGAAAACATTGCCTTGGCGCTCATTGAAATACACGGGGCAATCATGCCGAAGAGTTGCTGTGTCGTTTTCTGTACCGCCAATAAACAAACAAATTATGAATTGAAGTTCTACATCCTTCCTAATAAACACACAGAACCGGAAATGGGGACAAAATGGCTTTTGAGCTTTCTTTTTTGAGATTACTGTGTGAGTAGATCCCTGTGTGATATAGTAGTGGGTGTTAAACTCGTATTAGGAAGTGGTGGGCTAGTTTTGTCTACATCCCTTACGAAAAAGAAATCTAGTAATCCTATAAGATTTCTATAGTAGTGTATAATACGTATGTGATGTTCTGTAATACCTCTATAGTATGTCCCAAAATACTATAGTATTCCTATAATATTTTGTCCCAAAATACTACAAGATTCCTATAGTTGTTTTTCATAAGGGATGTCTCATTCACATTAGCGTTATCAGGCTCATGACGTGAACCTATGGATGGAGTAGACTGCAGTCTGTGAGTTAGGCTACTAGAGGACTTTAGGGATAACTGTCAGCACAGTCCCTCGGCAACTTCGTACTACTGATCACCGTTTTACAAAAGGATTTAATAGTTTGGAGTGAAGCATACGTACAATTGGTAAGTGACAAGGTTTTATGGAGTTATGCAACATAAGTTGATTGATAGGCTAATGTTACCGCTACAGCTACCGCGATGTCTTGGAGATTCAACCAGATAACTAAATATGTCTGGAAACGACACCTCCGGCCATTTGGTTGGGTCATTGACACAGTTTTTAATTAAATGAGGGCAATCATATGTAACCTATTGCAGTTAATTTTACAATGTACCGTTGCCGGTCGGCAGGCGTCAATGACTCGCAATACCACATTTTTGTCATTCAAATACACACGATGTAAGCAGTGTTTTCCCCCACGCCGACTCCACCCTCGCCACGACCCCAACTATGACTAGAGACTAGATAGTTGGGGGCGTGGCGAGGGTGGAGTCGACGTGGGGGAAAACCATAGACTGTAAAAAATAGAGGAAAACACAGCGAACATCGTGTGTATTTGAATGACAAAAATGTCTTATTGCGAGTCATTGACGCCTGCCGACCGGCAACAGTACATTGCAAAATTAAATGCAATAGGTTATGATTGCCCTTATTTAATTAAAAACTGTGTCAATGACCCAACCAAATGGCCGGAGGTGTCGTTTCCAGACATATTTTGTTATCTGGTTGAATCTCCAGGTAAGACATTGCGGTAGCTGTAGCGGTAACATTAGCCTATAACTCAATCAACTTTCGTATATGTTGCATACTATAACTCCATAAAACCTTGTCACTTAACAATTGTACGTATGCTTCACTCCAAACTATTAATCCTTTTGTAAAACGGTGATCAGTAGTACGAAGTTGCCGAGGGACTGTGCTGACAGTTATCCCTAACTCACAGACTGCAGTCTTTGAGTGTAGACCTCGAACTACTCCATAGGTTCGCGATTGGCCTATCAAGCGAGCCTTCAGCTGATAACGCTAGTAATGTGAATGAGACATCCCTTATGAAAAACAACTATAGTAGCTATTCTGGGACAAAATATTATAGTAATCCTATAGGAATACTATAGTATTTTGGGATACTATAGAAGTACTATAGAGGTACAGAACATCACAGAAGTATTATACACTACTATAGAAATCTTATAGGATTACTAATAGTTTTCCCCCACGGGCTAAATTCACATCACGTGACGGGGCGTTCCCAGACCAACCGTCTGTATCTATTGATGATTCTTTTGGAAATGGCTGAATATTTTAAATTACTTTTTATGCACTTGACATTGCTCAACATAGCCTAATTGTTAATGTTCTCTTGATTTTCAGATGCTGTTTCATATATCTGTTGGTACTGTTAATAGATACAGGTAAGAACAGAGCAAATACTGTACAGTAGTGATGGTTGATTTGCTTCGTGAAGCCAGAGAATGTCTAATAAGGCGAGAAGTTTCACTCTCAGTACACTTCCGGCTTCTGAAATGGTTGCAGTTCCACTTTGATTCCATATGAGGGCGCTCACAGGACGAGTGCAGAATGAATGGAGGTCTATGGCAGTATACCCATCAAAATCCACTTTTCTCAGGATATAATTTTTTGTCTAGTAATTTGAATATTGTATTCGAAAGGAGATGCAAAGAAATTACACATTGCTGGGTGTTAGATTTTTTAGAGTCACTTATTTGCTTTAAAAAGTATTTTAAAGTGTCAATGACGTCATACACATTGTACGACCAGATACTGCTTTACGGCAATCCTTCAGTCACTCTGGTGCTTTCGCGCTCTGCACTTTCTTTTCTCTTGAGGCATCGACAACACAGCTGACACAGGTAAATACACATGCTAGACGAGTTTTTGTTTTGTTTGTTTCTGGTCCCGCTTCGGATGCCACGATGCCATCAAGCGGTATCTCTGGTCGTAATCAGTCCTTCACTGACCAATCAGCGTTCATTAGCAGAATGCTAGCGTGTTATGGGCAACAACAACTCAACCTGTAAGAAATCGAAAGGACATAAGTACTCGTTCATTCAACTTTCGACCTATAACCCATGTTGAACTTGCAAAACCTACTATCGAATCTGAGATTTCTCAACGGCAATCGGGTGAAAGAGACAAATTTAGCCGTCTAGCCCCATAGACTCCCATTCATTCTGCACTCATGGGCGATCGCCCCCAGTGGAACTCTGGTGGAACTACAACCAAAATTCGGTACAATAGGACTTAATAGGGAGTGGGCAGGCTCTCCGTAGACGGGCTCTGGTGAAGCTTAGAAACCTTTATGAATCTTTTGTTTAGAATCAGTGGTTCGGATCGTGTATCAAACTGCCAAAGTCACATGATTTCAGTAAACGAGTCCTGCTGACCATAGACTGTAAGGGGGCGATGATCACTGCAGAACCCATGAATCATACGTGTTCATTGAGATCGACCCGCAGTGGCGAACCATTGAACAGATATGGGTTTTAGCTGATCTCTGATCAGTTTTATAAATTTGTGGACGTTTTTTTTTTTTTTTTTTTACATTCTCTTTATTAAATTTTCTTTTTTACATTGTCACAAAAAAAAAAAAACCTTCAACAAAATTCACTTTGCAAATACAGTGTGCAGAAATATTCTTATATGTAGGCTAAACAATTCATATTTTAACACAGGTAATGATGTAGTGAAGAGGGGGGGGGGGGGGGGGGGGGGTGTTAGCAATTTGTGGACGTTTTAATGAGACAGTAGTATAATTGAAGGAAATAATAGTAGTAGTCTCTTATTGGTTTGTTTAGTTGAGCAATCCATGGAACAAACAAAACAAGCCCTGGAAATTGATAAAAGAACACATATTACACAGACACTTGATAATTAATCTTATTAGATTATTAGATAATTGCATTTGATCGATTTTACAAAAAAAAAAAAAGTAATAAAAACTCAGTGAGTGTTTTAGCGCAATTTTCTCACCTCATGGGATCACAACACTAAGAGATAGTAAATCTTTTCCTGGATTTTTTTTTGTGCGTTCCCGAGATTAGACCTTCCTTAACATAATGCCGAAAACCCGAAGTCTCTAGGTGGTCTGGTTGAGGAGTAGATAGAAGTGCAAGATTGGTGCGCACAGACAGAACAGAAATCATGAGTTAACAAGCGCAATTTTGTCCGGTGGAAAATTGCGCTAAAAACATTTGGATTTGTAAAAGGTGTTTTATGCATGTTTGGCCTGAGTATCTGTTGCAAGTACACCGTTGTGACCAGCAGGGGTCGCCAGAGTTTTGAACACTTAGAAACAGTGAATAATTTTGCGAAGCAATTGGTTCAATTGTTTCGAAGCTTTTCTCCCATCACTATACTGTACTGTACAGTAGGGTACTATGGTTTGAAACTACTAGTGAAATATTTTACTTTGCAGTTTTATGACTTAATACTTTTTTTTGCCATTACAATTTATTTGCAAAACATTTCCAGCATGATTTAAGAAGTTCCAAAGAACATTTTACATTTGAATGAAATAAAATCTGACTGTACAAAGAGTCACTGATCAATGTAAATTTTTAAACAACACTTGATTTCGGACCTATAAATTCAGAAATAATTGTAATATTAAATATTCAATGTGGTTTCAGACTTTTGGACCCCACTGCATAATAATAGAGAACAATTAAATTTATGTAAAACTTAAAAAAAGTTGTTTTCTCTAGCTTCTCTGCATCCGGTATTTGAAGGCGTTGAAGGAGGCTCTGTCGTTTTGCTGTGCAGTCACAGAAGAATTGTACTTGAAGACAGACAACTGACAGTCTACTGGAGACACAACGACACCAGGAATGTGTACGATATTATCCATGGAGAAGTTTCTGTTAAGGAACAAGACCCAGCGTACAAGAACAGAGCAGAAGTTTTACCTGAAGAGCTCAAGAACAGCCAGATCTTTCTCAAACTCACCGATCTTCAGCTCTCCGATGGAGGAACATACATCTGTTTCATTCCAGATGTGGGAGTTCATCACAGTACACGACTGGTGGTCAAAGGTGTGTTGTGATGCCTCCTAATTTTATACATTTGGAGTTTCTATGTGATTGAAATCTAAACAGAGTTGGTATAAATAGTCAAATATGTTGTACAATATTGTTTTGCTTGGCAGATAGCACACCACACATATTTTGGTCTATTATCAAAATATCTAATAGTTTTCAAAGCGTTTAATTGTACTCCTAATTTTTGCCTCCACAGAACGGCCAGTAACAGAACGGCCAGTAACAGAACACAGAGCAGCTCGAGTAAGAAGCCATGGCACAGAAACAAGCCTGGGAACAACTCTGCAACTCCTACTACTTTTATCTGGATTCATTCTGCAATTTATTTGATTCTGTTCATTGTATTGTTCCATTGCTGTATAAATTTTACTTGTTTAAATGTTGTTTGTTGAAAAATGAAAGTTTTTTTTACATTTACTCAGGGATTTTTAAGCCGACAAAGTTTGAACCCCTTTCTTGCTTGCGCAATTTGTAAAGTAAATATTTTTTAATCAAAGCTATGTGTTTGGTCTATTTGTTCAAAATATCAAAATGTGCCCATGTGTTTGTAGATTATGTGCTGAACTGCAGTCGAATCGAATCATTCATTATTTAAAAATCACATTTCATGCATTGAAATTAGTAAAAAATTAGGCTACGTAAGAAAAAAAAAACTAAATTCATAAACTTCATTGAGAAGAGCAAATCAACTAATCAAGTTAGCCTTGATATTTGAGTTTTAGCCTGTAAATCATATCATCCTGTTTTCCCAAAAATGTCTTTTCATAAACAATGCATCAATCTGCCTTTTTATTTATAAAATCACATGTTTTCCGATCGTTTACAAACTTAGATTTTTCTTTCTCTGTTTTCTGTTTGTTTGCTCATTATTTTCACATGTTGCTGGTTAGTTTTAAGCCCATACAACAATGGCCGGAAAACATGCGGCTGATTTTTAAAACTTTTAGGCTTTACATTTTCAGCTCTTCATCGAGTTACTAATTATTTGGAAGATGTTATTCTCACTTTAGGTTTCGTTTCTTGTTGCTTAGGCAAAACAAGGCGATCTTTAAAATCTAATACACAAGGTTTTTCATTCTTCATCTGGCTGCCGCATCACGTTTCTAAACAAAGCAGGGCTTTAATTACGACCCGTAAACAATGCAAACATTTCTTCAACACTTCTATAAAGGGCAGAAAAAGTTTACTTACCACAACCGCGGAAGAAAGAGAAGATGTTTCAAACCTCTTGTTGATTTTAAAATCCCAATACTTGCTGGAAAGGACGTTTCTCATGAAACTGTTTTGATCTGTTTTGAGATCACGTCTCGAGGTCACCATTTTGTAAGGCCCGATATATTGGTCCAATGGAGGCTTTCCAATAACACGGGGAAGGTTATCACGTGTTCTGTCCTCACTCACGCAAAGTATTGTTTTGGTTAAATTTGTAATACATTAATCATATATATTTACTCGTTAATTCATCTGACTCCATAAATGAAAGGTTTAATAATATCTGTGCCTCACTGAAAGTGAGCGAATGTTTGACTATTCCTTATAACCATTAAAGGAACAATGTCAAAATCAGTTAGAATAATCGCGTGTAACAATTTAATATTTCAGATATCAGAGATCAATTCCACAATCAATTCAAATATCTAGAACATGATTATACATTGGTTACACCAAAGAATCTTACCCAGCTTGTACCTGAGATAGAGAGAGAGAAAGGGAAAGAAAGAGAGAGAGAGAGCGAGAGGGAGAGAGAGAGAGAGAGAGGGAGAGACCACCTATTCCATTCGTGACCAGCAAAGAAGAGCCCAGATAGAGCAAGCACACCTTCCTTTATCCTGTTTGCCCAGGTGACATGGGGGATGGGGAAAACCACCCTCAAATGGCTTAACCAGTTTTCTCTAAACTTCTCTAAACCTTATTACCTTTTATTTTATCTATCTGGATATGAGATATCTGTACCACTCACTTTGAGGCATTTCAAATGACACCAAAAACATAACAGTCAATGATAAACATTCACATTAAACCATATTCTTGTGTGAGTTCTTAGTATTTTGCGGAAGTGAGGTCGTATGGGGGAGGTCAAATGGTAATTAGCCCTTTGTCTCAGACCAGGGCCTCAACCAGTATTTTCAGTCTTACACCACCATACATTATAGTTATCCTTTTTACCCGCTTAGAAAAGCGCCACGTTTTATTTTGTGTCACCATGCTTGGTCGTGTAACTACTCGTGTAACTGTATTTAAATAGGGAAAACGTGGAGGTGTTTGGTCGCTTCTAACTTCATCTCTGTTTGGTCCCTAATGAATGAACTGGGCTAAGCGCTATCAAAGTGTCGCCGCGTGCAAGAGCGATTGAGTGCGCGCACTGAGACGAGAGAGATATGTATCAACTCGTCTTAGTTAAGGGAATAACATAGTTTAATATGAAAAAACGGTGCAGTGTTCCTTTAAGGCAAAAATAAAGAAGTTGATCAAATTATTTGCAGAGCGTGTAAATCTTTGAAAACCTTTATTTTTATTTGTGCATTTCGAACACTTTTCATCACAAACACACACATTTTGCTCTCTTTTATACTGTATTTTTTGCGGGTGTAAATCTTTTGCTTGCGAGTTGAAAAGTGTTGTTTGCGAATGAAGCTGTGTCTCAGTGGGCGGGCTCTACCAACCAGGATGGAAGAACCTTTTCTATTGGTCACCCTGGATCGAAGTGACAGGTTGACCACGCCCACTACATTTTCTCACTGCAGTGTCTGAGAGAAGAGCGAGCGAACTTGTAACGTGGCGAGCAACAGGTCATTTACTGATTTAAAGGTTGTATCAGCGATTTCAGGCCCAAACATAAATGATCACATTCATCTAATCTTTCCTAACGATCCGCTAGCTGCCCGCCCCATAAGCATCCCGTCAAAAAAACGCATCTCTGTAGGCAGCCTAGGCTCTGAGATCTTCACACAAAAACAGTTGGTTTCACCAACACTCAAAACCAAAATAAATAGTGTTCCAACAAATCACAGACAGGGGGAGGGTGTTGTGAGGTTTTGCGCTCGTGCACGGCTGCCTATGACGGCTGCACGCGAAAACCTCACAACACCCTCCCCCTGTCTGTGATTTGTTGGAACACTATTTATTTTGGTCTAGGCCTAGGCTTCCTACAGAGACGCGTTTTTTTGATGGCCTGCTTATGGGGCGGGCAGCTAGCGGATCGTTAGGAAAGATTAGATGAATGTGATCATTTATGTTTGGGCCTGAAATCGCTGATACAACCTTTAATATCATAAACTCAGTGGCAAGTGAACTGAAATATTATCTTGTTATGCTCTCCCATTTAAATACTTAACGTTTGCTAAACCAGTGAAGTCGGGCCAAAGGGTCGGGCTTAGTAATCATGTCTGATCTGCCATAACTTCCGGATCATTTCATTAGACTACCTGAAACTGTGATTGTGATTGAAGTCAATATAAAAAGAGACGTTATATTGACTTTTAACATCTGCCAGCAGCCATATCACCCTGTAGCCCAAGACTGGTCTCTCACTGAAGCTAAGCCGGGTTGAGCCTGGTTAGTACCTGGATGGGAGACTTTCTGGGAAAACTAGGTTGCTGCTGGAGTGGTGTTAGTAAGGCCAGTAGGGGGTGCTGACCCTGTGGTCTGTGTGGGTCCTAATGCCCCAGTGTAGTGACAGGGACACTATACTGTCAAAGAGCACCGTCCTTCGGATGAGATGTTAAACCGAGGTCCTGAGTCTCTGTGGTCATAAAAAATCCCAGGCATCCTGGCCAAATTTGCCCCTTGGCCTCTGTCCATCATGGCCTCCTAATCATCCCCATATACTGATTGGCTTCATCACTCTGTCTCCTCTCCACCAGTAAGCTGGTGTGTGGTGGGTGTTCTGGCGTAATATGGCTGCCGTCGCATCATCCAGGTGGAGCTGCACATTGGTGGTGGTTGACCATGTAAAGCTCTTTGACTACCCAGAAAAGCGCTATATAAATGTAACAAATTATTATTAACAATATTAGTCTTAAAAACTATAATGATAATATAGGTAGGCCTACATAAAATACATAACATAAATTTCTTCACACATTTTCTTTCTTTCAATTGTTTTACATGCACTTATCAAGACAGGTATTATATATTTTTCCCAGCAGTTTTTTTTTAACTTTTTTGCTGTTATGTAAGTGCATTTAAACTTTTTCATATTCATATTTAATCTTAAGTAGAATTTTAAATAACAATGACCATCAGAAAATAATCCGGCTGTTGCTTAGTGTGAATTGCTACTGTTAGCTGCTGGTTTAGGCTATATGTCATGTGCATGATCTGTCTGTTAACAAAACTGATATTTCCTACTGGTGGCTCCAGGGGGGTAATCTTTCAGAAAACACTGAAGCTTCCCCGGGCGTCGCCATTGATTAGCGGACCCCACCTGCTGTTAGCATTCCATTGACTCCCATTCATTTTGGCATCACTTTGACAGAGAATAACTTTACATCTGAGGCGTTTAAAGACTCCATTTGTCCATTATTTATTTCTAAAGAAACACGACAATGTATAAAAGGCTCCATTACCTTGTATCTTATGTTATGGCCCCGTAGAAGCAGTTTTAGTAAAAATAGGCTAACGATTGCGTCATAACCACACGACTCTCTGTCGCACAGTAGAGAGATTACCGTATAGACAGGAGGAGAAGCTCGCGGGCAATCGGGGGGACGTGGAGGCAAAATGACAAAATAATTAATCAGAATACCTAGCAAAAGTTTCTCCTGCTCCAAGCTCATGGACAGCTCCTACTCACACTCTCCGTCTCTGCAAGATTCGGAAGGTAATGATTCAGATTGATCTTGGCACAGCTACTAGAAGACAGACGGGTTGCTCACGTCAAATCTACCTCGTCAAGCTCAGTTTGAGTCTGCGCAGTACGCTTGACCATCAGGAAGTGAGAGCTTCTAATTGACTTCACTTTTCTCCATTGAATCCAATGGGGTCGCTGTCCATTTCTTTTACTGTCTATGGGTGGCTCTGGCTGCTAGCTATGCTGTTGTGTTGGCTAATAAAGTCTATTCTGCGGTAAAACAAACTACAGACTGGTTTAGCCAAGTATTTAAATGAGAGAGCATAAGAAGAGAATAATTCAGTTCTCTTGTCACTGAGTTTGTGATTGTATCAAAGTTTGTTATTGGATATAAATAACACATAATAAAACAAAACACAACACATTGTAAAATCCAGGCCTGTCCTCTCTCCATCTTCACTGTCGTCGCCCCTCATCATATGCTTCCGCTCCTCCGTGAGAGACATGAGACCGGTGCGTCGCGCATGTGTTGCTCATCAATAATCACGCCACCGGCTTCGTCCTGCTCGCCAGAGTGATATTACATCAGTTATCTTACCCAGTAAAGGGCCTGTTGCTCGCCACGTTGCAAGTTCGATCCAGGGTGACCAATAGAAAAGGGTCTTCCATCCTGGTTGGTAGAGACTGCCCACTGAGACACAGCTTCATTCGCAAACAACACTTTTCAACTCGCAAGCAAAAGATTTAGACCCGCAAAAAAGCAGCAGAAAAGAGAGCAAAAGTTGTGCATTTGTGATGAAAAGTGTTCGAAATCCACAAAGAAAAATAAAGGTTTCCAAATATTTACATGCACTGCAAATAATTTTATCATTCTCATTCGAACTACAGAAATGTGACCCGGTTTGGCAAACTTGCATAGTGTGGTTATAGCAGATATAGGGCTGCAAAGCGGATCCAGAAGTTTCTTTCACCCTGTTACGACTTGATGAACCACTGATACGATTTTGGAAACATTATTTTAAGGTAAAATAAAAAATAAATAAAAAAGTTATTTAGTGTTGCTCTAAAGCCCAAAAGTTGTCGTCATGGTGAAACCTCCAAACATTTGGTATCTCTAAAAAGAATAATTTTTTTTTTTTAAGCCCAGAATGTTCTTTTCAGGACATGGTGTTTGGTGTCAGACAAATTCACTAAAATAGATATTGTCCATTACAGAGAACACAAGTCTACTCCTGGGTCCCAGGAGGATATAACCACCACACCTCTCCTTAGCAAATGCACTTATTACACTGAGCTTTACTGTTAAGGTTTGGACTTTAATCGTTGGAGAACCCATGTGGAGTTGTGGACTCCTCCTACGAGAGGTGGAGGAAAAGTCCAGTCTTAACGTTTTGCAGATTTGCCCGCTGGTATTTAAATCCCCTTGTATTTCCACACAGCTGATCTAGAGTCCGAGAGTAACCCTCACACACATCTGACAACATGCACCGACGGTAAGACTTTCTCAATTTAAACAGCACGTAGTTGAGCTACGTTTCAGTGTACAATAATGATAATCATTATTAGGCCTATGTGGTACGCTATAGCATTTTGATTTATGATGTCTTAGCAACACAGAGACCATTCTTTCACCATTCACGGGTAAAAACAAACAAAGCAAAAAAATCTAATGAAAACTGTGCATGACGCGAGATAAATTCATTATAATCAACACCTGCAAGTGTGCACTTTGAAGAGTAAAAATTACATAAGGTTAACTAATTCAACTTTATTAAAACTGCATATGGTAATCAATTTGGACTTCTGATGATTGGAGTCATAGGCTACATGTGCGATATATATATATATATATATATATATATATATATATATATATATATATATATATTAAGAAACAACTCTATTCATACATAGGGACATTTTTTTAATGAAAAAAGTCAAAATTCTGTTTCATGGCCTGTTTCAATTCAACACTCATTGACAGACATAGAAAAAAAAGAAAGAAAGAAAAAAAACGTGTATGACTGTGAACTATAAACAAGATGTATTAAATGCTGCACAAAGATTAATTACAGTCTTCATTTATTTCATTGAGCAACATAGCTGTCAGTAACTAACATGATCGGACCAATCAAGTTTACCCTCAACTGTAGGCTACAGCCAAGATAGGCTGAATATAAAATTATGCACATTTGAAAGAGGATATTGTTGATGATTTTATTTTTTTTATGGATAATGATGGCGGAATATTTTGGCTATAATTAGTTTTTATGGACTTGACATTGCTCAGCATAATTGTTATTAAAATGTTCTCTCTTGATTTCCAGATGCTGTTTCATCTATCTGTCGGTACTCTTGATAGATACAGGTAAGAACAGAGCAAATACTGTACAGAAATGTAGGCCTACTGCTTACAAACCTTTATGAATCTTTTGTTTCGAATCAGTTTGGGCGCATGTTTCAAAGTGCCGATTCAGTGGATAAGGCCAGAGCCGTTGTGGTAGATCAAATTTTAATGGTTAATGAATCATGCGGATTCAGTGAGATCATTGAACAAATAATATCTATGGTTTTTTTTTACCAGATCTCTAATCAGTTTTATACATTTGTGGACGTTAGTATTATTGAAAAGAATAATAGTTAATAGTCTCTCATTGGTTTGTTTAGTTGAGCAATCCATGGAACAAACATATTACACAGAACACATATTACACAGACACTTGAAAATTAGAATTAGGCCTATCTTAAAAAAATGAAAATCTTATTAGATGAGTAGATAATTGCATTTGATAGATTTTACTTTCAATAAAACATTTGGAATGGGTTTGCATGTTTGGCCTGAGTATCTGTTGCAAATACACCGTTGTGACCAGCAGGGGTCGCCAGAGTGTGGCGTTTTGAACACTTAGAAACAGTGAATCATTTAGCGAAGCAATTGGTTAAAGGGAAACTCCACCGTTTTTTCATATTAAACTATGTTATTCCCTTAACTAAGACGAGTTGATACATACCTCTCTCATCTCAGTGCATGCACTTAATCGCTCTAGCGCGCGGTGACACTTTGAAAGCACTTAGCTTACCCCAGTATATTCAATGGTATCTAACAGCAATGAATTTAGAAGTGACCAAACACCTCCACGGTTTCCCTATTTAAAAACAGTTACACGAGTAGTTATACGACCAAGTATGGTGACACAAAATAAAACGTGGCGCTTTTAAGCGGGTTAAAAAGGTTAACTATAATTTATGGCGGAATAGCACTTGGGAGCACTTCGACTCGGCGCAGTAAAAAGTCACGCCTGATCCTCTTTCCAGTATTGACAGAAGTTAGATATATATATCACTATACTGTACAGTAGGATACTTAGGTTTGAAACTACTAGTGAAACGTTTTACTTTGCAGTTTTATAACTTTTTGCCATTACAATTTATTTGCAAAACATTTCCAGCATGATTTAAGAAGTTCCAAAGAACATTTTACATTTGAATGAAAGAAAATATGAATGTATAACGAGTCAATTATCAATGTAAATTCTTAAGCAACACTTGATTTTGGGCCTAAAAATTCAGAAATAATTGTAATAATATATATTTAAAAAAAAAGTGGTTTCAGACTTTTGGACCCCACTGTATAATAATAGTGAACGATTAAATTCATGAAAAAAAATTTGTAAAAAAAAAAAAATTGTTTTCTAGCCTCTCAGCACAGGTTGGTTGAAGGCGTTGAAGGAGGCTCTGTCGTTTTGCCGTGCAGTCACAGAAGAATTGTACTTGAAGAAAAACAACTGACAGTCTACTGGAGACACAACGACACCAGGAATGTATACGATATTATCCATGGAAAAGTTTCTGTTAAGGAACAAGACCCAGCGTACAAGAACAGAGCAGAAGTTTTACCTGAAGAGCTCAAGAAGGGCCAGGTCTCTCTCAAACTCACCGATCTTCAGCTCTCCGATGGAGGAACGTACAGCTGTTTCGTTCCAGATGTGGGAGTTCATCACAGTACACGACTGGTGGTCAAAGGTGTGTTGTAATGCCTCCTAATTTTATACATTTGGAGTTTCTATGTGATTGAAATCTAAACAGTTGGTATAAATAGTCAAACATGTTGTACAATATTGTTTTTGCATGGCAGAGAGTACACATATTTTGGTCTATTATCAAAATATCTAATAGTTTTCAAAGAGTTTCATTTTATTCCTAATCTTTGCCTCCACAGAACGGCCAGTAACAGAACGGCCAGTAACAGAACACAGAACAGCTCGAGTAAGAAGCCATGGTACAGAAACATGCCTGAACTCTGCAACTCCTTTTATCTGGATTCATTCTGCAATTTCTTTGATTCTGCCTGTTGTATTGTTCCAATGATGTACAAATTTGACTTGTTTAAATGTTGTTTGTTTATAGATGATGTGCTGTACTATTTTTTACACCACACAATGCACAATGCAATGAACAGTGCATTCAAAATGGCAACTAGAAATGAAAATGTTTTTTTTTTTTTACATTGACTCCATTTCTGGCTTGCGCAATTTGTAAAGAAAATATTTTTGAATCAAAGCTATATGTGTTTGGTCTATATGTTCAAAATATCACACATTTAAATGTGCAGATGTGTTTGTAGATTATGTGCTGAACTGCAGTCGCATCCAATCAATCATTATCATATTAAAATCACATTTCATGCACTGACATTAGTAAAAAATGAGGCTATGTAAGAAAAAAATTAAATTAAATTCATAAACTTCATTGAGAAGAGCAAATTAACTTTCAAACATATTTACAATGGTGGCGTCACATTCTTACAAGTTATTTAATGCAAATAGTGTAAATTATAGGTTTGATTGAGTGTATTAGGATGCATGTTATTTACTTGATGTGTAAGCTTACCTATTCAGTTTGCTTTGACTTGTCTGTATGTTTGTTTGTAATTAAAAAAATTAAAAGATTGCAAAAATAGTCTTCTTAAGGCTCAAAAATAAAGAAGTTGATAAAATTATTTGCAGAGCGTGTAAATCTTTGAAAACCTTTATTTTTCTTTGTGCATTTCGAACACTTTTCATCACAAACACACAAACTTTTATGCAGTCTTTTTTGCGGGTGTAAATCTTTTGCTTGCGAGTTGAAAAGTGTTGTTTGCGAATGAAGCTGTGTCTCAGTGGGCGGGCTCTACCAACCAGGATGGAAGACCCTTTTCTATTGGTCACCCTGGATCGAAGTTACAGGTTGACCACGCCCACTACTTTTTCTCACTGCTGCCACGCAGCGTCTGAGAGAAGAGCGAGCGAACTTGGCGGGCAACAGGTAATTTACTGATTTAAAGGTTGAATCAGCGATTTCAGGCCCAAACATAAATGACCACATTCATCTAATATTTCTTAACGATCCGCTAGCTGCCCGCCCCATAAGCATGCCGTCAAACAAACGCGTCTCTGTAGGCAGCCTAGGCTCTGAGGTTTGCACACCAAAACAGTTGGTTTCACCACCACTCAAAACCAAAATAAATACTGGTGTCGCCTCGTCCTGCTCGCCACAGTGATATTACATCAGTTATCTTACCCAGTAAATGCCCTGTTGCTCGCCACGTTACAAGTTCGCTCGCTCTTCTCTCAGACACTGCGCGGCAGCAGCAAGAAAACGTAGTGGGCGTGGTCAACCTGTCACTTCGATCCAGGGTGACCAATAGAAAAGGGTCTTCCATCCTGGTTGAGACCGCCCACTGAGACACAGCTTCATTCGCAAACAACACTTTTCAAAGCAAAAGATTTAGACCCGCAAAAAAGACAAAAAATTGTGTGTTTGTGATTAAGTGTTAGTTCTATACACAAAGAAAAATAAAGGTTTTCAAAGATTTACACGCTCTGCAAATAACTTTGTTACGCAGTATGTTTGATTGAATAAAAAAGACACAAGGAAACTCCACACTTTTACAGAGGACGCACCTTTATTAAAAAATCTGTTGTAACCAGAGATGCAGTGTGACTGTTGTTAACGGCTAATTCTAACCCTCACACACACAACACTTACCGACGGTAAGACGACTTTCTCAATTTAAACTGCACGATGTAGAGTTAAATATATAAGTCTATCATCATTAATTTTCAGTGTACAACAATGTACTCATGAGATTTGGAAGGGTTTTTAGGCGTGTGATATTGAATTAATGTTTCAGTTAGTCAGTAGGCTATGTACCATGGTTTACAGCGTAATGTGTGATATCATGATATTTATGTAGGCTATACATGTGCAATAGATTTATTTTATTTTTTTAAGAAACAACATGGACATGTATGAAATCAATGCTCTGTAACAGAAAGTCATATTTTGATTAGAAACCACAATTTGTTAAAATATTAATTGTTTGTTAATTTATGACAAACAATTATAAAATTTGTCTTATTTAAAATGATAATTACAATATTAGGCTAGTATATTTCCATGCTAAATTTGATCACTAAATCAATATCAGTCATTTTTAAAGCTTTTCCTCTTCGGTCGCCCTGCAGGTTGGAAGCGGAATTGTCCATTACCGCTGTCATAAATAATTTACGCTTTGGAATGAATGATGTCCACAGACAAGGTAGAGTTTGTTGCATGATTTCATGAAAGTATGTTGTATTGTGACATCAGAAACGAAGAAAAACGAAGTAATGACTATTGTAACGCTTGACGTAAAGCAAGTCAAATTTGTAATTTCTTATGTCTCATTCGAACTACAGAAATGTGACCCGGTTTGGCAAACTTGCATAGTGTGGTTATAGCAGATATAGGGCTGCAAAGCGAATCCAGAAGTGCCTTTCACCCCGTTACGACTTGATAAACCACTGATACGATTTTGGAAACATTATTTTAAGGTAAAAAAAAAAAGTTATTTAGTGTTGCTTTAAAGCCCAAAAGTTGTCGTCATGGTGAAACCTCCAAACATTTGGTCTCTCTAAAAATAATTTACATTTTTTTTCTTTTTTTTTTTAGAGCCCAGAATGTTCTTTTCAGGACATGGTGTTTGGTGTCAGACAAATTCACTAAAATATATTGTCCATTACAGTGAACACAAGTCTACTCCTGGGTCCCAGGAGGATATAACCACCACACCTCTCCTTAGCAAATGCACTTATTACACTGAGCTTTACTGTTAAGGTTTGGACTTTAATCGTTGGAGAACCCATGTGGAGTTGTGGACTCCTCCTATAAGAGGTGGAGGAAAAGTCCAGTCTTAACGTATTGCAGATTTGCCCGCTGGTATTTGAATCCCCTTATATTTCCAAACAGCTGATCTAGAGTCCGAGAGTATTCCTCACACACATCTGACTACAACATGCACCGACGGTAAGACTTTCTCAATTTAGACTGCACGTTGTTGAGTTTAATAACAGTCTCAGTGGGGTTTTAACATTAAGTTAATGTGTGATTTAGATAGCATGTAGGCTAACCATATTGAAATTGAGAAAATGATGGTTTTTACTACAAATAAAAAAAAACTTAATTGTAGTTAAACCATGGTAACCACAAATTAACCATGTTTTTGCGACAGTAATAGTTTAACCATATTTGACGAGACGTGTAGCCAATGGTCTGTTGTCTGACAGAAAATATGTAAATGAGAACAGCTTTTTTTGGACATTCGGCTGTATTATATATTAAAATACAGTGTATGAGCACGGATTATGAAAAAAACAAACATTATGCAGAATGCAAGTATAGGCTACGACGTGAATATAGTATAAAGCATGAAGAAAAATATGAAGGTAAAAGAGTAGCAAAACTCGAGAGCATGTAGATGTGAATTTGACAACTTGTACAATAAATATTCGTACGTGTACACTAAATAAAAATCTGAAGTTGAATGCTGAAGTCAAACACTGCAGCAGGGCCGCCCGCCCCCGCTTTCTCTCTCGCCCTCCCGCGCCTTTCTCTCTCGCTCTCCCGCGCCTTTCTCTCTCGCTCTCCCGCGCCTATCTCTCTTTATTTCCTTTTCTATTTGTGACTAGAGTTGAATATTGAACTTTCAAAAGAGCTGTCAAAGCATGATCAGGTGTTCAGGGTGGTCTTTCAAGTTTATTGTGCAGGGATATCACGTTATTGGAAAACAAATTTCGCATATGCTGTGCCTTTTTTTTTTTTGACATGGAAAAAATATTTTAGACTCACTTTATGGATTTAATACCAGCATGTTCTACTCATGGTTTGCAGATGCTGTTCCATCTGTGTGTTGATGTTGTTAATAGATACAGGTAAGAACACCCTGGTGAAAAAAATAAAATAATGTAAAGTATTACTTGCAGCCAGACTAATTCAGGATACTTCAAAACTTTAAGTTCAACTGTGTTAATGATTAGTTAACTTGAAGTTTGCTATTTTGAAACAACTCATTTTGTACCAAGTATATTTTAGTTGTATTTAAAGTGCAGTAAAGCATAACCTTTAGTGTACTTTTGTGTGCTAAATTGGAACAACTTCAAATATACTTGGTATACTTTAAGTATATGCTTCTGTAGTGACTAATTATATGCTTGATTAGTGATATTAAAGTGTACTTTATTTGTGTTACAAGTGCATTACAAATTCATTACGAGCGTCTTCGAAATACACAAGCCAAAGGCTATTATAAGTATATTATATTTGAGGAAAAAGTATATGCTCAATAATACCTTTGGCTTATTCCAAATACTACAAATTGCACACTTTGTCTTCAATAACAAATGCACATTAATAAACAAATATTACTTGGCTAACCTTATTTATTTTTTATGTTTTTCAATGCATTTATCATATGCTTTAATACTTTCTGAAAGCAATTTGTGTCCAGGTAATGAAGTGAATTCCAAGCATGAGGAAGTAAACTTAAACATTACTGTAAAATTGAACGTAAAATATACTACAACTTCAGCAATAATGTATTTTGAAAGGATACTTTCAATGCATTGTTACAATGATCAGTTTCAGTACATAGTTAAAAATATACTTAAAATATATGTTTCAGTGCAAATAAAAACACTTTTAAAAAATAAACATAATTTTATATCTTTCTAAAATATACTAAAGTACAATTATTTTAAAGTGTTGAAAGTTGTATAGTGAAAATAGGTGTGATGAAAGTATGATGCTAATATAATTTTTATATATTTAAAGATAGTAAAAAAGAATTGTTAGTATATGAACTATTGCAAAAAGGAATCTATTTCAAATACAATAAAGTATACTCTTTTTTTTCCATAGGTCAGTACAAACAGGCTAGCAAAAAGTTGGTGGTGACCACTAATACAAATGATTTACTTTGCATTTTTATGATGTAACACTTATTTCAATACATACTGTATTATCTGCAAAAACAATCTGAACTAAAAGTTAGCCTGTATAAACTACATTAATCTTTCCTCTTGCCTCAGTGGCAGCAGCGCTGGAGCTACATGAACAAAACATGATGAATGATTTGAGATGTCACATGATCAATGGCACTCACGTACATTTTTTGAAGTAAAAGTTTGCCTCAAAATTTTTCGACAGCACTAATTAATTATCAAAAATTAAAGATATAATATACTGTTTTAGCCTCTCAGCACAGGTTGGTTGAAGGAGTTGAAGGAGGCTCTGTCGTTTTGCTGTGCAGTGACAGAAGAATTGTACTTGAAGAAAAACAACTGACAATCCACTGGAGACACAACGACACCAGGAATGTATACGATATTATCCGTGGAGAAGTTTCTGTAAGAAACCAAGACCCAGCGTACAAGAACAGAGCAGAAGTTTTACCTGAACATTTCAAGAAGGGCCAGATCTCTCTCAAACTCACCGATCTTCAGCTCTCCGATGGAGGAACGTACATCTGTTTCGTTCCAGCTGTGGGAGATCTTCACAGTACACGACTGGTGGTCAAAGGTGTGTTGTGTTAACTATACTTTTGTTCAACAGTTTTAATTTCCATGTGTTTATAATCAAAGTGATTTAAGCTGTGCACTTATTTTAAAGTAGCCCTATTGTTAGTTCTTACTCCTAATAGAGCTTTGTTTTTGCTTGTTGGTTTGCCTCACAGAAAGATCATTCACAAAATGCACAACGGCTCAAATAAGAAGCGCTGGAACAAAAGCCAGGCTGGGAAGGACTCTGCTCCTCCTAATGTCATCTGGATTCATCCTGCACTTTAATTAAATATGAATTTTGACCGTTCAATGTAAATTTTTTATAGTTGAAACCTGTGTGTTCTGCTTTTTAATGTGCTGCTCTAATCTTGTTCACTACACAGTACACACCATTTAAATGAGAACTGAAAATTAATAACATTAATTACATAATAATATAACATTTACTTAAGTATTTCTTAATAAAACATAATTTATATGAAATCTATAAAGAAGGATTGGTTCTGACGACTACATAATAAGTAGCCTATATATGGGCGATTATCTTGTTTAATTAATACTTCATTTCACATTGATTTAAAACGCGCTGCCTTTTGGCCATATCTAACTTCTGAAACGGCTTACTGAGTGTAATATTCAATAGACCACGAATAAAGGAAAGTGTCAATAAAGGATTCCTGTGCTGGCGTCTTATTATTTCCAAGTGGAGCGGCATCATATCAAATCACCACACATCTCTTTAGCAAATGCACTTAACTTTATACAGTCTCTTACTGCCACCTGCTGGACTAAATAACATCCTACTCATTACACTGAGCTTTACTGTTAAGGTCTATATGGGGACACGGGAGACTGCAGACGGCATACGGCCCAGGCAGTTTTACGCCCCTGTTGTTCCTGATGCGTCCAGTAGGGGGATATACCGCGAAATAACATCATTAAATCGATGCTTGAAACTTACACATTTAATAACCGTCCCGTCCATAGACTTGACGTGACTAATTTAGTGTTTTTTGTTCATTTAAATATAAACGTTACACTGTAGACAGTGTAGCGATAGACAGTGGAATGATTGAAACAAAAAAGTGTCAAGCCACTTTGATTTATTTTGGCCACTGATGATGGGCTGTGCAGAGAAAATTGAAAATGACATTAAAAACATGTCCATGATGTAGCTATTGGTTTGGAATGCAGTTGAAAAAAGAGCTGGGTGTTTAAAGTTTATACAAGTCTAGAGAGAGAGAGAGATTTTCATTACCTTAAGTAGCTAAAGCAAACACACACCTTTATGAGAGATGTGCGATCAGAGTTTTTGTCCAAATCAGTAAGCTATTTTAAGAAAAATTTATATTAAGATATAAATTAGATAATTAGATCATCTCATTTACAAGAAACAACTCAAACCAAAATCTACAGTACATTTAAACCATATGGGACCAACGTTTTTAATGTGGGTTTTATCATATGACGTCGGAAATAATAAAAATATGGGAGTGAGTGTGCAGTTCAACTCTTTACTTTAGAGAGAGACATACATATTGTACATACATATATGCCTATTATAAATGTGTCTTTTGTGTGTTCACACTAAACAATAATAATAATTAAAACAAAAGTTCCAATAATGTTTTTCCAGAAACCATGTGGAGTATGTTTTAATGCAAGGAGCAAACAGGGTCTTACCAGACAACAAAATAAATTTTAAAATAAAATTAATTTTGAAAATGATTGAGACAAGAGCAAAGTAAAGAGAAGACTAGAGGCAGCTAAACCTACAACCTGACCGTCAAGTACTTTTGTCTCTCGAAATAAATTATTGATCCATCTAATGACATATATAGAAATGAATTTATATCTACCCTTAGCTAATCGTTTATAAATAATTAATGTTGCATCATTGCTAAACAACAATACAGCCTCCCCCTACTGGACGCATCAGGAACAACAGGGGCGTAAAACTGCCTGAGGCGGATATCTACCGGTCCAGGGGCCTCGTTTATAAAGCTTGCGTACGCACAAAACGGGGCTGAAAACATGCGTACGCCAGTTCCTGCGCAAAAGGTGGGATTTATAAAGAAAAACTTGACGTGAAAATATGCGCACCTACACGCAAACTCTGACCCATGCGTACGCACATTTTGGAGACGGAGCAGTTTGGCGACACCGATGGTGAGTTGGAGTTAAATGTCTTTTTGGTCACTTTTAGAATTTAGAATTAAAATTAAACATAATACAGACAGATAATACAAATATAATTTCACTCACCAAGCCTGTCACTTGAAGCAAATATCCATTCCTTCTTATGTCCGCGCCAGCGAGCGCGTTGGGCCGTTTAGTGAAACTGACGCAGTTTAAATAAATAAAATAATGATTTAAACTATGTTTTACTTCTGATATAAACATTTAGATTAAATATGCCATTCAAATTATGGAGTTAAACACTTAAACATGAAATCATACTGAAAAGTTACAACATTTTTTATATTCAATTCAATCAATAGAAATATTTGTTGTGGATGCGATTGTTTTTGAACACTTTTCCTGTGGCGTGCTTTAATGTTTTAACCACAGAGATAATTGCTTATCATGATAATACCAGATTGTCTGAGAAAATAGTTTCGTGTAAATAATGCCCAAGGCCTATCTGTTTCCATTAAAAATATAAATCAATTAAAAATACAATTCGGCAAGTGGAAAAGATTGAGAAAAACTTTCTCTGA
Source organism: Rutilus rutilus (assembly GCF_951802725.1). NCBI lineage: Eukaryota > Metazoa > Chordata > Actinopteri > Cypriniformes > Leuciscidae > Rutilus > Rutilus rutilus. Next base: position 7,653,071 of record NC_140222.1, on the reverse strand, counting down.
AATGTATTTTACATTATTTGATTTATGTAGGCTATTCAAAAACAAGGCAAGGATAACTACTTGATTTGTATTAATGTAATGTTTCTTGTACCGTTTATATCATTTGCATATGATTATTCAAAATTAAAGTCAAAATTAAGTATGTGTTCTGAGTTTGTCACACCACAGAAACATGTGTTATTACTATTAGCCACCCAGCCAAATTTGAATGATAAAAAAAGCAGGCAAGTACATAAAATAAGCTATCAAAATATTGAAACCACGCCCACTCGCGGGAAAGCTGCCGTCGCCACACTCAACTGTCACCGCTACAGCCGGAATGGATGCTTCTAGGTTTTACAATGCCATGTTCGAGCCTGGACTAACGTTACCTACTATAATTATAACATAAGCACACAAGGCAACTTACACTTATTGGTGGGCTCGCACTGCCGACGATGGCACCAGTTGTCGGCGCGACGGGAGGATGAAGGCCGAGGCGGGAGATAATCGGTTCGGCCCCATTCACCAGTAACAGCGGATTATCTGTGATTCCCAGTTGTCTCCGACGAAAGTTTATAAAACTATCCAGTGTAAAATGATCACTACAGAGGCGGGTTTTGGCGGTGATCCTCAGCTGTCCATCAAGGTGGCTCTTCACAAAATTAATCCACCTCTTCTTGATGTGATCGTTTTTCGTAAATTTAAATAAGGACACCGATCTGTTTTGTACATGATCGCATCCAGGTAGTAGCCTACTCATTTCCGTGACGAAGGCATAGCTAGCTAGCAAACTGTAGGCTGTAGTAACTAATACAGTAACTCGCGATCGGCAAACTGATGTGAATGAATGTGCTATATTGTTAGGGGAGGGGCAGCGTCAGGGGCTCCAGTGCGTCATCAAGTAGGGGCGTGTCCAGGAGCTCAGGGGCTTCAGTGCGTCATCGAGCCCCCGTTTTAGCCCCGCCCAAAAAATCTGGAACACAGCAATGGTGAAAAACAGTTTAACGGTCTAACTCGACAATTCAGTACTTCACAGGTCACAGTCTTTGTAATATGTTTTAGTAATACATTTCTAACATTTATAATGTGTTTAGAATTTTTTTTAGAATTGCCTTTACAGGGACTTTAAGGTTTGGAAGTCGTTGAAGAACCCATGTGGAGTTGTGGACTCCTCCTACAGTGTATAGCAGATTTGCCTGATGTATTTGAATCGCCTTGTTTGAATATCCCTCACACACATCTGACTACAACATGCACCGACGGTAAGACTTTCTCAAGTTAAACTGCACGTATTTGAGCTAAGTTTCAGTGTACAATAATGAGAATCATTATATGTGGTGTAGCGTTTTGATGTATGCTGTCTTTGCAACACAAATACCATTCTTTCACCATTCACGAGTAGGTAAAAAACAAACAAAACAAAAAAACCTAATGAAACCTGTGCATGACGCGAGACGTTTGAATGAGACTGCAAACAAGACAAGCCAGTGCACACTTATAACGAAAGTCGTGCAAAAGTGGATAGAAAGTTTCAAGAGCTGTCAGCGCCGAGGGATCGGGTAGGGACACCCAACAAACACATTTGCGTCGTGGCAACGTCTGTGACACGTTGCATTCCTACTGTGGCAACGTCTCCATGTCTACGCGCTCGCAACATTGTAAAAAGTAGAATTGTTCATTGATTGTAAATTATTTGTAATCAACACCTGCAAATGTACACTTTGAAGAGTAAAAATTACATGATGGTTTAGCTAACTCAACTTTATGAATTAGGACATGTGCATGACGCTGTGAACTATAAACAAGATGTAGTAAATGCTGCACAAAGATTCATAACAGTCTTCATTCATTTCATTGAGCACAATAGCTGTCAGTAACTAACATGCTCGGACCAGTCAAGTTTACCCTCAACTGCAGACTACAGCCAAGATAGGATGAAAATAAAATGATGCACATTTGAAAGAGGATCGTTGATGATTTTTTGATAGATAATGATGACATCGCTCAGCATAATTGTTATTAAAATGTTCTCTTGATTTCCAGATGCTGTTTCATCTATCTGTCGGTACTGTTAATAGATACAGGTAAGAACAGAGCAAATACTGTACAGAAATGCTTAGAAACCTTTATGAATCTTTTGTTTCGAATCAGTGTTTGGAGAATGTTTCAAACTGCCAAAGTCGCGTGATTTCAGTAAAGGCTAGAGCTGTTGTGTAGAGATACAATTCTAATGGTTAATGAATCATGCGGATTCAGTGAGATATTTATTTATTTTACCATATCTCTAATCAGTTTTATACATTTGTGGACGTTTTAATAAGACATTAGTATAATTGAAAGGAATAATAGTAGTTAATAGTCTCTTATTGGTTTGTTTAGTTAAGCAAACCATGGAACAAACAAAACAAGCCCTGGAAATTGATAAAAGAACACATTGCACAGAGACTTGATAATTATCTTATTAGATGATTAGATAATTGCATTTGATAGATTTTACTTAAAAAACAAAAAAACATTTGGAATGTTTGTAAAAGGTGTTTTATGCATGTTTGGCCTGAGTTTCTGTTGCAAATACACCGTTGTGACCAGCAGGGGTCGCCAGAGTGTGGTGTTTTCAACAATTGGTTAAATTGATTCGAAGCTTTTCTCCCATCACTATACTGTACTGTACAGTAGGGTACTAAGGTTTGAAATCACTAGTGAAACGTTTTACTTTGCAGTTTTATAACTTAATACTTTTTTTGCCATTACAATTTATTTGCAAAACATTTCCAGCATGATTTAAGAAGTTCCAAAGAACATTTTACATTTGAATTAAAGAAAATCTGACTGTACAAAGAGTCACTGATTAATGTAATTTTTTAAGCTATACTTGATTTCGGACCTATAAATAAATAATTGTAATAATATTAAATATTTGAAAGATTTTTAATGTGGTTTCAGAATTTTGGACCTGTATAATAATAGTGAACGATTAAATTTATGTAAAACTTAAAAAAAGTTGTGTTTTCTAGCTTCTCTGCATCTGTTATTTGAAGGCGTTGAAGGAGGCTCTGTCGTTTTACCGTGCAGTGACAGTGACAGAAGAATTGTATTTGAAGAAAAACAACTGACAATCCACTGGAGACACAACGACACCAGGAATGTATACGATATTATCCGTGGAGAAGTTTCTGTAAAGGAACAAGACCCAGCGTACAAGAACAGAGCAGAAGTTTTACCTGAACATTTCAAGAAGGGCCAGATCTCTCTCAAACTCACCGATCTTCAGCTCTCCGATGGAGGAACATACATCTGTTTCATTCCAGCTGTTCCAGTTCATCACAGTACACAACTGGTGGTCAGAGGTGTGATGTAATGCCTCCTAATTTTATACATTTGGAGTTTCTATGTGATTGAAATCTAAACAGAGTTGGTATAAATAGTCAAACATGTTGTACAATATTGTTTTGCATGCCAAATATTTTGCTCTATTCGCAAAATATCGAAAAGTTTTCAAAGCGTTTAATTGTACTCCTAATTTTTGCCTCCACAGAACGGCCAGTAACAGAACACAGCACAGAACGGCCAGTAACAGAACACAGCACAGAACGGCCAGTAACAGAACACAGCACAGAACGGCCAGTAACAGAACACAGAACAGTTCAAGTAAGAAGCCATGGCACAGAAACAAGCCTGGGAAGAACTCTGCAACTCCTACTTCTTTTATCCGGATTCATTCGGCAATGTATTTGATTCTGCCCGTTCTGTTGTGTTGTTTGTTTATAGATGATGTGCTTTTTTTTACATTTACTCGAGCATTTTTAATAAAACATCACAGTTAAACAATTAATCTATTTTTTGTGTTCATTAATTTGAGGTTCTGTGTTCATTCATTGAAAGGTGATAATTAGGACTATCGATTATGAAGAACAGGCAGAGAATGATAGATGGTCAGTGATGCCTCTGGAGTAAAAATGAAGCCACAAAGAATTATGGGTAAGACACATGAAAAGCACACAAGTTTGCGGCCAGTACAAATTGTATTGTAAGAAAATAATTAGTTTCATTTCTCCAATAAATGCGAAAAACATCACTGAGGACTGAAAAACAGCGACACTATTAGGCACGTACGGTCCACGTGATGCAAAACAATTGACATCATAGACATCCAGCCGGCATTCGTTCCATACTTTTCAATCATGACAACATTCAACAGCAGACTTTAGTATTAAACATAATGGCTTGGCCACTAACTGTATTTAGTCCTACACAAAGCTATTCTGAATAGACATCCACGCAGATCCAAAGTGTCATATCGCTTATCAGAATTAAAAAAAGAGTTCGAGTTATTATGGGAAATTGCATTCGGTTATGGCATTCTGGTCCAAGAGGAAAGTGGCTAGTGCTGCATCTTTCCCCTTCCAGTCAAAACTTGTCCATTGAGTGTTTGTGCAGAACTTTAGGGAGGATCTACAGCTTAGAAGTCTTTTAAGATGAACCAAACATCAAGGCGATATTCCTCATGGTTGAATTTATTTTTCCTGTTCGTTAAGGACACAAAAAGGTGCAGGACTGTTTTTTTTTTCTTGATGCTAAAAAGTAAAAAAAAAAAAAATCAAGCAACAAACATTGACATGTCAACGCCTGTGTGCAGCAAAAATCTGAGTCTTTAAAAAAAAGTCTCTTAAAATCCAATATATTATTAGTATGGAAAAGTGCTAGGTGAGACAATTCTCTTCATCAGTCACTATGACCGTGGCAAAGCAGTCGCTGTCAATGGCGGCAACCAATCGAAACGCTCTTTCGAGAGCAGGCAAGCTTTGCAACTCAAACCGTGTCGTTTACGAAAGCAAGGTCCGGGTCGGAGAATCGTCGGGAGGAGGTCGGGAGCTCCGGTGTGCTGGAGGTGTTTGAGGACTCTGTTGAGGACGGGAAGAGGAGATCTGCTCCTGCTGTGATGTAGAGGGACTGGATGCTGTCTTTGCGACGGCCGGGGTGCTCGCGCCGCTGGATGAGGGTGAGCGACAGGGATTTTCGGGGAGGGAGGGACCGGACAGCCGGGTGGCACAGGACCCCTGGGGGAAGTTTGACCGTTCCCGGGATGATAGGGTGGCGACGCTGGAGCTGAAGCCTGGGAGAAGACAGTGAAGGAAGAGAGGAGCTGTCAGCCGGTGTGCTGCTTCCCTGGGCCAGGACGACAGACTTAGGAAGGCAAGCTGGTTTGGATAATCTTGGCACTACCATTGGTTGTCCTACAATAGGGAGACAGAACCAATCAACCCCCAAAGCAGGAGAAAACCCAATGCAGAACCCAAGACATGCCACCAACAGTCATTAAAGGAAGACGACATGCAGTGTCTTATTCAACATACACCCTTTCTAAATGTTACAATCATTTGTTAACAAACAAGTATTCATTATTTCAATGAGCTCATTGTTTCTGCATTGAATTATTACATTGTTTAAATGAATACCTTTTTCGCTAACTGCGATTTTGTATATGTACATTTCTGAAATACTTAGCTTAGACAGTTACCTGTGATAACAGATCACTCAAAAGCCTGGAACACACCAAGCCGACGCCGACGAACTAGCGCCGATGAAAGCCGACTGTGTTGTCGCCTCGCGTCGGGGTAAAAAGCTGCTCCTCTCCTCTCGTGTTAATATTGAAATATTCGCCAAGGAACACTCAGGTAAGATGACGTAACATTAGAACAGCCTTCTATCTGTTGCTATTATTCTCGTGCACTGACTCGTTCACTAAGTTGAACAGTCAATCAGAGTTCCCTCTTTCACCGACGGCCCAACGCCGATTCAACATGTCGAATCAGCCGAAAAAAACCGGCGAGGACCAATTTCAGCCGATGGTGCGGACGCACAAAAACTGCCAGACGGTCGACCGTCGGCTTGGTGTGTTCCAGGCTTAAATTGTAATGTGGACTCATGCATTTTCTGTAAAGCTGCTTTGAAATGATATGTATTGTGAAAAGCGCTACACAAATAAATGTGAAGTGAATTGAATTCCGTCACCGCAAACATGCACATAACACCGAAACACTTGGGTTAGAAGAGATCACAACCTGCTACAGAGTGGACGGCACCGCCACCCTCTTTAAATGCGCCAGGAGCATCCCGTCCAGACCTGCGCTACACACAACAGGGACAGGACCCACACATGGGTGACTACTGCAGAGGAGAGAAAAGGAGATTGGTCCGAAACGGAGGGAGTCTGTACCTTAATACTGACCTTCCGTGTCCGAACAAACTGCTCGCTCGTCCAGTAGACTCTCAGAGCTGACTGACGCCTCCGAGTCAAGGTTCTCCTGGTCAGAACCGGGCTGGTCTAGTTCAGGAAGCCTGCAGGCGAGCTCCTCTCTGGAAGACAAACACCATACAAGAGTCACGCAATCTGTCTCGAATGTTCCAAGTGGTCTTGTGAGACTTCTTCAACATACTTTTCTTGCTTGATGGACTTGATTCGTTCCAACAGGCTTCGCTCAGCTTCTGCGTCTGAATCCAGGGGCTCGTTCTCAGGTACAACACGAAGGTCGGAAGCTGGCTTCTCCCGAATCTAGAGTCCAAAGATAGCAAATTTAACTCAAGATAATGAGATTAACATTAAAGATTCTTCCCTCATTGCCACAAAAAGGGAAACACAGAAAGGAGGTTCTTCAGTGAAGGGTCTCCTGTTCAGTTAGTCTATGGCCCTGTTTACACCTTGTATTGAAATGCGTTTTGGTGGATCGGATCACAAGTAGACGAGGCAGACGTACCCTTTTACACCTGGTGTTTTAAGTCTCTTTTATCCACTTTCAACCACTTCTCTCCTGATTTATTCGAGGGGAGGGTCTATGGGCGGGTAAATGTATGTGCTTTTTCAGATCTTTCGATCTAATGGACAAAATGAGTTTGCAAAATTTACATATGAACGCGAAAGGAAAAAGTTACTGGAAAACATTCGGAGAGCAGCAACTTTTGTTTCTGCTTTGAGAGCCGCAACATAACGCCGAATGTGGCTGTTCGAATGCATTTAGCCACATGAGCCTTTACACTGCGAAAGGAGTCTGATCTAATGCGCTATTTGACTACCTCTGGAAGTGGTGGAAAGTGGACATGCTCAAAATGTTTTCGACCCCGTTTACACATGTATACACCTGTACACCCACTTACACCTGTCCACTTGTGATCTAATTGATGAAATTGATAAGTTTTGAAGTGTGGCACAACCATCCCTTTCGAAGTGGAAATGAAGAGTGCTAGAGATGTTTCATAAAAGTAAGTCTGGAAGAAGGAAAGGTTCAACCATTTGGATGGATGTTAAATTGTATTGAGGAACTAAATACAATTCAAGTCTGGAAGTTTCCATGGCATGAGATTCAAAGGTTTGTAGGAATCAAAAACAAAAGACTAACAGTCAGACTTTACAACTTATTTGTCTTCATGCTTTATACTATTAATGTTCAAGAAACACCAATTTAAAAAAACAAATTGCCTGTTGCTTAATATATAAACAGCATGCGTATTGCTTAATATTCAGCACAACTGATTTCGCATAACTTTGAAATTCATGCCATTCACTGCAGTGACCACCCAAAACCAGCACACATCTACACCGACACCCTCTTGAATGTCTACAGGTCTAAAGTGACACTAACACATGCAGTGGGTTTAGTTAGTATTAGTAGGGTATGACTTTTGCACTGCATGCACACTGGATGCATGAACATGCCACACTACTGGGGTTCACAATACCACAGGGGCATACGTACCGCCACTTCTTTGTAAGGAGTGATAAATCTGAGAGGTAAATGCCAGCACTACAGAGACATTAAAAAAAAAGAGAAGCAAAAAAAGTGTTGCGACAGTTACTCTCTGTTGGTGCCTTGTGGAAGGTTGCGGACTGTTGGGAAAGGTAGTTGTTCAGGGGGGAAAATATGGGCATTTTTCACAGGCATCTAGAAACAAACCACTTCCAAATAATGCAGAAATGCATTCTGATAAACGGCAGGTAAGGCAAGGTAAGTCAAGTTTACCGTGTTTTGTCTTTTTAGCTTGAGCTGATTGACAGCCAATGCCTCAGCGTATTCCAGATGCTCGATCTCCTCCATTTTTTCGTTGTATCTCCGGATCTGTTCGTGAAGTATCATCTCCACACAACTGAGGATAGTAAAGATTCAGTCTTGAGACTTGACTTTAAAACAACAGATTCTTATTAAGGACACACTATAACTTGCAGTGTTCTTACGTGGTGGTTTTGGCAACGTCCTTCATGCTCATGAGCGGGTCGGCGCTGTCCGGACAGCGGAGAATGCAGGGGGCAAAAACAATGGCCAGAGAGTTTGGCGTCATCCGATTGCTCTTCTCTTCCTTCGCAACCCTGAATTGAAACCAGAGCATTAACACCTGACTGCTGCAAAGTATTCTACACACAGCGTTTGTTGTGTACGGAATAAACTCATCTGTACCTGACAAGGTGGAAAATGAGTCTCTCTAAGGTGTTGAAGTTTGCTGTTGGAAGCTGTTCCAAAACTTTGTAAATGGCTTGCAATTGCTCTTGCTTCTCAGGCAGTTCTATGGAAGACAACAGAAGCGTTATAGCAAGCCTGAGGAATACCATAAGGACAAGAGAAAGGTGTCATGGGGACCAACCTATGGCACGGAGGAAGTCATTGTAGTGCGTGAAGGTCATGAGAGGTTCGGGCAACTCCCTTAGCCACTGTTTGACCAAGCCAGTGACCGCATGGATGGGGTAATCCTCCAGACAAACATTCTCTGGGCCTTCACAAGTCATTAAACAAAGTTATCAAAGTGGGCAGAGTAAGCTACTAGACCTCATGCCAACAGTCAAAAGTCTGGTTATGTGAGACTACAAAGAGGTTGTCTTCCCAATATGCCATTGAGTTCTAGTAATATCCATGATGGCTCACCTGCTTCCAACAGCTGGTGTAGCTCCTTCATGCGATTGGCTGAGCCGGACTTCCTATAAATGCCCTCTGTGTACAGGCCGTTCATTTCCACGTGCTCCATCATTATCTCCAGAACCACTGGCACAGGGGTCTTGTTATTGACCAGGTGGCACACGCGCACACCAAAGTGTTGAGATCCAGGCTCATCATCACACTAGACCCAGAGCACACAAAAATCAACAAGATGTTTACATGACTGCTTCTCCAAAATGCTTAGGATTGGATTCTTACCTTCTTGGAGCAGAATGTAGAGCAGTCTATGACTATTTTACTAATGCACTTCTTATGGCAAACCATTTTGCAATCTGAAACAAAAATGGTTCGTCATCAATGTCGTCAGCCCGATTGAAGGTGAATCAATAGGGTAAATATCAGAGATACTCACAACTGCACATGTAGGCCTTCTCCATACCCCAGATGTATGAGGTGCACTGATCACAAGACTGAATGATATTGACTTGGTAGTTTGAAAACACATGGTCCAACGGATTCTCCAACTAATTCCAGACAAAATGTTTACATTTATTCACATTGCAGAGTCAGTCTGAGAGAATGGATGGTTGGCTAGAAATACTTACGCTTTTAGCCTTCTTCCTTCTCATCTTACGACCTTTGGGGGGCTGAGACAGATTTTTTCCCAAGGCAAGTTAAAAAGTTAGCATGTATTTTAAGTTATCAACATTAATAACTGTTATTTAAATCAGATAATAAAAGTCTTGAGGGGTAATGGGGGATGCATGAACTTTCACCTTGGCTGGTTCGGCCTCTTCTTTTTTGATCTCCGCTCTGATGAAGCCGTCCAGAACTGACTGGAAGAGATTGACCACCAGCGGTACCTCACCCTTCTGCTTTTCTCCAGCCAGACTGATCACTTTATTCTGGTAGCAATTCATCAAAGCCTTATACCCGATTTGTGATTTCTGTAGATGCGTGAAGGAAGAATAAATCAATAACTAGATGTTTAAGTATTCTGAATATAAGTTGTGTTTGCCCACGCAAAGCTTGGATGATGTAGGCAATTTCCAGGATTTTGCTTTCTAGTTGCTAAGATGCTTTTGTCCACATGGCTGTGCAGTTGTTAGCATAATGTGAGCAGTTGCTTGCAAGCCCAAGTCAAAAGATCTCAAGTCCCTCTATTAATGAAAATATCATTAAGACATACAATATTTTTAAAACATATCTTTAATGTCCATTGTACAAATGGTTTGTTATTTTCCTAAGTTTAAAACTCAATGTTAATGATTTGAGCAAACTTGTAATAAGCAATAATAATGATTGACCTAACAAATCGATTGATATGATGTAGAGTATGTGGTCTACTGCAGTTTTGGGATGTGTTGGTTGTATTAGCTCTACTCACAGAGATTGAGTACATCCCCTTGATGTTTTCTCTAAACTGCACAGTGGCTGTAATGAAGATGTGCTCTGTTCCTGAAAGCTGTTTTCCCCGTGAGCGCAGGTCATTCACCTACACCGCAAGAGGGAAAGAACAAGTCTGAGTGGATGCAAAGTCTGTCAGAAATTGTATATATTATAAACAGTTTTTTTTTTCTTTTTTACACTCTTCAATCACTATAATAACCATTCAATCAACAATCAAACATCTTGCAGTCATATCCATTCTTCATACCTGATTGCCCAGAAACTCATCGAGGTTGCGTAGCTCATTCGTGTTGGTGATCACACGGTTTAGCGAGGCGTTCCACTGCTCAGAGGCCCGAGTCGTCGAGTGACTGATCATGATGCTGGGAGTCCGACCTAGTCGTCCCGGATGAGACTTTGAATTGTGTGAGCGTGATGGAGAAGTGGCTATGGAAAAGGACAATAGAATGAATGAAGGAAGAATACATTGATCTAAATTAATCACTATGTTATCTTTGCAGTATGCACCTTCTCTTTGATCCAAAACGGAAGCCATGCTCAGGTCTCCATCTTCTGGGGTCTGAGCCTCTTTATGTGGACGCTTCTTCAGGATCTTCCTGAAAAACCCTGTTGTCCTATGGAACAAAAAATGACCATTTCATAAAGTTAGCTGTTATAAGGCTTTGGATATTTATTAATAAACACCCTAGTAAAACATGCTGGTAGGTCCCCTTAGGAAGGGATTTGACACAAAACACTCAAGAAATCACACACCTCTGCACAACAGAATTTTAGGAATCTCCCTCTCTCATAGCAGATGCCTTGCATCCATATAAAGGAGTATGTAACCTATGCCAGGAGTCAGACAAATGACTACCACTGATGCGAGCCAGTGGCCTTGTTTTCCCATGAGTCCAAATGAGTCAGATTTCCTGTGTGACCATGTTCTACTACTGATAAGAGTATACATTTGGGTTGGATTAGTCAATTAACCTTTTTTTTTTTTTTTTTTTTGAGTCGTGCAAATAAAGCAACAGCCTGACACATAGTCTATGCAAATATGTTAAAAAAAAGGTTTCTAGCTATGCTCAGTTTCACACATTGTGAAATGTGTCAAAATGAAGGTCATAACACAATGCAAGAACACGTTACATTTTCAAGGGATGCTCTAGAGGACGCTAGAATAAACTGTCCTCTTCTACAGTCTGATCTGTTTTGGTGAAGCAACAGTTTGAAAAGAATAAAAGGTAGTTCATACTGGTAGGTAGGACAGTACCTCTCTGGGGTCGATGGCTGGAGAGGCGATACTTCTTGCAGGCTGTGGCTGTCGTGACCTTTTTCCTTCAACGTGTTGGCCTTTGTTCTATCAGGACCAGCACCAGTGCTGGACTGTGTCTACACCAAAAGTAATGAGCACAGTAAATGTATTAGTTTAATATAGCACAGTCCAGTGCACAGTAACAACCATTTTTGCTGATTAGATAACAATGGCATAATGGGCAGTCTATAAAGTTTCCTTCTTCCTGTATAGATAACACCCTAAAAGGAAGTTAGTGTAAATGCATCCCTTTATTTATCCCAAACCTAGTAATTACAAAGTGATTAATTACTTAAAAATAGAATCAAGAATGGAGCTTTGAAAGACAAACAATATGGAAAGATAAATTAAATAATAAAGTAAATTTTCTTTAAAGGTTTTAGTCTGTTATCCCATAAGCCCAGTTGCAAAACCCACTGAGCTGTCAGAATAAAAACTGCAGTGCTTTTTTTTTTTTTTTTCAATCAGAGCAAGCTCTACTGTGTTGGCAGTTTGACAATAGGTCGCTCATTTAAATCTGACAGTACAGCATTTGAAATGCTGTGTCCTAAAAAAACCTCTGCCTATTTGGATAACAGACTAAAGGTCTTCAGGATAATTTATTTTCCCTCAGTGTAGCAAAAGTTCAAGATATCTGCAATCCCTCCCATGATTCCAAGCGCTCAATCCACCAGCACACCACAGCTCCCTGGACGGCATCTAATATCAAGCTGCAATACAACACCTCAAATGGACTCATAGGGGGCAAAGGAAGAGCCCAGTACTCTGCATCCTCCATTTCAACACTTTTAATGGGCAAACATATACGTGCAAGGGCGAGCCGCGGCCTACGTCTCAGACGAGCTTTTCCCTAAATCAGCCAGAGAAGCATAATCACTTAAATTTAAGTGATTGTTTCATTAATCATCCTAAATTACCAATGCAACCAGAACAGCAGATTTTTCGGTTGCATTCAGAGAGGCACATTAGCCTCTATGGGAAGCTTGCAGTGAAACTTAATTTCAAGGCACATAATCAATATATCCCTTCACATTTACCATTGTATTAACCAGCTGAATCAAGTAAACGTTACCTGTGATGAGCCACCTGAACCTATTTTGGATACATCATCTAGTGACATAGAGATCCCGCGATTCCTGGTAAAGTTTGGAAAACCACATGAAAAAATATTGTTAGACTCAGAGGAGATGAAGAAAGGTATAAAGGTAGAACAACATAGGAAGCCATACTGGAGAGACTTGATGGTCCTCTCCTCCAGACTGCGGGGTCCTGCCATGAGGTTTTCTGGCTGAGTGTTGCTTCTCGATGGTTCCTTTCTCCTGTTGGCCTCTTCTTTGGCAAGAGCAGGTTGAGCAGCGATGGCCGGGTCGCTGTAGCCATTTCTTCCAGGTCCAGAAGTAGGGATATCTAAGGGTAAGGTGGAGGGTCGAACAAGTTCGAGTGGGACATCTTTAGCATCCTTTTTGCTCTTGTCCCCTTTCCAAGCCACAAAGGTGTACTGATCCAACTCTTTGCTGTCAGACCGCTCCTTCAACTTGCCTTCTGCTTTTCCTGGACTCTCTAGAGTTTTGCTCTTGAAAGGAGTATCGTCTTTCCAGGCCGAAGCCGCCCGCTCACTTTCTCTCTGGCTGTGCTCTAGACCACGTTGTCTCCTCAACTCCCGTTTTTCCTGACTTCTGGATACTGGTAGTTTGGAAAGCGGAGGAGCTCTGTTTTGGCTCTGTCCACTCTGGGTTTCAGGAGACATGGGTTTACCTTGTGTCCTTTCATCTCTGGGAAGTGCGGATGATTCTTTCTCAGTTTGCTTCTGTTGCTCCTTGACCTCAGGGGGAGGACCAGCCTCCACTTGAGGGATCTTCTCAGAATGATTTTGCTTTTTTGGGACAGAAACATCATCAACATGGGCCCTGCCCTTACCTTCAATCTCAACATCCACAGGAGCCTTATTGTGCTCCAGCACTAGTGTCTTCTCATCACCAGGCTGCTTGCCTGATGTTGGAACTGTTGGTTGTTGTAGTGGCGTCTTCTCCTGCCGCTCAGCCTCCAAAGCAAACCGAGCTTCCCTTTCCTCTTGCTCTTTCTGTCTTCTAGCTGCTTCCTCTTCCTCTCTGGCTTTCCTGGCAGTCTCTTCTTCCTCTTTGAGTCGCCTGGCTGCCTCCTCAACTTCTTTAGCTCGCCTAGCGGCCTCTTCGGCTTCCTTGGCTCGTCGAGCTGCTTCCTCCTCCTCTTCTTTTCTCCTCCGAGCTTCCTCTTCCTCTCGCTTCCTTTTCTCTTCCTTTAGGAAGTAGTACCTAACCAGATCAAATCCAAAACTTACTGAATCATGTTCAATAAAAAAAATCTGTATTAAGGTGATTTCATGTTGACTTGTGTGAGGTCTATACCGTTTGCGAGCAGATTGCCCCCTTGCAAGTGCCTGTATCTTTGTGATGGAGGCTCGTGTTTTTCGATATTCAGCTCTTTGTTTGAAACCGCGCCATGCTGTCTGGATCAGAACCACGGCTTGGTAGAACTTCTCTTTGCGGAACCTACGCCATGAGCGCTGTAGAAAAGGTCAATCAAATATTAGACGTGACTAGATTGTCAAACAAGACAACTGCAAGAATACTACCCAAACACAAGTTTTGATATACCTGGATCACGATGGCTGCCTCTCTCATTCGAATAAAGTCCATCCTCTCAATTTTGCCTCTAAACCAGCGCTGCAAGAAAATAATTTTTTGCATGACATCCTTGTGCAGGATGTCCTGAAGCTTTTGCCTTTCAAGCTCTTTGAGATACACCTGTAGAAGTGGAACAATACCAGACATGACTGTTAAGAGTCAATAACTAGAGACATTGTCACTTCCAATTTTTTAGGGAACCCAGAAAAAAATGTAACCTTGGTTTTTCCAATCTGGCAGGTAGTGTGGTCAAAGCCAAGCTTGTGCAACAGAGATGATATTTCCTCCAGGGACGTAGCGTTCTTTGGCAGCAATACACGAAATTGCTCAGTAAACTCCTGTAATGCAGAAAAGGAGCTTTGCTTATTCAGACAAACTATGTTACACATTTAGTTTAATTTGTAGGGTTAGGGCTTCTTTCCAATCACTAGGTCAAATCTATGCGTTACCTGAAAGGTGTATTTGGCTCCATAACCCGACCGTCTGATGCGCACTGTTTCCAACATGCCTGTGTACCGCAGTTGCTGCACAATGAGCGCCTCATCAAAACACATTTCCCTCTGAATGTGAAATATAAAATAACAGACAAAATAACTTGAGTTAAAAGACAGATCTCATAAAATTATTTCTAAAAGACTAATGTGCATTGATGAACAGTTTAAATTAAGACCAGGAATGTGTATTGTCAAATTGACTTTAATTAGTGAACAAGGTGAACAAGGATGTGTTATTTGCACCTTCTCAGCATTGGAGCGGAGGCATCGAATGAAGAATGGTTCCGCCTTCCCCAGCGTTTCCAGGAGCTTACTTAGAGATGTCTACAAGATAGAGAGGAAGACCAGAAGAGAACCACACATGATGCCTTCAGCCTATTACATCCATTGGAGAATAATATTCTAAGCATGCTCTGATGCTAGCATTTGAAATGTAAGAGCTAGAGTTTAAAGCTGTTCCAAAACATAGTGAGATTTCTGTTATTCCTTTCTGACTATTGCCCAACATGTTTTTTTTCTTCTGTCACACCAATAACACGTGGCATGTTTATTAGCATCTCGCTAAGCTAACAGCATGTTACACTAAGCATAAAAATACATAGAAAAATATTATTTTAATTAATATTTGTTTGCTATGTAGACTGAACAGTTGTACAGATCATTTTTCAGCACTGAATGACATATATGTTTACGCACGAACACCATTTGGAACAGCTTGGTGCTTATGATGCCTTTCAATGCTACCTCCACTAGGTTTTGGAACAGAGCATTTGTTTTTAGGCTGAACCACCAAACTTGGCATGAACAGCCATGCTAATCTAATATGGTTTTTTTACTTGAAACTGGGCGCTGATGCTGGGAGGACGTTTCTTCTTGTGTAGATGAAGCAAAGACTTGGTGGTGCGGTCATGGAGGCCAACTATAAACTTCAGCGAACGAGAGTCCAACAGACTCTGCCCAAACACACAAAAACAGAAAGTGAATTTCTCACACACAGAGACTTTCTTTTGCCACATGAGTGCCATGGGAACATGACGGCATGGAAACTCTCATTCCAGACAGAGCCTAAGCGGTAGAGTCTTCAAAACATTTACCCTGCACAGCACATGTAACGGAAAGTCATAAACAATCAAATGGTGATGGAAATGAGAATGTACCAGCTGTACTGCAAATGCTCACAGGTTAAAGGTTTCGAATGGCCACACACACAAATTGTCTATGCAGGACAAAAGCATTATCAAAGGAGCTCTCTATCTTGTATATAAAGCCCAGTTTGCAGAGTAGACTATGTTTTTCTGCTTGCGTACCGATGTTTTTGTTACATTGACGTTACTCTAAGTGTGGTTGAAGTTATCAAACCAGCAGAAATCACTTGCAAGCACCTTGAATGTCAAACAAACACCTAGACTCTGTTATTTTAAATCTGCACAGTTTGATCAATTCAGAAATCGAGAGGTATACCTTGGGAATGAGTTGCTTGGTCTTGGTGTTCTTGCTTTTCCTGTAAGGAGGAAGAGGAAGGTTGATGGTTTGTTGAGATAAGAAGTGAATGGATACAACGTGTTAGTAGAGTGAGTCATGCATTTGCTTGTGAGACATGAGTAACACACTTGAGAAGCTCTGATGGAACATTTGACGAAGAAGAACGTGTAAGATATGTTTACGCAATGGTGTGGAATATGCCGGGTCTACATTTGAGCCCAATCAGTTGTCTAACATCCCCATTGAAATGAAAGGATTCACAGTGTTCTTGGGTGTTAAATCTGACATGTAGACAGAGAGGAAGATGCAAGATTTGTTGCAATGGTGTGGGTCCACATTCCAGCACTTGAGTTTGTCAACCATCTCCATTGAAATCCATGGATTCGCTGTGTTCTCTAAGGTTAAATCTAGCATGTAGATGGCATAGCAGCAAAGATGGTTTCAACAGAGATAGAAGCGTCATGGGAGGAGGGAATGTTGTCTCTTGATACACCTAATCTACAGGAAAGGTATTCCTACTTCAGGGTGGACGACAGCTAGGATGTAAAAGGTTTAGAATTCAAGTGGAGTCGATGTCTGTGGTCTCCGTAAGCAGTGATTCTGCAGCTTTCCACACCTCATAAAACATAACAGACTTAATGGGTGGGTCTCGAGAACCAATAAGCTCATGCAGCATGTTAGCATGTGGATACCATTCCGAGCTACCGTTAATGAAGATCACACTGTTTTCAGCTCATAAACTCTGCATTCCTCTTACATACACTGCTAGAGTGCTATCTAAAAAATAATTGAAATACTTGTTAGATGGGTATTAATAGAGCAGGGTTAAAGGGTGGTTTGAGTTACGCAGTAAATCACATGGTTAGCTGACAAGTAATGCTGCAGATTTGGGAAAGTTTGGGAGCAGGGGCTGTTTTGCGAAGATTTCTCACAACTAAGCTTAGCAGAGAGCCAAAAGCATTGGCTTCAATGCCAAGGCATGAAGGGTCGGCAAGGTGGACCCATCCATTCCATGCCAGAGAGGAGTCAGTGGTCAAACTCACTGGAGGACGTGACGCGGGAACCGTAGGCGACCCCAGGACTGAAGCAGCTTACGTGGATCTTCCCCATCCAACTGCAAGTCCTTAATGGAGTTGATGATTTGGGCATGCATGTCCCTGATTCAGCCCGGTGGAAAGGTGGGAGAGTGAGGGGAGGAGACAGAGGGAGTAGGTAAGATTGGCAGGGAAGGGTTAAGTACAGGAACCCAACACCAATGTTGTTAACAGACTTCAGGGAAAGCAAATGCCCTCCACCACAAAAAAAAAAGGAATCCATAATGTGGACATGAACAAACGCAGGCAAGTGTGTTAAATTTGAAATTAAAAGACCCTTAATTTGGTGAACTATCCCTTTAAGCTTCAGTGGTGAATCCATGCTGTTGTTACTCTGGTTTTGACCTGACGGGGTGTTAAATGGGGGTCGGCACCCCATTCAGCGAAGGCCTGGATTCATGCACTGGTTCACTTACCACACAGATCAGAACAGGAGGTCAAACAGGTAGGATTGGCACTGGGGGCTGGGGACGCACTTCTAATAGCTCTTCCACAAACCAGGATGTGAACCCGCTTCTTTAAAGGACATTTTATTGTTTCCTTCCCACTTGGGAGCACTTAGAGGTAATAAACCTCACAAGGTCCCAACAGGGATTTATGAGAGTATGCTGTGGATTGCGCATTGCTTTGAACAAACCAGGTTAAATACAAACTCTGGCTTGGCCTTTGCTCACATAAAGAAAGAACAGCTTGCATAGTTAGTTTCTGCATTCTGCGAATGTGGTATTTGAGTTTGCTCACAATACCGGAAACCCAGCCTTCCCAAGCCGCCAAACTCTCCGTCTGACCTCAATGTTCTGCTTAAGTCCACTTACTTCTTACTCTCATAACTAGAAAAGATGTCCTCAAAAGCCTCTAGAGGACGCTCCTCTGAATGATCAAAGGAGAAATCAAGCATAGGAGCATGGCTGTAGAAAATAAACACCACACACACACAGTCACTCGAGGGCCGACGCCACCAGCAGGTGCCGATCTATGACCAGCTTTATTGCCCACACGGGTTAAACTTTAGTTAAACTGATCACAGGTCAGTAACTGAGGGGAAACCCTTGAAAAACACCAGAGGAAAAGAAGAGGGACATTGCAGGGATATACTTGATAATTCTCACAAAATATCTGTTCAGAACATGTTATATTTCACCCAAAAAGAAAAAGAAAGAAAAAGTAAGGGACTGCATTTTGCATAAATTATACAGAGGTGATCACCATTATTGTGATCATGACATTTTAATGAAAAGTAAGCACATCCCACCCAACTTTCATTGGTGTAAAGTGGGTAAAATAATGTTAAATTGTCTAGTAATTTATGGTGATTAGCATGAAATAATTGATACAGTGGTATTTAAATATATAAAATGTTCATTTAGTCTCCTTAAAATAGTGTTGATTGTGTTCTTTAATATTATTTCTTCATGCAAAATATAATTTCCTATTTTTGTTCTTTTGATTTTGAGATGAAATATGACCTGGACGTGTTTTTGTGACATTCACGCAATATATATATATACTGTGTTATATTGTGTAGTTGCATTAACACTCAAGACCGAAAAATAGGACGAAGTGTATGAGATTACTGTGAGAATCGGCCTGCAATGTGCCTTTGTGGAGAGACCGTGGTCACATGATCACCTGCCACACAAAGGCTACGAAAGGACAGGATGAGATCAAGTTCCTCACAATACTTCCCCTCTCTTTCTCTCTCTCTTTCTCTCTCTCACTCTTTTAGTCACACCAGCCTGAGTCCAAAGCTTACCGATACATCCTCTCAATGGGCACGTTGGATCTCTGCAGCTCTCCTAGTGGAACTCTGGAGTTTGGTCTGACCACACCTGTACACATTCACACACACAACACAGACACAAACAGAGTTGACGGCGTTATTTCAACATGCAACGAGACACCCCACCCAAAATGTCTTGCAAACAACCTTACTCACTTATTTTTATTATCCCTTCCTAGTTTAATCTTTCTGAAATCCTTCTAAATATGACTGTTTGCGTCACCAGGCAGCTTTCTCACGTGCAGGTTTTAAATAACCTTCTTAGACCCTGAGAATCCACAGTTTTGGTCTAATCTGACACTAATCCATAATGCCTGGTGAGTTACCCGCAGTTTTGGCTGCCCAGCGGCGACCGGCCTCGTTGAAGGCGGCTAATGCGCGGACGCTGGCACGGAGGATCCCCCATCGGAACATGGCCACCGGATCCATCCCGATCAGCTGCCGGACATAAGCTCGGTCACTGCTCCGCAAGAGAGCCACGATATCCGGACGCATGTGATCCGTGTTCTTCTCACGGAAATCCTGTCGCAGCCAATGTACATAATGAGTCATTCAACGAAACAGGTGTCTTTTGCAATGCATTAATATTAATTGGTTGAAATATGAATAGATTAAAAGATAATAAAAACTATTTTATTTTTATTAGCATTTATACTTTTTTTAATAAATCATTTTACTAGGTGTCATTTTGATAACAAATTTTGTAAACATCAACAATTTTATTTTGGAGCCAGAAAAATTAAATCTCAATTAAACTATTAAATATTAATATGAATAAATACAATACTTTTTTTGTATTATAACTTTAACAGTTAATAATTGTACTGTGTGTCATTAAAGGCATTTTGTAAACATAAATTTTTTTTTTATTATTTGACCTGACCAAAAAATATTTTTTATATATTTTGATATTTTATAAAAATATCACAATTTTTTTAATTTTTTTTACTATGTGTCATTAAAGACACAATAAAAATCAAATAAAAATAATATTAATATATAATTGTTAAAGTCATAATAATAAGTATTTTATTGTATTTATTCATATTAATATTTAACATATTAATGATATTTTTTATACAGGTAGAATCATTTATATTTAATATATTTATTATTTTTTAAATAATGAAAACAATATTGTTTATGTTAATACTTAGTATATTAATATTTATTATTATATAGTACAATTATATTACTATTTAAATATCGTAAAATCATAACGTGTTAAACCTGCAAACAATTTTTATTGTGTATGTTCATATTTAATATATTAATTTACCAAAATAATGAAAATATATATATTTTTTATGTTTACAAAATGCCTTTAATGACACACAGTAAAATTATTAATTGTTAAAGGCATTTTGTGCATTTGATTTTCATTTTAAATTAAGTCTTATACTCAGTTGCCGTTACCTTAATCTGGTATTTGACCTTCCCAGCAAAATGGAGGATGACGAAAGCAGGCTCCATCACTGGAGTCGCCACAAAGTACTGATTCTGTTGGTGCTGCTGTTTGAACTTGGCCAGCAAGGTTTTATCAGTGGCGTGAGGAAAGCTACAAAGAAAGTGTGTTATAAATACACTGTTGGGCAATGCTGAGCAACGAACCAGTGAGAGACGAACGGTCTTACTTGCTCTCCTCGTCCAGTAAATAGAGGAGTCCAGTGGGCTTCTTGCTGATGAGGTGAATACATCCCACATTATCGGTGTAGTCGATGTTGTGCCAGGTGATGCCCTCGGACTGATACTCCTCCTGCCGGGGGAGCAAACGCACTTCACACTCAGTTCGCCATTGGAAAAAGAGGTTGCGAAACCCGCACTAACCTGTTCAAGTTTAAAGATGTGCTGGTTGAAGTAATACTGAAGCTGCTCGTTGGCGTAGTTGATGCAGAATTGTTCAAAGCTGTTGGTCTCGAAGTCTTCGAAGCCGAAGATATCAAGCACACCGATAGACAAACACTGAAATATAACGCAGAAACAACATGAGACCTTGAGCATCCCTTGAATTCAACACTGGCTACGTTTACATGCAACCACATAATCCGTTAGTAATGGGATTGGCGGCTCAATCGGACTGAAAAGCCTTCATGTAAACGCCTTAATCGATCAGATTGAGCTCGATCTGAATGACTTTTCGATCCGATTGAAAGGGGCGGTTGATTCCTTTTCTAATCCGATCCAGAGAACATGTAAACACTTGATCGGATTGAAAACCAAACCAAACATCAACCCGATCACGTGTTTAGCGTTCATGTAAACACTACATTCGGAATCAATTCAGTCCGACTGAAACAGAAGGTGTGCATGTAAACGCAGCCACTGACTGCAGCTGTTCCCATCTCACCGAAACAGACTCCTCCATGTCTTTCTTATTGAGCAGCGCGTGATTGATCCGCAGGACGATCCAGTCGAACAGGGCGCTGTACAGGGACTTGGCCATGGAGTCCCGCGCCGTGATTGCCTGAAGGAACGACACTCGTTTAGCTTGTGAACATCTGGTAGATGTATGAGGGCGTTTGTTTCTGGCGTACCTCGCTGTGGCTGTAGGGCAGAATCAGCTTGTCGTTTACAGTCACCGTTTTCCTCTTGGTAAGAGCCTCCACCAACAGCTCCTCCTTCACCTGCAGCGAAACACACGAGAACGCTTGAGGATCGACACGCTTCAGAGAGCATGAAACACACGAGAACGCTTGAGGAACGACACGCTTCAGAGAGCACGAAACACACGAGAACGCTTGAGGAACGACACGCTTCAGAGAGCACGAAACACACGAGAACGCTTGAGGATCGACACGCTTCAGAGAGCACGAAACACACGAGAACGCTTGAGGATCGACACGCTTCAGAGAGCATGAAACACACGAGAACGCTTGAGGATCGACACGTTTCAGAGAGCATGAAACACACGAGAACGCTTGAGGATCGACACGCTTCAGAGAGCATGAAACACACGAGAACGCTTGAGGATCGACACGCTTCAGAGAGCACGAAACACACGAGAACGCTTGAGGATCGACACGCTTCAGAGAGCATGAAACACACGAGAACGCTTGAGGATCGACACGCTTCAGAGAGCATGAAACACACGAGAACGCTTGAGGAACGACACGCTTCAGAGAGCATGAAACACACGAGAACGCTTGAGGAACGACACGCTTCAGAGAGCATGAAACACACGAGAACGCTTGAGGAACGACACGCTTCAGAGAGCACGAAACACACGAGAACGCTTGAGGAACGACACGCTTCAGAGAGCATGAAACACACGAGAACGCTTGAGGAACGACACGCTTCAGAGAGCACGAAACACACGAGAACGCTTGAGGATCGACACGCTTCAGAGAGCACGAAACACACGAGAACGCTTGAGGAACGACACGCTTCAGAGAGCACGAAACACACGAGAACGCTTGAGGATCGACACGCTTCAGAGAGCATGAAACACACGAGAACGCTTGAGGAACGACACGCTTCAGAGAGCACGAAACACACGAGAACGCTTGAGGAACGACACGCTTCAGAGAGCATGAAACACACGAGAACGCTTGAGGAACGACACGCTTCAGAGAGCACGAAACACACGAGAACGCTTGAGGATCGACACGCTTCAGAGAGCATGAAACACACGAGAACGCTTGAGGAACGACACGCTTCAGAGAGCACGAAACACACGAGAACGCTTGAGGAACGACACGCTTCAGAGAGCATGAAACACACGAGAACGCTTGAGGAACGACACGCTTCAGAGAGCACGAAACACACGAGAACGCTTGAGGATCGACACGCTTCAGAGAGCACGAAACACACGAGAACGCTTGAGGAACGACACGCTTCAGAGAGCACGAAACACACGAGAACGCTTGAGGAACGACACGCTTCAGAGAGCATGAAACACACGAGAACGCTTGAGGAACGACACGCTTCAGAGAGCACGAAACACACGAGAACGCTTGAGGATCGACACGCTTCAGAGAGCACGAAACACACGAGAACGCTTGAGGAACGACACGCTTCAGAGAGCACGAAACACACGAGAACGCTTGAGGATCGACACGCTTCAGAGAGCACGAAACACACGAGAACGCTTGAGGATCGACACGCTTCAGAGAGCACGAAACACACGAGAACGCTTGAGGAACGACACGCTTCAGAGAGCACGAAACACACGAGAACGCTTGAGGATCGACACGCTTCAGAGAGCACGAAACACACGAGAACGCTTGAGGATCGACACGCTTCAGAGAGCATGAAACACACGAGAACGCTTGAGGAACGACACGCTTCAGAGAGCATGAAACACACGAGAACGCTTGAGGATCGACACGCTTCAGAGAGCATGAAACACACGAGAACGCTTGAGGAACGACACGCTTCAGAGAGCATGAAACACACGAGAACGCTTGAGGAACGACACGCTTCAGAGAGCACGAAACACACGAGAACGCTTGAGGATCGACACGCTTCAGAGAGCACGAAACACACGAGAACGCTTGAGGATCGACACGCTTCAGAGAGCATGAAACACACGAGAACGCTTGAGGAACGACACGCTTCAGAGAGCACGAAACACACGAGAACGCTTGAGGAACGACACGCTTCAGAGAGCACGAAACACACGAGAACGCTTGAGGAACGACACGCTTCAGAGAGCATGAAACACACGAGAACGCTTGAGGAACGACACGCTTCAGAGAGCACGAAACACACGAGAACGCTTGAGGATCGACACGCTTCAGAGAGCACGAAACACACGAGAACGCTTGAGGATCGACACGCTTCAGAGAGCACGAAACACACGAGAACGCTTGAGGAACGACACGCTTCAGAGAGCACGAAACACACGAGAACGCTTGAGGATCGACACGCTTCAGAGAGCACGAAACACACGAGAACGCTTGAGGAACGACACGCTTCAGAGAGCACGAAACACACGAGAACGCTTGAGGATCGACACGCTTCAGAGAGCATGAAACATGTGTGACCAGCTAACCACAGGAATTAAGGAAAAAAAATATTTCATAATAATAATTATAATAGAAAGAAAATATTTATGACATTATGTATAAAATAATAATAATAGAAAATATTATAAAAATAATACAAACAAATATTATTTCTATTTTATTTAAATAAAAAAAAAATAAAAAAGGAATATATTAGTATATTACTATAGCAATAATGCTATTGTAATGTAAAAAATTATATTTAATAATAATTATTCCAATAATAATATAAAATAATTATTCTTATTCTTATTCAAAAAGTTTTTGTTAATATTTTATTTATTTTATTATTTGAAATATACTCATTTAAATCAATTAAGAAATATATGAATACTGTAATGATACTATTGTACTGTATAATAATAGAAAACATTTATAAAATTATGTATAAAATAAAAATAGAAAATATTTATAAAATATATAAAATATTTACAATAACAATATAATTTTAAATTGTATTTACATTACAAAAAATAAATAAAAAAGGAATGTGTAAGTATATATTACTATTGCAATAATATTAATATTTAATTATTATTATTATTATTACATAAAATAATAATAATAATTTATATTTGTTAATATTTCATTTCTTTTATTATTTGAATTATAAAAATGAAAATCGATTAAGAAAGATTAACATCACAATAATATTAATGTACTATAAAATAATATATATATATATATTTAATTATTTTACTTTACAGAGCAACAATAAAAATAAAATGTAATATTTATGGCAATATAGAGCTTTTATTTGGTGTAAAACTGCGAGGAGACCTTAAAGCGTCCCTTCTGTTGACAACAAATTATAAACAATTCTCATAACAAATTTATAAACAATTCTCATGACAAATTTGGGAAGGAATCCAAGCATTAAATACATGTATATTAAATGCATTTGAAAACACAGCAAATTTTTTTTGTCCCTGGATTTAAGCAATTCACTTGGGTCATACTTGCGGTCAAAAAAAGAAAAATCTGCATAAAAAGAAGAAAAAAAAAAGTTTTCTTGTAAAGGAAGAAAGAAAGAAAGATTGCATCCCTGATGTACAGTTTGAAAAGCACACTCGCCTTGAGCAGGTCTGAGAGTGTGGAGAGCACCTCCGGAGGCCCGACGTCGAGCCCTTCCTCTCTGCCCGACGACTTCTGACTGTACGTCACGTTACCCAGGTACAAGATGGCCGACAGCACCGAGAATATCCTACAAGGAACGCAACCACCAAACAGATCTCAGATACGAGTCTACAAAGACATTCTGGTTGCTCTGTTTTTTGCTGAATTTCTGTGCATTTTTATTACTATTGTTGAACAGCACTTTGGCCTTTTTAAATGTGCTCAAGAAATAAACCAACTCAAACTTGAACTTGTAAGGTTTGACAGGAGACTCACTGTCTTTTGGTGGCGGGCAGGAATCCCACCATCTCCATGGCCTGCTGCAGTCGCTCGAAGTCGTGCCGGAGGTCGTCCGCATCTTCTATCGCGAAGTTTTGCTGCAGGCGAAGAGCAAAAGACCGTTGCAGTTATAGGCTAAGTGGATGTTGCGGTCCTGAAGGACTGTAAATGAGCTTCACCTGTTTGAGGTAGAAGTATTCTTCAGGCTGCAGGAGTCTGAACTCTCGCCGCTCGTCCTCCGACGCGCCCACCAGCAGATAGTAAAACACGTGGTAGTTCCTGCGCGAAGAGGAAACGCCAATAAACAGTCAATCAGGAGCCTGTACCATGATGCTAGTTGAACAAACTCAGGGTTGCAGAATTAGTTTCGAGTTGACAAAATCCAACCAATCCCACTTTCTCTGTCAACTCAGGCTTTGATCCTCAGTTTAGGAGTTTAGGTGTGACATCAGTAGCGAACAGCCAATCACATGCTGAGAAAGAGTGAAACTGAGATTCATTTCTCGTGAGATTCACTACAGAATATTACGACAAATTTTCACAGCAAGAAGAAAATAGCTGTCTATGAAAGAGGCGAAGTAAAAGTCTTGCTATATCAGTCCAAGTAAAAGATTTGAAGTTAGTTTATACAGTTGATAAAGGTATTGAGAGAATTGAACGTTTAAGCTCACATGTAGTCGTTTTATAGCTTTATCTTTTGATTCTAAAGCGTATTTATATCATCTTTATATATTTATTCATTTAAACTGTGCGCAATAATAATTGATGAACTAAAATTGTACATGTGTGATCGATTAAGGGTATAATAATTACATAATATCAAAATCATACAAATGTATTATTCTAAATAAGCATTACTAAAAGCCAGACGATTTTGTCTTTAAAAATCATTTGCTATGTAGTGACCTTCAATTTGGAGTGCTGGAGTGACTTTATCCTATCAGACATGTGACACTTTGCTCACAGCTGATTGGTCCAACCTCTTACCTGGAACATCACCTGACCCGGACCAGGTTAGCCGCGGAGCGTGAGTTACTATGGCGATGAACACTGCTAAAAGCCAAACCACTTTCATGGTGCCTAAAACCCAGGGTTGGCGCAAACTTAACTGAAACATATCGGGCTAGCCACCTAAACCAGCTTCATGGTATCGGCCCCAATCCGGTGTAGTGACAAACTGGGTCCGTATTAGTTAGCTTATATACTAGCATAGCATATAAGCGAATATCCTGATAGCTGAGTTTATACACACACTTACCTTACATATATTCTCAATTATCTTTAATGTAGTAATGTGTTAATTTCAGAGTTAAATGTCCAAATATTTAAATTATAAATAATATAAATTAATGATGTTTAATTATTCACTAAACAGGCTATTATTAAGACATTGTTCAATTGGTTATGCACTAGTGTGTTTTCCTATGCATTATATAGTAAGCTATGCGTATTGTAAATGAATATAATTCGTATATATTTAGGATAATCATTAACTGACAGTTTGGGGAGACGCCATTTCGAGGGAGGATCTGATTTGTCGTGACACCGGCACTTTGAGAAGCTAGTTAGCTACAAACTGCTAACCAAAGGCAGCTAACGAGACTGAAGCTACTGAAGGAGCTGAGAACTTGTTCAAATGAATCGATTCACTGTAGCAAATCACAATGCTACGTGCTAATCTTAGCTTGTTACTCAAAAAGCTGCTTTATTGTACAATATTGTGGAAACAGCTGCCCAATATTAAATTTGAGGGAGGTGATATCTGGTTTTTGGACCAATTAATTTACCTGAACTATTTGAATGAATCAATTCATAAATGATGGTACTATTTATTTATACTGATTTAAATGAGCACTGTTAAATAGATTAATCGTGATTAATCATATATATAAATTATGTTCGATTTGACAATACCCCACCGCCAGACAATTATTTATTTATATTTTAAATTTTAAAGATGTGATATCTTGTTTGAACTTGTTTGAACTAATTTACCTTAAACATTTAAATAAATTAATTCATTCATAAACCATAGTCCTACTTATGTTGATTTAAATTAAAATACTCATTGAGTTTTTTTTTATTACCTCAAAATTTATTTAAATTTATTTATATATAAAATTTGAAGGAGTTGATATCTTGTTTTTTAGACCGAATCAATTCATTATTAAAACATGGTAATATTAAATTATGCTGATTTTTTTTTCAAAATATGAATGTTTTTATTACATACATTAAATTTGAAGGAGGCGATTTTTTTTTCTTACATTATCAAATAAAATGAATCAATTAATTCATAAAAGACGGTCATATTTAAATAAACAGATTTTTAGAGTGTATTTTTCTTTTTTTTTATTACATACAGTATATTTTATTTATTTAAATGTATTTATATATTTTATTTATTTTTAACATTTGAAAGAGGTAATATCTTGTCTTTGGATCAAACTCATTTACCTGAACCATTTAAATTAAAATATTGATCATAATACAGTTTGTACCCCAAAATATAAAATATTTATGTATATATTAAATGTATTGACATCGAAGGAGGTGAAATCTTGTTTTTGGACCAATTTTTTTTCACATGAACTATTCGAATGAATCAGTTCACTAAGGGAAATCCCAACGCCACAAGCAAGTTAGCTTGTTACTCAGAAAGATATTTTACAATATTTTGGAAACATCGGGGCTTGAAAAATGTTGCCAAGTTTGTAGCGTCACTATTTTTAGCCCTGACAGAGCAGGGTCTGTTTTTCAAGTTCTGCAACCTGATTATCTTTCACGACATCCACAGCGATCTGATAATAATGCGGTTAGCGCTGCAGAAATGAGTGTGTGAGCGATGGATCGACAGATACACAGACTCATCTGTGGGAACCATCTGTCTCGAACCAAGCCTGGTTTTATGTCGTTAACTCGAAACGTCCTGAAAGCTTTTACCTCTCGTTCTTCTCTCTGGAGACCAAGCGGGATTTCTCCAGCAGATATTTTTCAACCACAGCCCTGAAAGACAACGAGAAACATTACAAACGTCAGACGCCAGCGGCTCTTTGTCATAAATCTGGGCTTCAAAAGCGCACAGATGTCAATCAAAGCAGCAGATGGCCTAAAGAAAACTCTCAATGGAGAGCAACAGTGAACACCCACTTTATCCCATTCATTTTCCTTTAAAAAGATATTCGATAAAACGTTCAAAGACTTGAACCACACCAACCAGATCTGGGATGCATCCCAATACTACAAACTTTGATTTGAAACAAAAGACTGTGTACTAGTGTGTAGTGTCCACTTAATGACCGTCATCCGATGAAGTAGTCCACAGTACACTGGGCCAGAGAACAATAGGGCCACTGAAAGCATCCGTATGGCTTTATTGACGTCTCTCAGCCTTTCTTTAGAGGAGCACAAGTAAAGTACCACCATTAGGGGCTTTCACACTGGATAGCTATAGGAACTAGTCAGCAGGGGTGCGTAACTCGCTGCACTACCACCATAGTACGATGCATCATTCATTGCAGAAATCAACTGGTTAGTCACGACTGTTTCCCAAAACCATATGTGACCCTGGACCACAAAATCAGTCACAAGGGTCAATTTTCTGAAATTGAGATTTATATATAATCTGAAAGCTGAATAAATAAGCTTTCCATTGACGTATGGTTTGTTATGATAGGACAATATTTGAAAATCTGGAATCTGAGGGTACAAAAAAATCAAAACATTGAGAAAATCACCTTTAAAGTTGTGCATTTCTGTTGGCGATTGTGCTGCATTCACTCACAAAAATATATTTTTTAGCTATTTACGGTAGGAAATTTACAAAATATCTTCATGGAACATGATCTTTACTTTCCTAATGATTTTTGGCATAAAAGAAAAATCGATAATTTTGACCCATACAATGTATTGTTGGCCATTGCCACAAATATACCCGTGCGACTCGAGACTGGTTTTGTGATCCAGGCTCACATATTGTCGTAAATTGGTCGTTCAACCACGTTGGTTAATGATGTCATGATGTAATGAACCCGTTTGAGATTGAATTAATGCTAGATGTTTTGCTATAAATTACAGACATGACATCTGAGGACTATTTCTAATTTTTCTCAGTAATTTTGGTCTATTTCCAGATTCAGTCAAAGACTCGTTCTTACAACGTTCGCACATGCGCACTCTTCAAAAACAGTGCTGTAAATCTCTTAAATCTATCTCTAAAAGACATAAACAACATTTGTATGCGTTATAAATAAAAGATATAGATTGTACTGAATGTCAGCTTGCTTATTTTGCTCAAGATCAGGATGTATTAAGTCCACATGTTATAAAAACAAGAAACTCTGCTTCTAACCACAGGTCGAGGTCTGTCGCTCCAAACCATGGTTTCGGGAAACACCGACTCGTTGAACTGCTGATAACGACAGAACTTATGACCATATTTGGCCAATTCTGCTTTCGGGAAACACACCCCTGTTTAAAAATGCCGTCTGCCCGAGTTTCGGATACTTTAGGCCAATCACTTACACACTTACATCTCTGTTAACAGATAATGTAAACAGCTGAGAAATAAAACACATGTGTAACAATATATAGGATCCGTGCATACGCTCTTAAAGTGACAGCAGCCTAATATTCCTGTTGTTGTCTATGTTTTTATTACAATTATTTTGTATTTATTATTTATATAAAACATTTATTCTTTAATATACATACATATATACATACATAAGTCTAAGTAATAAAGAAATAATTAAATGAATCAATTAATATTAATAAAAAATTATGTATAAATAAATTATTTATATATATACACACACACACACACATATATATACAGTGCCATGCATAAGTTAATACACCCATGCTAAAGTTTACTAAAAAGAGGAATAAAAAATCATATTTTGGAAATTGAACTTAATGCCTTAATTTAAAAAATTAGGAAAAATCCAACCTTTAAGGACACCAATTTTCTCTGTGAATGAATAATGTATCGTCAATAAATAAATGTTCTTCCTTAAAATACATGGTGCATAAGTTAGTACACCCCTATGTTAAATTCCCATAGAGGCAGGCAGATTTTTATTTTTAAAGGCCAGTTACTTCATGGATCCAGGATACTATGCATCCTGATAAAGTTCCCT
The DNA here is from genome assembly GCF_951802725.1 of Rutilus rutilus. Classification (NCBI taxonomy): domain Eukaryota; kingdom Metazoa; phylum Chordata; class Actinopteri; order Cypriniformes; family Leuciscidae; genus Rutilus; species Rutilus rutilus. Next base: position 7,622,406 of record NC_140222.1, on the reverse strand, counting down.
TGGCCTTTGGAATTAAAACAGCCCCACATCTTCACATAGCCTTCACCATACCTAGAGATTGGCATGGTTTTATTTCAGTTAGCCTAAAAGCTAGTTTGATTAGCATTGAGAGCAATGCAAATCAAACTAGCTTTTAGGCTAACTGAAATAAAACCATGAAATATACATATCCAAAATATGATTTGTTATTCCTCTTTTTAGTCAACTTTAGCATGGGTGTATTAACTTATGCAATGCACTATATATATATATATATATATATATATATATATATAAATTAAATAATTTATTTATACATTATTTTTTATTAATACTAATTAATTGATTCATTTAATTATTTCTTTATTACTTAGACTTATTGTGCTATTTTTTATTTATTTTATTTACACTGCATAAGGGCTAAACTCACCTGGAAGTAAATATTAAACTGATCATGTGAATGGAAATGTATATGATTATATTTTAAATGTATATATATTTTTTTTATTAAATGTTTGTATTTATTATTACATTTAGTTGTTTTTCTTGCATTTATTATACATTTTTATATATTATGATTATTTATTACTTATATGCAACATTTATTAACGTATTTACTATTAATTTCATGAACTCGTCTGCAAATCGGTTCAATCTAAAACCGGTCATCAAACGTATAAAAAGAAATCTAGTTCTTCGAAGTGGAGTCAGTTGCCCAGAATGCTCAACGTCTCGGCTGAGGAGGAACCATGTCAGTTCCACTGGTTCCTTAATTGTGTTTATACAGCGTCTGCCACAGTGAAGGAGGAAGTGATGCGTCTGACCAGAGTGTGATGTCAGGGGCAGATGGCAGGGTGTGTGAGAGCGAACAGCAGCTGATAAGAGCTTCAAAGCCAAGGGTCACTTTCTGAAAGGCCACAGGATCGACACACATCAAATGAAAGCGAAATGAAGGCTTGCTCACCCGCGCACCACTCCGCTCTCGAGGTAATTGACCTGGATGAACTTTCCGAATCGGCTGGAGTTGTTGTTGTGGGCGGTCTTTGCGTTTCCAAATGCCTGTTGAGAGAAAAAAAAACACACAAAAAAAACAGGATGTGTGATTTTGTAAAATGATAAGTTTGTGTTTCGCTTATTTTTACTGGAAGATATGCGTGAATGGCACCCCTGGTAAATGTGATCAAAAATGACTGTAAAAAATACATCTTTTATCCTTTTGATCTTTCATTCAAAAAATGTGCAAAAATCTAACCTTTGAAGTAAAAGAACTGAAAGTGCGGGGGAAATCTCATAATAAATGATCATGAGTCATATTTACCAGGGGTGCCAATAATTTTGAGCACAACTGTATTTGCATTATTTTTCAAATGCGAAAACAAAATTATATTTTGCAGTTAAATTTATAATCTTTAAATAAACCAAACATTTTGTTAAAGACAAATCATAAAAAATTGGTGTTCTTAATTCAAAACATTAAAAATTATATTAATAATAAAAACATTATTATAATTATTTCAATTTTGTATAATAATCAAATGTATTATTATTATGATCATTAACAATAATACATAGCTAAACAACAATAAACTGTTTACTTTAAAACACTATTGTTAATTATGATCATTATTCTGTAAACAAATACTTATTTTTACTATTAAAAAATAGAAATAACAAAAACTATTTCATTAAAACAATTATAAGAAAATATTATTAGTTAAAACATTACCACTATTTTTATTATCATTAAATGACTTTTAATAAGAAAAAAAAGTGTTCTTATTATCATTTCTATACATAATCATAATAATTATTCGTATAACAAATTATGAATAAAAATACAAATCAATATTGAGAGAAATAGACTATTTCAACACCAATACAAATGTATTATTAATAAAAACGATTATGACTATCATTATTTGAATAACAACAATAATAATAAGACAGATTAAAATTACAATATTCTTATAAAATCAGTTTAAAATCAATTTTATACTTTTTTTTTTAAACAGAATATTTAAACAGTCGATAAAGACAAGAGGAACGCGGTTTAATCAGAAATAAGATTAAATCACGTTTCAGATGCAAATAACTCCAGGCCGAGTGACTGAAACAAACAAATATTCTTTATTTGCGTGAAGCGGCTGATTATGCGCTGCGACTCCTGATGTTATCATGGCCTGTAAAAAGTCACATGACCTCGTTCAGTCACACCTCGCCTGTGTGAAACGCTGTGATTAATGTGTCTCTGGCGAGGAAGAGCCGCGGGGCGATGCCAACCCCTGCCCGAGGAACAGTGTTCGCCCACATCGCCCCAACAAAAGCCCTGTCCCGGGGCGAGAGAGGCTCTGTGCATGTTAAAGAGAGAGGCTTTGTGCCAGACACCAGTGGAAAACACACGGGGGAGGGGAAGGGCTCGAACCTAATTAAGATTCCCTGCAGTCGACCTGTGACCCCTTTCACCAAACACACCACTCCATATAGGGAAAGCTCAGTGTATAGTGTTCAGCCAATCAGGACGGCTGAACTGCCCAAAAATTAGCATTCTGTCACTGCTTTTGCTCTCGTGTGGAAGACAAAGCAAGAAACTTCATGCAACTCTTTCCTAACAACAGCTTAAAGCAAGTCAAGCTCCGGAAAGCACAACAGTTGTCCATTTGAGCAGTAGCTTTCCAATAAAGCCATTTCCAGTGGTTTTCCCTCCAGCGAACACACACACACACGTCAAATTTGTGATGGCGCCTAAATTTATGTCTATATCATACAGTATATAGTGTGCATCATCTCATATGGACTAGTTTTATGATGCTTTAACAGTGTTTGTTTTTTATTATAATTGTTTTTGGAGATTGATAGTCATGGTTAATATAAACCTTTGAAAAATGGAAAAGAACGACACGAAGATTTCTCAAAGAATAAAAATAAAAACATTTAATAGAGTAAATAAATAATGAATAAATAGCTAAATAAATAAAATGAGTATAAAAAAATGCATAAGTAAATAAATATAAATAAAGACTAAGCAAGTAAAAATAAACACGTAAATAAATCAGTAAGTAAATAACAGTGTAAATAAAAATAAATAAATGCATAAGTAAACCAATAATTAATTAAATTTAAATCAGTAAATAAATAATACCTAAATAAAATAAATAAGCAAATAAATGACCAAGTAAATACATGATAAATGCATAAGTAAAAAATAAATAATAATAATAAAAAATTAACTAAGTAAATAAAAATACACAAGTAAACAAATATAAATAAAGACTAAGCAAATAAAAATAAATAAATAAATAACTACATGAATAAAATAAGCAAATAAATAAGTAAATTATAAAGTAAGTAAATGTATAATGAATCCATATAAAACAACTATGTAAATAAAATAAATAAATAAAATAATAAGTAAATAAATCAGTTAACAAATAAACAAAGCAATAAATAAAGAATCAGACAAAGCAAATAAAAATAAAAAACCTTTGCTTTTCCTTTAAATCCTCGCTTATCGGGCTTATACTAATTAAAAATAAATGATCTATATCTATATCTAATTATCTACATATCTTTAAGGTTCTCAAGATAACAAAATGAAGCATTTCGACAAACATTTTTGGGGACATGAGACATTTTTGGGGACATGTTCATGAAGAGAAATCACAAGATTCATTGAAAAAACACAGAAGTGAAAGAATTTCCCACAGTCAGTTGACAGTGGATTTGACAGTCGCTAGATAAACAATGCAACACATTTCACTCACGCAGTTCAGATTGAAACACGTCTCCACACACTCCCTGTGATTGGCTGAGGGACTCCAGGGTATGAGGAAACTCAACAAGCCAAAAAGAGCATTTCTCTGAGTGTCGCAACAGCAAACATGCAAAGTCCTTTTTTTCTGCCAGACATGGGAAAGGAAATAAAAAGGGGTAGGGGAGAAGACAGAAACCTGCCGACCTGTCGGGACTAGTTCTTATTCCTGCTGTTATTTGGGAGTCAGCAGCCTCTCGTTCCGTACAGAAACTACAACTTCAACAACATTAAATACCATTTAGCTTAACTGAGATTTGAGCAGAAGCAGAGCCCGAAAACTTCACTGAAATAACAACAACAGCTTCAGCATGTGAAACGGCCTCACCTGCTACTATACATGAGCTCTGAGAACCGGAAAGAGAGCACGGGGGTGGGGGGGATTAAATATTTAAATATTAATATTATATTAATATAATTATTATTAATTTTTAATAAGAACAACATTTATATTTATAACAATAAAAATGTATAATAAATATATAATTAATACAACTTGTTTATTATTTACATTGGATATATACACATACAAATAATATTTGTTTACATATAATAAATAATTTTATTATTATATAATAATTTAATATAACTTAATAAATATGAATTAATTATTTATACTATACATTTAAGTATAATTATTACAAATTATTTATATTAAATATATACAAATTATACAATTTATATTAATGTATAATATTAAAATAATTTATAATTAAGTAAATAAATAAAAAATATATATAAATATAAATAAATAAATAAATAAATGTATTAAATTATTATACAAATAACGAATTAAATATTATATTAATATACTAATTATAATATTAATTTTATAGTAATAATATTAACTTATACTTATTATTATAATAATAATAATAATAATAAATATATAAATAATATTATATGTTTGTGGGTGAATACATATACATATATATATATATATATATATATATATATATATATATATATATATATATATGTATATTCACCCACAAACATATGTACATATAAATATTTATTTGTCGGCTACAGCATACATCCAAAATCTAAGAAATATTTGTGTGTATATATATATATATATATAACAAAACAAACTATTCCTTTCTACATATATTGCTGCCAGACCTGCCCGTTCACCCATCTGGTTTGACGGCCACTGAAATCTAAGTCATCAATACAATGCATCACGAATCAACAAAGGCCCTATTCTCAAAGAGATTATCATAAAAAGGCCAGCAGAATCCTATTACTCACAAATAACACTATGAGACACTCACATGACTGTTAAATATAGCAGCTTCTCCTTTTATTCCCGGAGCGATGAAATCGTCCAAATATCAGGCCAAGACGACCTCGCAATCTCAAGTGAACTGTATGACTTCATTCTTGCTTCTGCCTCTTCAGCATTAGCACAAAAGGACGACTCCGGATGGTTTTGTTCAGTGTTATTATGATATCGTGTTAGCTGGTGACAGCGTGTACTAGCGCTAATTGAGATCACGGACACAATGGCATATAAACAAACGTCCTTCAAGCAGAATGAGGCATCAATTCATTCGCTCACAATAACAAACAATCTACATCTGTACATTTTCTAACTCCAAGTACTTGGAAAAGAAAGCGTGATGCTTGTCCTATAGCATTAGCGCCAATTGCAATACCTTTAATGAATGAAAAATGGAGTGCTCTCAAGAAAGAAATGGTGTGCAGATGGGGCAAATCACACAAACAAGACCTGAATCCAGACTTTTAGTGTTTGAGTATACAGTATTATTTAGCCATTTAGATCTTTAAATTAACAGACGCTTATTTCCAGCAACCTGGAAATTGTAGACAACTGAGATCGTAGGCCTCCAATTAGCCTTTAATGACAGAATGGACTCTTGGGCTATTTCATTTTACAAACTTTTCCACATGTCGACATCCCACGTGTCTTGTTACAGTTGTACCACCAAAAATAGCTCAGACCATCTCACGAGCCAAAGTCCACACAGGACTAACACAAAGCCGAGAGATAAACAATGGCCACAAAATAGCCATTACAGCTTCCTGAGGAACAATATGCTGACTCTAAACACCCAGAGCTCAGATCGGCCAATGAGGGAGTGAAGTCTCTGCAGCTACCACTTCCTGTTGCAAAAAAAAACAAAAAAAAACTGCTTCCTGTTGAAGCGATCAGCCAAAGGGAACTTCCTGTCTGTGGGCCGCAGAAGCATTACTTCAGAGAGGACTCATATTAGCATTACCTGTGAACGAAACACTCACCGTTCTCGGCAATGCCTGAAAAACAGAAAGCAGGGGTGTTTGCAGAGACGTCCTGTTGAACAGCTTAAAAAAAAAAAAGACCTAAAAAAGTCTGTGGCAAAAAAAAAAAAAAAAAAAACCCTCCTGTTATCTGATACTCAATGACGTAATGCACTAAAAGCCACTTGGATCTGGAAGAAAACCACATTTTTGGCTTGATGGATTCCACACTGTTCTCCTGCAGGGCATTTCAAGAAGAATGTACCACATAAATAGGTCACTTACCGTAGATACTTTTTTCTAGTATTTAGTATGCATGCAATGATGCGAAGGTCAAATATGCAGCAAAAGCAATACGGTTGTAGGAGGGGATTATGAGCTCCGGTGAAAAGGCGAGCAAAACCGGTCGGACGTGCTGGTCAACGACAATTGATGCCAAAGATCTCTGTTTACATCATAGAAATATGCGTGTAGAAGCGGAGACAATAATGTGCAGCTTTAAAAAGAAAGGACTGCAAAATTACAGTTTATGTTGTGTCACAGTCCATGAATGTGCTTGTAATACAGTTTAAAGACAAAACTATTTGCTACTAGGGTGAGGCTTTTCAGTAGGTAACAATAACTGTTTCCATTCACTTATTTTTATGTGCATTTTGGAATATCGCATGAAAAAAATGCCAAGATAAGCTTGATTTCTAAAAATCCACATACAAAAAAAAAAGAAAAAGGTATGCAAAAATGTTATCCGATAAGGAAACGATAAGCTACAATGGAAACACATTTACTGAATAAATTCCTCAATGCACATTAAAAAAAGTCATGTGACGACGTAACGGCGTAACTGGACTAACCAGCAGACTTGATCTCATTGCACAGCATCTGAAATGCCTAAGCAAAGTCTGTCAAAGTGGTTTAGTCCAATTACCTTCCAGAACTGTCTGACACGACTGCATTCCCAAACAGCAGGCATCCACCTCCGAAAGCAAGATAACTTTAAGGTGCAGGAAATTATAAACAAAATTATTATATATAGTGGCTTCTCCCTACTGCAGCAACTTCCATTTTTCTAAGTGATATTTACCGCCAGTTTATCAGGAAGTGGCGATTTTGTTCTCTTCGGCTCACTGGATGGAAACTGTGCTTTATTCGCAAATGTTTTATGTGATATTCCAATTTCGCGCATTTGTTAAATTCGCAACTTTGAATTGAATACATAGCTAATAAGAACCAGTAAACCATTCCACAGTTGGTAGAAGAAAACTTGACCATTTACTAACTGAGACTAACATGCTGACGGTGGTACCTTGTTGTCTAAAAGGTTAGAAATGGGAGTGCAACCAAGCTCAGTGGATTTATCCGTCCAAGTGACACGTGGAAGGCTGGACTAGAAGGAACTTTGCATTGCCCCACATATGGTAACATTTCTCTCCAATACAACGGAAAGAATAATAAGTGGAATATTGTGTCCTTTTTAAACAAATCAGCACTTATTGATAGGCTTGGAAGATGGATGAGACAAACGAACTTCATAAGGCCATAAAAGGCAGAGAAACCTCAAGGAGATCTGATTGCGATCATTGAAAACGTCTGGATGGAGCTTTGTTCTGGTCTCAGTGTTCAATTGACCAGTTTTCACAGGCTGCTTCTAACCACAAGCGAAGACACAGGAATATTTGGTTATGAAGCCTCAAGACACGTCTGCCAAGGGACAATGACTATGCTGACTGCGGGGAAATGACTTCTAGTTTTCAAAAACCACAAAGACTGAGGCAAGCGTCAACAAAAAAAACCTGCCCCCTTTCATCTCTTCCAGGACTTGCTATGCGAGTGAACTTTGCTCTGATATAAGGGGGCTGAGATAAGAAACAACACCAAATGGTTTCTCATGATATCATGTGTACAGAAAATGTTCTGAAGTACAAAGAAGAGATGTGAATCTCGGAAGCCACGTGGGTTGGTTTTGTACCTAATAAATTGCCTGATAGATAACTTCACATGCAAGTGTGAAATCTGGATAGGGCTGCACAATATATCGAAATATTGCAAATGTACATATCACAATGGCTTACAATAACTGCATGATTTTAAAAACCAAAAGATTATGAAAAGTATAAGTTTTAGCTCGACGCAGAAAGCAGATAATAGACTGGATGCACGACTGTTACATATGCGTGACATGCTTGATGTTATTAGGCGCAATAAGCAAAGTACTTGCGCGCACAGAAAGCCGCCTCTCGGACAGCGCGTAATCCGTATTTCAGTTCTCTTCCACAGCTTATACAAAATACACACAAAATGATGTCAAAATGCCCATCTTGGTGAGTATGCAAACATAGTCAGTTGTCTCAAATGGAGTAAACAGTTGAGAAAGAAAGCGTGCATGTAACAATATATTGGATATTAAACCTGCTTAATAAACCTGCTTCCATCTTTGTGCTTAATGTTAATGAAACAACAAAAGACAGAGAAAATCACTCACTGCTCTTGACTGAATAACTTTTATAACTGTATATTAAAAGGCAGTTTTTTATTTTTACATTTGATATTCAATTTCTGTTGTTAAGTTAAGGCCTACCTGAAACCTTCAACCCGCTGGTTTACATTTTACATTAAAATTACACTTGTAGCTAATGCTACAATAAAACACTGCTGTTCAATTTCAGAAATTGCAGGGATCCTTCTCACAAAAAGAATGTGAAACATGTATGTTGGTTATATCATTTTCGGTTTTTTAAATATATTTAAGTATAATTAAAATGTATTTTACAAAAAGCATTATCATATTGCACATCGAATATCGCATTATTTAACAAGTTATCGCATATATCGCATTTTTCTTCAATATCATGCAGACCTAAATCTGGAGATTCCAACTTTCCAATAATCTGAACAAAGCCTCTAGGCGATAACCCTTGTGCTTTGAAAATTTCATGACATCACTCTAACCTTTCTCCAAATGCACTCTTGCGAGCGTTTCCACAACGCAAGGGTTACCACTACCATAAATCGCCATGAGATCAGGGATGGGGAAGGGGTTCTGCTGAAATTTTGCAAAATAACAGAATGTGCTTGAACAGGTTTATGGGACAAACTGCATGAGACACGGCCCCCTGAGGAAAGCCTCCAGATGTAGGTTTGCCGATACTGCAACATGAGATATGAAACAAGTACAGCAAGTTGCGACCCCACGTTTCAGGCACAGGCTTGTAGGAAAGCACACTGTAAATAACTGATCTAAAGAGCTACAGTTTACAGTGAAGACTGAGAGACCTCTGGGTAAGCTGTCATTATGGCTGTTACAAAGCATTGTTCAAAGTAAAGTGCTTTTCCAGAGCCCATAGTTCCAACCAAAAAGCCAAGGATTCAAAATCATGCACATAATTAATACAAATCGTACACAAACACTTTAGCAATCAAATTTCGAGTTCTCACATCACTACCATTTTTAGGGGTTAACAAGTTCTAAGGTTAACAACTACAAAGCGCAAACCCATCAACTGACTTCCTTTATCTTCACTCTTTTACTTACAACAAAACATGTGAAAGTTTTTTTAAAACTCAAGAGGCTTGAACTTAGAGTCTGCACAGTGTCAAATGTAAGAAGACCTTTAGAAACAGTTAACCATCCTACATCCCCAAGTCCTCAAACAAATCTTCTGATCCTCAATTTGATTATTGTAGGCCTGCCTTGCGAATGTTCAACATACCGTGCTTTTCCACACCCTACAATTTCAACCAAAGATATATTTTGTGAAGTGAGTTTCCAAGGGTTCAAAGTCATGCATAAATCTAATGCATGATGCTTAAATAAAGATAAAATACAACTTTTTATTATTTTGGGGGGTTGACAGGGTTGATAAACCCACCAATTGATGACTTTTACCCTTCCAATACACTAGAACATAACATCTGATAGGTTTCAAAACTCTCGAGACTAAAGCTCAGAATCTGTCCAAGAGGAAGTTGGCGCTTTCTACTATCCCATGTCCCAGTAAGTCCTTAAACGAATCTACGGATCCAGAATTCCCTTACGAATGTTGTGAAAAATGCAACCAAACCCTGTTCGTATTAAGGTGTTGATAATCTTACCTCAAGCACAGGTCCTGCACCCAAGATGGTTCGTTCCACGCCACTTGCGTAACCCTTTTGACTGAGGGCCGTCAAGCAGTGAATGAGGAAGTTAGTGCTTTGCGTTTTGCCCGATCCACTCTCTCCTGAGATAACGATACACTGGTTGATGTGCTTGCGTAACATGGCATAGTAGGCCACATCGGCAATGGCGAAAATATGGGGTTCCAGCTTGCCCAACTGGTGGTTCTCGTACATTTTGACGTATTTGGGGTTGTAAATGGGCAAGAACTTAAAGGGGTTGATGGCAACGAGAATGCTGCCAGCGTACGTGTAGATCTTCTTCTTTTGAAAGCGATTGCGAAGGTTATCCAAGATGCTGTCCTCACTGAGGACCGGAAGGTTGCAGAGGTCCTCGAAGTCCTCCTGCTTTGGTGGGAGAAAACCCCGAGCAACCAGTCGCTTGGCCTCCTGCTCATTTGCCACGGCGGGCAGGTGCACATAGCGGATGGAGCCATCATGGTTTCGCTCCTGCAGGAGAAAGTAAAACCCCTCGTTCCGAGAATGTTGTTCCTGGGCTTTCCTCGGCCAGAGAAGGACCCTGTGCACTGGAAGATCGGTCGATTCCAGCACCCACTCCTCCCCGCCACACTCCTTCACCTCCGCCAAGACATATAGCTTGCTGGCGTCCAGTCCCAGGACCGCTGCCACATCTTGGATGACGGTAGCTGCGGTGGCCTCCTTGGTGACTCTGACTGTACAGCACGACGCCGTCTCTCGAGCCAGTCGAGGGTATATCTGAAGTTTGTAGGCCTTTCCATCTTGGCTAGTCGTCCCATCGCCATCTTTGACACTCATTCTGACTCAGGATGAGCCCCGTCAGCATTACGTACTGCCTTCGCAACCACCATCTAGCACCTGGAAAAGAAGATGCAAGGAATTAGGCCTGCGATTAATCAATTATTTCTTCGATTAAGGATCCTGCAAAATAATCACTTTACTTTGAGTACATAAAACATACAAATATGATTACAGTAAAATAAGCAACAGACTGGCATTAAAACACCTCTCAACTACGTTGAATGATTGCAGAACACCCTGTGGCCATTTTTCAAATCTATATTTTTTTAGTGCTGTCAAATCGATTATTCGCAATTATTCGCATTTAACATAAAAGTTTGTAAATATATAATATGTGTGTCTATAAACACACATTTACAAACTTTTATGTTATTTGTGATTAAATCGCAATTAATCGATGTGACGGCACTTTGTTCCTTGAAAGTTACAGATGGTCACTACAGAAAAGCAACATTTATTGACGAAGGTTGTCCTTGACAGCACACAGAGCCAACCAACCAACAATGTCATTTGTCAACAGCCATTTTAAGTGATTTTATTGATTAGTAATTGCAGTCCTACATGCACTATGTACTGGCCCACTTTGTTTCTTTCCATTAACCTTCCACTTTCTGCTTTGAAACAAGCTCCAGCAAGTCTCATTCATCTCGATTAGATCAATCATTTGTAAACAAGAGCTTCTGGATTTAATTAAACGGAGATAAGGTGCCATTACCATTATTTGGATGAACCTATCGCCCCATCCCTTATTTGTCAGGCCTGCAGCTCTCCATCTGACCTGATTATTCATGGCGTCAAACTCAGACTAAACAGCTCCTTTATTTAATCTCCCTAAAGCGTGTCCCTGCAATAAACTCTGATCACGAGTGGAAATTGTATCTGTGTAGCAAAGAGTCTCACAGGAAACTGTGGTCACGGTTATAGTCTGTGTGTTGCCGTGAATCTGCCCCCTCATCCTAGCTAGCAATACACAGCACATCTCTATAAATATACAGTACAAAGCCACAGCTGCTACATCATAGGTGTCAATACCGCCATAGCAAATGCATCCCTGCATAGCAACAAAGGGGTATCTATGTCAAATAAGACGATGTGAAAATAAAATGGACACCATTTACTTATTGCACACAGTGTGATACATTTTCATAATTTCATATGGAAATGGAAATCAAGTCCTGTTTTTGGAAGTCACATTACAGAAGAACAATGCTTTGTGAATGCTTTACAAGGAGCCCTAACAGGCCACATGCTCCTATAAGGGCTTCTTGAAGAAGCAAAATCTGACCTACCAATCTAAGCTTATCCAACACCATTTATTTAATTTTCAGATTACTGAATTTTGGCTTGGCAGAGTTATCTCTATGCGGTGGAACAAACGATGCAGAACACTGTACGCTTGTTCTAACTGTAAATTTACGGATACAAGTTATTTCCTGGAAAGATGAGAGCCAAGTGTCTTAAACAGCTGTCACCTTGTATTGAGCAAAATTAAGTTACTCTGGAAAATCCTTGCGAATGAATGGATGTATTTTCTAATGGCTTGTCATAGTGGTGCATCCACTGAGACTAACATTTTTTATCTAAGATCAAATCAAACCATGAGGGGGTCAATAAACTAGCCCAAAGAGTACTTTTTTATTCGTTATATTTCCTAAGTTTGGTAAAGTAAATGAAAAAATGAAAAACATACTAGCTGCATTTGCTGGTAAACAATGGCTAAATGTAAACCTAAATGTCTGTAAAATAAACAGTGGAACTGTTTAAACGTTTCCAGCCTGGTTTCTCAGATGGGTGAAAGTAGGCCATCCTCCTAACTTGGCTGTTGACCATAACCAGAATCAATAAAACCCCAAGGCATGCATAAAGTCTGCGACCACAAAAACAGCATCATCATTACAGCTCATTTTAAGCTGGTCTGAAATAGAAAAGCCAAGCCAGGTTAACTCTTCTCAAAGCAGAAATTGAGACCAGAGGGAGAAGGAAAAAAAACAAAACATGCAACACCATCAAGGGAAAGAGTAGCGTTAACCGTTAACATATCTCTGTCATAACTTGAAAGTCGATAACTTAAAAACTTAAAAGACAGCCTTACTGTGAGCTACGATGTTGTTAATCGGTAGTATTTGCTTTTGTTGAAGCCTTCAGCCTGCATTATTTCATCTTAGTTTTAAAACAATCTTTGTTTAACAGTGGATTTCGTGTTGAAAAACTGCACTACCCATAATGCTCTACAGAAATTTCCACCAATCAGAATTGAAACAAGCAAAAACATCCCAAAAGATCTGGTTAGCTCCATCTGCTCCCATGAAGCTCTCAAAATAATAAAATATCTGAATATGCATATTTTGCAATAAACTTAAAATATATTGTTTCTATATATGCACTGTACTTATATATTTTAAATGAGTAGTTTTATAATTCTCCCATCATTTTGAATTTGATTATGCTGTTCGCAATGCTTCATGGGATTGTAGTTCTTTCCCTCACTAAAGCCGTTAAGTCTTGTATCTTTGTCCGATTTTCAAATCATTTTTTTTGCTTCAAATCAAAGTTTTTTAGTGTTATGATTCACCTCATAGCTGATTGGCTTGGTTCATGGCTTAAAACGCTTTAAAGACTTAAAAAAAAAAAAAAACATTCCTGTCATTTAACATGCATCTAAAAAGCAATGCATAATGCAAAAAAACCTAGTGAGCTGCCTTAATAGTCTACGACCTACAAAAGGGAACATTCTAACAAAAGCGGAGCGTATTTTGAACATTCTAAATAGATCATTGCTTAAATTAGTTAAAGTAATGTAAAAATATATGTTGACTTGACTTCTTGATCAGATATTTACAGTGCAACCATTATTTCCATTTTCCACCATATAGCTTGTAAAAAAGTATTTTTTTGTCTTGATTGATTGTCTTGTCTTGAGTCCTTAAAACAAAACAAAATGTACTTTAGAAGCAAGTATTATGACTAGTTTTCATAGACTCACGAGTGCATTTTGGAAGATTTTTTCACTTCTTTTAAATATAAACAGGCTAAAAACAAGTGAAAAAAAAATCTGTCGAAAACAGTTTATTTTCATAACTGTGAAAGGCAAGTCTTAATATCTTAAGCAGTGTTGCTTCTCAAGTAAATATATCTTATCTCAAAGATTTTTAGATATTTGAAGAACAAGTCAAAAAAGATAAATCAAAAACTTAAGTCAAGAGCTTGCAGAAAAGCCAAATGACTGGAAATCATTGACATGGTTGAGAACAAGCAAAAAAACAACAACTGCAAGACAGTCACAAGCGAACAGTAAAATCATCACCAAAGCGGTACTTCTTTTCAAAAGATCACCAGGATCATCCCTCGAACGGTTTTCTCAGAGGAAGCTCAACTGACTGGCACGAAAACAAAAGTTTTGGCCCCTTTTCAGGAGGGCAACGGGAGAGATTTGTGATTCGCCAGAAGGGTCGATTCTTCAGCTCCTCACGTTTCAGCCTCCTTCAACACTTCCTACGGATAGAGATACATGCAATTTGGCCGAGCTCCCGGGAGAGGGAAAAGAGAGAAAAACCCATGAGGTAAATCAGTCACAGGTTCTTTATGGAGCACAGATGCAGCTGGAGACGTTCTGAATGAAAAGGCCCGTTGAAGTGGAATGTGCGGCTGAAACAGAAACAGGGCTTTTGTTTTAATATCACCTCCATTTAGGAAGCAAGTCTTTTAGCAGACTCGTGGGCAGGGGAAAGACACAGGCTTCCCTACGGACGATGGTCTCGTCTGGCGGACGTTTCCTTCTGGTTCAGGCCTACGCTGAATGATTTTCAATCAGACAGATGAGATGCAAAAATTCAAGAATCCACCCACAGTTCTTTAGATATGACTCAAATCGCTTCTTCAGTGCAAGTCTGGGATTTTTTTTGTTTGTTTTGGTGCTAAAACTTAAGTAACACTGACTCTGAACAATGTAATTTTTTTGCGGAGTGACTTACAGTAAGGTGCAACTTATTTTCCAGAAAATGCGATGCAGATTTGAAGCAGTTCATGTATTTTCTGGAAATCAAATCAATGATCTTGGCGTTGCAAGTTAATCTCTAATATGACAGTAATAGTAACAATAGTAATAGAGATAGTGACACAACAAAAGGGCCAAATGTGCACTATTTGTTTAGTTTTTTTGCCGTTAAAGGATTTACTAAAGACACGCCGTGAACAATTTGCGCTGAAGAGACATGGACAGGGTTATGGCATATGCATTTGTAGGAGTTTTCCTTTCAGACGCAACATTTATGGGAGGAGAGTATTTAAATGAATCATGCAAGGTGATTTACTAAGGTTTGCGCCAGTCAATTTACTGGTATTGGCACCATTATTTAATGCCCAAAAAAGCATGTTTTAAACCAGACGCTAATATGCGCTGCTCTTGGTGGATTGTGTTGATCATTATGGAAATGATCCGGCTGCGTCTCTGTTCTTTAATTTCCGCGTCTTTAGTAGATCAAACGCAGAACTTCCCAATCCCATCGGCTTTTCTGGGAATGCGCTCTCATATTAATTTGCCCTGTTTGGTAAAACTGGGCCTAAAATCAAATGAAGAAATAAAAGTCTAAAAGCCCATTTTAGCCCAGCTAATGCTTCAGTTTCATTAAAGCAAGGTCACGTAATGTAAAGAGGCAGCAGTGGGTCAAGAAACGCCTCCAACTCCTGAGAGAAATCAACTCCAGTCTGAGTGGAGCTCAATAAAACATCGGCAGTAGTTTCCACAGCGGGACACAATCTCAACGGCCTGGACCTCCTGCAGACTCACATGTGCTCCAGCTTTAGTTTCACCATCCTATCCCACCACAGGAACAAGCACTTACTGGAGACAAAGAAACCCTACTATCTCGAAAAGCACCAGATATCCAGAAAGTGGCTCCAGTGATACAAATCACTCTTTAATAAAGCTTTAAACTACAGTTTTATTGACTCTTATGTAGGGTTGCAAAGGGGCTGAATATTTCTGGTAAATTTTCAGAAACTTTCTAAAAGTTCCAGAAACTTTCCAAATATTCCTGAAAAGTTTCCAAAAGTTTCCAAAAAATCCTGAAAAGTTTCCAAAAGTTTCCAAATAATCCTGAAAAGTTTTCAAAAATTCTGGAAACTTTGCAACCACTCTTATGTAAGTTGAGCTAGAGTTTTACATGATTGCACAACCAATGACGAATGCTTGGATACTTTGTCACCATGAAATAAAATTTGACAATTCTTGTTTTGTTTTTTAAGTAATATTGCAGCATTTATTATACATGATTTATCCGTTCACATCATCATTACTGTTTTAAATTCATGTGCCTCGTAAACTTGAATCAGAATAACTTCCCTTTCCCCTTGCAGGATTTCTTCTCTTCTCTGATGATGAGGGCGGGGCAACCTGTCAATCACATGAGATCCACCAATAGCAAACCACAACCATCCAATCTGTTCCCCTTACAGACTAAATCAAGCCCCGCCCTACATTTGTTCTTGTTCCAGATGCTGTTTCACTTGAATGTACGCCACAATAGAGAAGAAAAGAATTGCAACTTCTGTTTCATGCCGACTTTATTAAAGGGTCATTTTTGTGCATTTTTACCAATTAAAATTGCATTTTCAAATTTCATGTCCTCCATATACTTCAACTGTTTGCCATTGGTCAGTCAAACAAGTTAGTGCAATATGATAATGTATTTAAACCTCAAACTGGAACTTGAAACTAGCGGTTATGGAAAGGGGCGGGACATTTCCCAAACACACTCTAAGCGCTTGACCAATCACAACACACTGCTCCAGCTGACCAATCAGAGCACAGTGTGCTTTTCAGAAGGAGGGGCTTCATAGAGACAGGAACTAAACAGAGCGTTACTGACAGACTGGGAAGAGACGAGCTGCAACAATGTTAAAAAAAACATTCAAGCATGTTAACCTGATCTAGTAGAGCCCAAAAAGCAATCTTTAAATTGCAAAGTGTTCTAAAAAAGAAAGAAATCTCACACTTCATCTTTCTTTTGAGATGTAAATGACTCAAAATGACTCTTTGTGCAGAGTATTGCTCAGATATAATGACTGTTTTGAATGTTATCAAATCATGTCGTATCCGATCGACACGCGAGCTCTGTGCCATTTGCATGCATACAGTCTCCTGGACGTGCCTGAGAAAACACGGGCCTCCTAAGCGCTCCAGGGCAAAAACACTGCATACAATACTGACAAAAAAGGGCAGATAGTTAATGAGGAGCAGCCAGATATACAGACTCCATATGAACCGGCATGACGTCAAACCGAGATAAGCTTACATTTTTGATCCTAAAGGTCACCTCTGTCCAAGGGGAATTGCTGATTATGATCCAAAGAAAGCAGAACGTGCATCTCATGTGAAAAACCATGGAAGAGGTGGAAAGAAAGTCAAGATATAAACTCGAGTTGAACATGAGCCTGTTTGTTCCATCTTTAAGATGCATTTAAATAACTGATGTTGTTTCTAGGCTCTACTAGAACAGGTTTTCATGTTTGAATGTTGATTATTTTCCTCATATTCTCCATTGTTGCAGCTCGTCTCTTCCCAGTCTGTCGGTAACGCTCTGTTTAGCTCCTGTCTCTATGAAGCCCCTCCTTCTGAAAAGCACAATGTGCTCTGATTGGTCGGCTGGACCAGTGTTGTGATTGGTCGAGTGCTCTGAGTGTGTTTGGGAAATGCCCCGCCCCTTTATTCTGCGTATTAATTATTTAAATGAGGAATATTGTGACGTGTTCGTTCCCCGGAAGAAACTCAAGACTACAATGGAGGTGTTTCAGGGAGTTCAGAAACAGTGACACTGATATAGAGATTAACACCCTTTGGAATGGCTTTTTCATGCTCAAAAAGTAACATTACACACTAAAGAAAGCTGAACATGGAAAAAAGCAGAATAGGTCTTCTTTAATAATTGCTTGAATGCAATTGAATTTTAAAGTCTTATATCTACAGAAAACACAATGTATATGCATGCATTTTGCAGCTAAACACTCAACCTAAACGGTCAGTGCTGTTTTCGACAAGAACACCAATTAGCCTTTAAAAAGTGGTCAGACAGAAGCCAAAGCTGCATCATGTCATGTGCTTTGCTCTGAAAACATCTTGAAAACATTAACTGCTCCTCCTAAATCTCCTGATATTACGGCCCAAGACTCCGTTTGGCTCTTTAAGTGCTTTCCAATCACTGAATGTTTCTGTTGGTCGAGCGCTCGCAGTCATTACACGAGCTCTGGGATTAGCTGGCATATCCAGAAGGAATGTCACGTCACCGGCAGCCTCGCCTCGATGACTTACTTTTGCCTGTGTGGCGTTCAGCATGAGAACCCGACTAAAGACGACCCAAAAACACTCTTATTTTCACTGAGGTTGAGGGTTGATGTTTTTTCCTCGGCTGCACAGAGATCAAGAAACTATTAAACATAAAAACAATTTACTTATATTATCGGGGTCGGTAAGATTTTTAATGCTTTTTGCGAATTTTTAAAGAGGTCTGTTATGCTCAGCTAGTATAAAATACTTTTAAAACAGTAATATTGCAAAATATTATTACAATGTAAAACAACTGTTTTCTATTGTAATACACTGTAAAATGTAATTTATTCCTGTGATGCAAAGCTGAATTTTCAGTATCATTACTCCAGTGTCACATGATCCTTCAGAAATCATTCTAATATTCTGATTTGCTGCTCAAAAATTCTAAATCAACATCAATGTTGAAAACCGTTGTGCAGATTCATATTTTTGTGGAAACTAGAAAGTTAATAGAAAGTTCAACAGCACTTATTTGAAAAAGAAATCTTTGGTAACATTATAAATGTCTCTACTGTCACTTTTGATTGATTTAATGCATCCATGCTAAATAAAAGTACTAATTTCTAATAAAAATAAACTCATGATGCCAAACTTCCTGGGTCTTATTTTCTTCAAAAAAAATGAAAAAGCCTATTTTGCCTCTGTATATTATATATATAGTATATATATAGTGCATTACATGCATGACAATTATACATTTACCCCAAAATTTCTCATTCACATGATGAAAAGCACTTATTGTGACAGATTTTTTTTTTTTTTAAGTACCATCATGAATATTTGCAATTTTGCTTTACAATGTAAATAATACATTTTATTAGTAAGAACTTGATAAGGATGTATTAAGAAAAATAGTAGTATTTGAACCTGGCTACAGTAATAAAAAAATAGCATGCATTATAAACGTTTGAATTTGGGGGAAATGTGCATAACTGACATGAAAATAATGTCACAATGGGGGGGAGGGAATAGGCTAGGCCTACACTTAATTTTCTGTCTTCAACACAACATATTTTAGTTTGATTTAGTTAATCACCGTTCACACATGAGGTCATCGTGTTAATCGATGGACCATTTCGCGGGCTTAAACCTCCTGCGGCGTGTTTACATCAAATGAAGAGGAGAATGGCGCAGTGTCTGCCCGTTTACTAAACAAACTGCGTCGATAATCAAGCAGAAGTCAACAGAAATCTCACAGCTGTGTGTCGACGCTAACAGCCACGGTTAACGAGCTCTCCTCGACTGGCGACTGAGGGGGTGTTTTATGAAGTCTCTGGCTCTCCAAACTCTCCGGCCACTTTCCACTCAGACACACGCTTCCTGCATGAGATCAATACACAGCCCAACATCAAAACCACACCATGGTCAACCCGCTGACACCAGCGCAAATGGAGGCTCCCATTCATCTCCGGGACAGTATGAGCACGCACATTGTCTCTCTGACTAAAGGTTAGACAATAAACGCTCGTTATTCAGCTGACCTAAACAGTCAGAAATGTCAGGCTAACGCAGTGTTTTAGAAGGGGTTAATGCAGAATAGAGACCGAATGTGTGTCGGCTAGACTCATTTCTTCATGTGCTCTATAATTAGGGTTATTTATAAACTTGGATTGGACGAGGAGAAACTGCTAGCAAGACCGTCCAAGCTTAGCTTTAACAATTTCCGTCCGCTCCTACCACGTGTGCGTCATCTCGAGTGCGCACCACAAAGTTTGCTTGATGCTTGAAAGCTTTTATCTCTCCTCCTCAACCCCCCTCCAAAAACCGACACACCCATAATGCATTGCTGTCAGGCCACTTTGGGGCAACTTCTAGATTAAAAGCCTGTCTTTACCACAGTGAAACAGATGAGTGACCGGACCACGATGGATGTTTCACTAAATTAGGGAAGCATTCCACTGCCATCTGCAAATCTTGCAGATTTTCGAGAGGAAGGCGGCTTCTTTGTGAACCTCATGGAGAAAATGGATCTAATTCTTGCCATCTGCTCGTCAATACACATTACTGGTCTGTTATGATGAATGCATATGAAGCCACTGGTTTATATATCACCAATGGCTTCATATTCATGCATTACAGAAAAAAATTAAATAATAATAATAATATAAGATAGCGGTGGGTGATATTAAATTGGATGTTCAAATAGTTTGCATGCAAGTAAAGATATAAAACGATAGTTAATATTGAAATAATTCGATTTTCCAAATATGCAGTCAAAATGTTCAATCCTTCCTTATCTCACAACTAGAGAGAATGATAAGAAAGTAGTTTTAATAAACAATAGTAGCTGAACTACTATGTTAGATTCATTTCTGTGAGTAATTGATTCTCAGAAGTGAATCGATTCAAAACTCCAATGCGGCAAATATTTAGCAGAAAGCATTTTTCATAAAGGTTTTAGTAAAAATAGAAGCATTCTATCAAATATACTGTGGTTCGTTTATATGCAAAAAATGCATATAAATGAAATGGTTAAATATTCTTTTTTTTTTAAAAGAAGAAAAAAATGCTGCTTGTTTGTACTTTGAAATTATGATGAGTTGAAGCCAAAAAAAAAATA
Source organism: Rutilus rutilus (assembly GCF_951802725.1). Classification (NCBI taxonomy): domain Eukaryota; kingdom Metazoa; phylum Chordata; class Actinopteri; order Cypriniformes; family Leuciscidae; genus Rutilus; species Rutilus rutilus. The sequence continues at coordinate 7,601,562 of NC_140222.1, read as the reverse complement.
TATATATATATATATATATTTCCAAAGATTTGACGGCTGAAAGCTTGCTTTTTTAGGCTACATCGTAAAAGTTTTAGTAAAAATATATGTACAGATAATACTGTAGTTGCAGTTTGTTAATTAAAAAGTGCCTTTTTTGAAACAACTGTGTTTAAAAAGGTTGATGAAGGCTCCTTTGGTTGATGAAAAAAAAAAAACCTATATATTTAAGCCATTTTAGAGCAAACTACAACTACTGAGTTATATATGAAATATTTAAGGCTGAAAAGTATTGTGATATTTGAACAGATATACTGCCCAGCCCTACTTCCAGGTCTCTCATTCAGTGGTTCCCTTTCAATACGTCAGTGCACATATGGTGCAACAAAAAAAGCTTTGTAGGCCGCCCTCTCCACTTCACAATAACCCTTTAAAATAGAGACTGAAAAAAAAAGAAAGAGTGAGAAAGAGTAAATAGGGCAGGGACACCCAGCCGTCTAACACTCCTGGCAACCTGAATTTCCTATGACTACGTCTACATTCATCAGCAAGAATCAACTTCCTGTTCACGTCTCCTAGTCACTGAAGAGTTTCTCAATATGAACCCACCCCCTCTATTATGCTGTTCACTGTCATGTTACATAAAGTACAAATCATTAAAGTCAACAAAACAAAGGTGCGGTTATTGGCTAATGTAGATCCTCTCAAAATGGCCAAATATTAGCCAGTATTTTGGGATTAATATAAAGCAAACATTTTTATTTGGAGTGACATGCACATACTAGTGTTGTCAAAAGTACGGACTTCGGTACCAAGTCAGTTATGAAATTTAAAAATGTGACTATACCAGTATTTCCCTCTAGATGCGTGTCTGATTGGCGATTGTGTTCAGGCATGCAACATATATGTCTGTGATTGGCTACAATGATCAACGCTTCAAAAACGTGTTAACGAGCACTGACACAGATACACACAGGGGCGTTTGAAAGCAGGCGTCATTGAAGCATTGATCATTGTACCCAATCACAGACATATGTTGAGCGCGTGAACGCAATGGCCAATCACAGACATATATGTTGAGCGCGTGAACGCAATGGCCAATCACAGACATATGTTGAGCAGGTGAATGCAATGGCCAATTAGAGACATATATGTTGAGCGTGTGAACACGATGGCCAATCACAGACATATATGTTGAGCGCGTGAACGCAACGGCCAATCACAGACATATGTTGAGCGTGTGAACGCAACGGCCAATCAGAGACATATATGTTGAGTGCATGAACGCAATGGCCAATCAGAGACATATATGTTGAGCGTGTGAATGCAATGGCCAATCAGAGACATATGTTGAGCGTGTGAACGCAATGGCCAATCAGAGACATATAAGTTGAGCGTGTGAACGCAATGGCCAATCAGAGACATATATGTTAAGCATGTGAACGCAATGGCCAATCAGAGACATATATATGTTGAGCATGTGAACGCAATGGCCAACCAGAGGTTCATACGTGAACCATACGTTCAACGGCACTAAAAAAGCTAGAGGGAAATGCTGGTATCACATTTTTTTTATTTCAGTACCAACTTGGTACCGAAGTCGGTACTTTTGACAACACCAGCACAATATGAATTGTTCACAATAAGTCCAGGAACGTGGATTGAAAAAGTACATTCTGATTTCATGATGTCTTTAAAGGTTGACTCATACATTGAACATCTACAGATCTTTGTTTGCTTTGAGGCAAGAGGTGTTTTCTCATGCTATATTCACAAACAAAAATAACACTAACACATGACACGCAAAAATTTCTCTCGCTTCCTGTCAAGTTTCTGTTCTTGGTGATGATGGGTTATTTCCATGGCTGTTCAACACAGACAGTAGGAGGATATAACTCAGTCATAGTTGAAAAAAAGGCCAATCCTAAAGTCCAGACAGGGATGACCACCATCCCATTGGTTTTTCCAAAGACAATAATGATTTACAGGGCTGTGCATTGTATTATTACTTTATGATGCTAATATGTAAACACTTGAAGCTTTGTGACTGTAAACTTAAATGTGACCATAAATAGTATTAGCAACAAAACCCATAAGAAAAACACAATGAAGCACAATGCAACAAGTATGAGGTTCAACCTGAGATCCCAACAGGGTTTATATCCATTGAATTAATTCACGAAGCACAGTTTGAATACATTATTGAGAAATATTAAACTAGAGTACAGATTTATGTACAATGAACCACCACAACAAAGCGGGAAATCAAAGATTAAAGGTTACATTGTATCAATCTAACAAAGGCGCAATCCGGGAAGTTCGTTTTATATCGAGCCCTTTCGCTGCGAACGTACTTTCGTCGTTTATTAATGTGCCTTTGAGTTACTTTCTACCTTAACCGCTATTTTTTCGAGCAAATATTTAAGTTACTTTGATCAGAAATGTTGCTTGAGGTTTTGAAACAAAAGCCTTTTCACTTCCATCCACCCGGAAAGTTTTTGTTCGCCGCCGCGGAGCCGAAAACGACTCGAATAAATGAAATAATAAAAACAGCCGGTAAACTTACCTTGATGTGTGCGTGTTGTGCTGAATAAAGCTTCTCATCTTTGATAAGTTAATAAATGTGGCTGCTCGTTTGTCTCCGTGTGTTTGTGTGTACGTGTATGCGGCGGCTCCTCCTCTTCATCCAGTAGGTCGCCTCTTCATCAATTTCATCCAGACAGGTTTATTTCCACCCCAGAGATCTCTTTAAAAACATAACACAGAGATATGAGTCCGGAGAGGACACACGGACATGGTGAATGCGACCTGAGAGCTTTGTGCTGTCGATCTGTACAAACACACAGCCAGGAAAACTTCTCGTGTGAACAGATGCTGAAAAGCGACGCCTGGAGGATGAAAGGGAACTGCAGCCAGACACCAGGGTTGTTCCTTAATTTATTTTACCCTGTTACTGAATGTTACTAGTTTATTTTAATTGTAAATATTACTTAGGCTTCTTTGTTAATATTTCTACATATGCACCGTTACTTTTACGTTACTTTTTGCTTTACTTATCTTACATTTTTAAATTGAACTCTGCAAGCGTTTGGCATTGAAAAGGTATTTGTCATTCCAATAAAGAAACGTAAAAAGAAACTCCAATAGGCGTTTCTGGGTCACCATGATGTTTGAAAGGCTATAGATTTTATTTCTAAGCTATCTGTCTGGTAAAGGTGAGCAGAGAGCAAAGCCTTGTGGTTAAATGTGAGAAGTACAGCGTGTCTGAAAATGTTTGAAAAAAACTGAAATGTGATTACACTAAACTACGGCTAGATGTCAGTAGAAATTCAGACACTGAACAATGCCAAGTCTGTCCGTCCAGACGTTATAGCTTTTTTGATTTTTGAAGGTATAAGAAGAATGGCCAACATTTCAAGAGCTTTCTATCTCGCTTTTTATTAGTGTGTTTTTCATTTGAAATTGGATGTGTAAACTCTTATATTATTTGAGTTTGTTTCTTTGTCCAGATTCCAGCTCTGCTCACTTTAGACATTCATCAACCAATATCATGAGGTGCATGCTGGGATGCTTTTAAACCGTATTGAAGGAGAACTGAGGAACATGTGTGACGAGCACTTCATGGTGCTTTTCCTTTAACATCCACTACAACATATGCATTTAAAACCATTTTGTTAAGAATTTCCTACGTGTTATCATGAACAACACAATTAGTGCATCCAAACATTGGTTTCCATTGAAATTGCATGGATTCATGCATACAAAGATAAACCATCCATATAAAGGCCTGTTCACACCAAGAACGGTAACGATAACTATATTAGCGTTCACACTAGCGGACGATATCGTTCTGTTTATTCTAAGCGCAATGCAGTTTTGTCTGCCGCTGTAAATGCCTGAGCTCTTAAAGGGATAGTTCACCTAAATATGAAAATGTATTTAATATTTACTCACACTCGTGTCGTTGCAAACCCGTAAGACTTTTGTTCATCTTCGGAACACAAATGAAGTTGTTTTAATGAGATCTAAGAGACAGCTATTAACATCCATTGACCACTTCGCAACTACCACTTTGAGGCTTCAAAAAGTTCGTAAAACTAATCCATATGAATTGAGTGGTTTAATCCAAATTTTCTGAAGAGACATAATCACTTTATATGATGAACAGATTGAATTTAGGCTTTTATTCACATATAAATATTCATCAACTCACTAATGTTGCACGTTAATAGGCCTATAGGCCTATACCAGAAACCCACTGGTTTACATTGACGTTAAAATGACACTTTTTATGTAGCTAATGCAATAAAACACTGTTGTTCACTTTCAGATGTTGTTGGGAGGTGTCTGCTTGAATCTTTCCTGAAGCTGTAAACAACTCCTTTATCACGCAGGTTCTGTTTGTGCTGACGTGGTCATGTTTAATAGTGACACTCTTTTTACTTTTGTGTGGCTTTCTCTGATAACACCTTTTTTTATTTTCAGAGTGCGAGTGTTGAGGGCGTTGGCAACTGTGAAGGGTGTTGCTTCTTACCTCAGGATGTGGTAGTTTCAGAAGTCCCCCCTCCTTTATCTTACCCCAACATTTTCTGGATTAGTATAATACAAACAGAAATTAAGAAAATAAATTGCGTGATGAGTTACAATTTAACTCAAATTAATTAATTTAAAATTGTTTTGGAGGACGGCAAAGAAATTATGCATAGACAAAAAAAGGACTAAATCAGTTCATTTTCACTCTGGATCAGGCATAAGTAAATGCAGAAAACTGTAGTTTCTACTTTATAAACAGTTTACAGGTGATTTAAATAAATGTATAAAACATTGTGAAGAATGTAATGGATCATTGCACATCCCAAATATTTATGATTGGCAAGCATTGCCTTGTCAGTATTGGAAAATGTAGGAAAAAAAACAGCTAAATTTGTTGTTTGAAAATGCAATGCATATTAAGCAGACATGTACTATAGATGATTGAGCTTTGTAAGTGTGTGTGTGTGTGTGTGTGTGTGTGTGAGTGTGTGTGTGTGTGTTTCCACCCAGCTGGATGAGGTGAACTGAAAACAGTAAGGGAGGAGGCCACTTTTACTAGGTCATCAGCGCTTCCTGTTTGCTGACTGGCTTCTGAGAATTGTCAGCTAAAGCAACTTGAAAACTGTTGTAAGGATATTGGTGTAGCATCAGTGTATTTAAAGGGTCTTGCTAAATGTTTTCATCACTGCAACACGTGCTGACTAGAAACTGGCACAATGGCTTCCTGTAGTACTACTAAATCATTGTTGTCCATTTGTTGCAGTTAAAATATTTTATTGCAAATATAATATTGTAAATTCCTTAATAAATGGAAACCATTATGTTTATATATTTATTAAAAAACATTTTTTTATTGAATATTGAATTAAATATTGCTTGTTTTTTTATAATTATTTTTCAAGAATGCATTTTTATTAGATTTATTTCTTTATTATATTTCACTATGTGTTTTTGCAGGCTGTGCAAATAGTATTCACACAGATGACAAATCTTCCCCAACATGTACAATATTCTTTACCAAATCGATATTGCATGAAATGCAACCTGATTTTTCTCATGGTAAACCATGATTTGCCCATATTCTGGGAAGATGTCACAATTGTGCATTTTAGAAACAATGTAGAAACTGATAATTTTTTTAGCTTTCTCCTTTGGGTGTGTCAAATATCTGCAAGAAAGCTTCCTTCCTTGTTACTGCAGGGTATATAATCGTTCAGAGACCCAGCGCTCGAGCTTTCTGCATCAGAGCATGGCTCAATACCAATTACACCAGCATCACTAATAAGAGGTGAGTTAAGATGCACTAGAAAAAAATGTATTTAAGATTTTTTTTTTTGACTTAAAAAAAAAAAACATATGCATATATATATATATTAATTTATGAACGTCTTTTATTAACTATTTAGTAGTAATTTGAACAGAAATGTTTTGCATTTATATTATTGAGATTAAAACCTGTTATTATATTGGCTTTTAACATTATACACCATATAATTATTTCATTTAAATTAAGCATTACAAATATGTATTTGTTTATTGATTGATTGATTTATTGCACGTGTTGGCTCTTTAAACATGCCACGCTGAAATACCCTCTTAACCACAAGTGCAGTAGTGAAACTAGAGATATTTAAATGTACTGTACACATGGCGAGATGAAATTAGGTCAAGCTCAAGATGCGTTTACTTCTTAAATAACATTTTTAGAACTAAAAAACATTAAAAAAAAAATATATATATATTTTTCTTAATTATTTTCATCATTATTCTGTATTGTGTGGGCGGTGGTGTAATCTGGCGGTTACAAATCTGGTAACCGAAACAGACACCGCAAATAGCAGTTTCTGAGATGACACCCTTGTGCACTTGAGCAAGGCGCTTAGTGCCATGCAAGCGGGAATGTCCCTTTAATGTGAAGGCCACTCGAAAGCCAGATTGCTTTTTATAATCACATGGCATCATGTTACCAGGGTAGCTTGGTAAAATGAGCATTTCACAGCCATCACCTTTAGATGGATGATGATTTGACCAAGTAGGATGTGTTCCTGGATTGACAAAATCATAGCGTACACTCTTAAAAATAAAGATTATTTTTTGGCATCTATTGTTCCATAAAGAACCTTTAACATCTATGGAAACTTTCCATTGCATTAAGTGGAAAAATGTTCTTTAGATCATGAAAGGTCTTCACTGTAAGATGTTTTTTTTTTAGTTTTTTTTTTTAAGAACTTACACTGAAAGGTTCTTTGGTGAACCAAAAATGGTTCTTCTATGGCAAAAACTCTATTTTTGAACCTTTATTAATGTTGAACCTTTCCATTGCACAAGACGTTCTTAGAAATGTAGAAAAGGTTCTTCACACTAAGAAGAAAATGATTATTTCAAAAACTGCGCTGATAGGATCTTTGGGGAACCCAGCGTTTTTCTTCTATAAAAAAAAAAAAAAAACCCGCGATTTCAAACCATGTTTTTGAGACTGTCTTTGGTTCACTGCAGTTCATGTTGACTTATGAATTTACAGATGGTTTGTTTTAAAGCATATTAAAAACACCACATAGACATATAAACAACCTTAAAAGCTTGATTTTCACATTTAAACGATGTTTAAAAATGATAAATTTATGATATTCAGTTCATGAATCAATTAACTTTGTCTAACAAATTGTTTTCCATCAGGTTAATACGAGAGGGAAAGGATAATCAGGACGTATCCCTAAGGAGCCGGAGTCTGATTGCCTGGAGTCCGATTGCATCGACGACCGAATCGACCCCAGCGAGATTCAACTCCACGCTCCTGCCGTTCACACCATGGATGTCCTGCGATCTTTCAGCTCCGCCTCTTCCTGTCCAGACGTGTACAACTGGACCAGCAACAGCCTCATCCTGGGGCACTACAACTTCACCGGGCGCCTCCAGCACCGCAAGCCCTCGAAGAGCAGCGTCAGCGCCGTCACCGCCCTGTTCCTGATCTTCAGCGTCTTCATCATCCTGGAGAACCTCATGGTGCTGTTAGCGGTGCTGTTCGGCGTACGCCTGCGTCATCGCTGGATATTCATCTGCATCGCCAACATCGCGCTGAGCGACCTTTTGACGGGATCCGCCTACGTGGTCAACATCTGCATGTCCGGCGAACGCACTTTCAAGCTAAGCCCAGTTCTGTGGTTGTTCCGTGAAGGACTTCTATTTGTGGCGTTAGCGGCGTCCATATTCAGCCTGCTCTTGATCGCCGTGGAGCGCTACGCCACTATGATGAAGCCCGTCCACCAGAAAACCGCCACGAAAACTTATCGAATCTACATAATGGTGATGCTTTGCTGGATAACAGCCTTAGTAATCGGCTTCCTTCCACTGATGGGCTGGAACTGCGTTTGCGACCTGAGAAGTTGCTCCACACTTCTCCCGCTCTACTCCAAGAGCTACATCTTGTTCGCCCTGGTCATCTTCTTCATAATCCTGCTCACAATCGGCGCACTGTATTTTGCAATCTACTGCCACGTCCGCAGTAGCACCGAGACAATATCGGCACGCAGCAGTAAGCGTTCACTGCGCCTCCTGAAGGCTGTGATCTCAATCGTGGGAGTCTTCATGGTGTGTTGGGGACCTTTGTTCATCCTCCTGTTGGTGGACTTCTTCTGCTACTCTCGCAATTGCAGCACGCTCTTCAATCCCGAATGGGTCATCGCCCTAGCCGTGCTCAACTCCGCCATGAATCCGCTCATTTACTCGTTTGGCAGCCTGGAGTTACGCAAAGCCATCGCGAAGCTCCTGTGCTGCTTCTGTCTGAAAGTTGGACTGTGTAACCCCAAGACCTTCATGACCCAGGAGACCTCCAGCACTTCAGGGAGTCGACACAGCAGTTTGCGCAACAGCTTCAGCAAGGTGCGAAACCTGAGCACCAGCCCTCCGCCCGAACTGAAGAACGGCAAGAAAACACGCCTCAGCTCCACCACTTCTTGTTTATCTGCATCAAGCGGTTAGTCCACAGTGGGCAGGTGTGTTTCACCTTCGCCACAGGAACTGCACCTCCTCAAACTCAGAAAAGGCGTGATTGTGACTTTCACTTTCTGCGGGTTAAACGTCAGCTGGTGTGCTGGTCAAAACAAGCAGAAAGGACTTTAAAAGTAAGCAGCTGTGCAACAAAAATATAAAAAAAAAAAAAAAAAAAGCAACTTGAGTTATACATTTAAGCTGAATGCAAAACAAAGCAATCAGACCTGTAAGGTTCTCAAAAACAAACTGCCTTTCATTGTTGTTTTCTGCAAGGATGTAAAAGTAATATAAATATTGTAATTTAAGTATTAAAAAGTATATTTTCATATTCTACTTAAAGTGAAATGTGTATATTTTTGTACGTGCACATGCAAAGTTTTCAGGGTAACATTTTAAGTGTATGTACTGTCAAAACTGTGTAAAGGAAATAAAAATGCATTGATTGCTATTTGTCCTGCAATATTTCTTGAAGATTCTCAGTCAATATCCTTCATTGAACACAAGAGGGAGGCAATATACAGACTTCTTCAATGCAACGTTCTTCTGGACTGCAAAGGGCATTGGGTATTTTCATTGCAAATACTTGAAACTAAACTTATTTGTTAATTATAATATGCATACGGTATTACACAATACTATTCAGATACCCAGTGGTTAAGGTTAATTTAGAGGACAAAACTTTAGGACTGATACATTCAGATCCACATTTTGAAATCCACCCGAGCATTCAAGAATATATAAAAAAAACATTTATGTGCATGGGAAACCACAGCCCTCCAAAAATAACTTGACAGCCCATCTTAAAACCATCTGGACAATCCAGACAGCAATTGGAAGAATGCACAGTGGACGGAAGAAATGAATATGGTCAGAGAGTATATTTAAAAGATGTAGCCTACATGTTAACAAGAAAGGAACATTAGCATATTAGCTGTAGTAGTTTATTTAAATACTTGAGGAAAATATACACATAGATTTTGACTCAAAATGCCCCTGATAGCACATACTTGAAGTGTGTTTGTGATGAATTGATACAAACAAGAATTTACTGAAATGCACTTGTACACAAAGTCAAGCATTAGCACCATGACGGCCTGTTCACACCATTGATGACAACAGTAACTAGGCTATATAGTTGTGATATTTTCTATTTTTATGACAAGTAGGCTATGCACATTTAAGATTTATGTGTTTGAAAGGCCCTTTTATCCAGAGCGACCTACGTTGCCTTCCAGGGACACATTTTATGAGTTCTTGATTTCCCAGCAATGCAAGTTGCTGAAGATAAAAGCGTCTGCCAAATGTATACTTATAACAATGATGACACAGAGCAGACGTACAATTAGAAACACTTTCATAAAGGTTTTTTTTTTTTTTTTTTCTCCAGCTGATAAAGAATAAAACAGTGACACTTTTCCCATTTCATGGTTTCTCAAAAGTGGAAGTCGCCATAGTTGGGTAAACTTCTGTAGCGGCGAATGAGAGACTAAATTTATTTTTCCTGTTCTCATTTGCTCAAATAGCAAAACAAAAACACTGTTGTGGAGTTTTCACAACTTTCAAAAAGAGGACAGAAAATAGAGAGAGATTAATAACGGCAGTCAGAAGATAAAAATGTCAATTTACAGCTGCTGTATTAGAAACACCCTCACAGCTGCAGCATATATAAAAAAAAAAAAAACATTTTAATTGGACCCAAATGTAATATTATAAAAAGTAGTGTTATAAATGTACATGCATTTAAAAAAAAAAAAAAAAGAATATATATACTTTGCACGATTTACGATTCTAATGACCGTTAAAACGCGTCAATGGTCCATTGAGAGCCAATCAGAATCCACCGAACTCCACAGAGCGCGAACATTTAAACCGTCGGATTGCATAACCGCAGCGCGCGCTTTGAACATACCGTAGGTGTCGACGCTAATATAGTCATAGTTCTGTGAACTGACCTAAAAATGGCATGCAAACACGGTCCTGGGATGATTATAGTTTAGTTTATGACTGCATGACGTCTTGAAGGAAACATGGATTTATGTTCTTCTCATTAAAGAGGGCACGAAGGGTTAAGTGCGGTTGCGTGCAGACAGACCGCCCCGCCCCGCGTGATTACCGCGCGTCGCCTCCAGGTGTTCTGCAGACAGATAGGCTAATGACGACGTCCTCGGGTTTCTGCACATTTGTAGCTGGTTAGCTTCCATTCAAAGCATTCACAGTCCATGCAAATTAATTCAACATTTCAGTTAACTTACAATTCAGAGCAGAAATAAAGGCAAACACAACGTTCTCATTGTCTAGTATCTCATTTAATTTAGAGAAACATGTTGTTTTAATGTTTGTGTGAAAAAAAAAAAAAAAAAAACATCTCCATGAATCAGATACAACCGATAACCTGGCTTATTATTGTGATTTGCATATAATTTCACAGTGTGATATTTGGCTCTGGGCAACATAACAATGATTCTTCCCTTTAGGACAATAGTCTGCCAAACAAGAAATTAAGCATGTGTTTATCATTATTCAGTTGCTTCATGATTTAACTTGCTTGTGAGATCCTCAAGGATAAAATTAACCCATTTGTTGCCAGAGAAAATGTCTGCAAATGCAATAAATAGGGTGTGCATGCTGATTGGAGGACAGGAAAACATGCTGCATGCTGATTGGAAGGGAGTGAGGAGTACTGCTTGTTGATTGGAGGATAGTAGCACATACTGCATGCTGATTGGAGGACAGTTCATCTGTGCCATGAGGACCTCACAGGCATTCATTTGGTGTCAACATGTCTTTAAATTGTATTTTAATAAATACATTATAACCACTTACATTCAGCACAGATGTGAAATCCTTCTTCTGCATGCACTGGATCGTGACCCCGAAGGATCTACGGACGGTTTCTTCACACGGCTTTGCTGCTTTATTACACAGCTGGTCTTGTTCAAGTTAAACCAATTATAAAGCGCACAGCTCTGGTCTGGACCGCAAACACACTGACTACATGGTGGCGGAGGGAACAAAACAATATCAAGCATCTTAAGGAGGCCACGTCACGAAATCTGGTCAGTCTCTGAGCGCATGATAAAAGGCCTCTGACATTGCTGTGAAACTAAAATAAGAGGCTTTCTGCTTTCATCCCCACAGCTCCTTCCCACTGATGCATTTATGACCTATAATTGTTTCTGAGTAGCACAAATCTTTCCAAGTAGCTGTCGAAGCCGAGGACTGAGAACGGTTGAAGACCGCAAGACCTGCCATATGGAAACTTTCCTGTATAGATGCTATAAGACAGATCAATCAAATTGTGCAGTATTTTTTACTACGTAGTAGTTTTTGACACCCTAGCAACTAACAGTAAACCACTTAAAAACCCTAGTAACAACATACAGTAGCAACATGCTAAAACTATTCAGAACATCCTAGCAACTTCATAGCAATGTTCTAAATGTCTCAGAATTCCCATGCAACCGCAAAACAACATGTTAACAACTCAGAACACCCTAGCAACTGCATAGCAACATGTTAAAAATCTTTCTGAACATCCTAGCAACTGCACAGCAACTTGTACTAAACCACTTGGAAGGCCCTAACAACCACATAGCAACATCCTGAAACTATTTTAAACACCTTAGCAACTGCATAGCAATGTGCTGTAAACCACTCAGAACACCCTAGCAACCTCATACCAACATGTTAAAATCCCTCAGAACAACCAAGCAACAAACCCTTAAATCTCTTTCATAACACCATAGCAACAGCATAGGAACATTCTAAAAAAGTATTAAGAACACCCTAGCAACTACATAGCAACATTCCAAAACAATTAAATAATAACTACATCGCAATGTGCTGTAAACCACTCAGAACACACTAGCAACCATATAGCAACAGAATAAAATCACCAAGCAACTGCATAGCAACTTCCCAAAAACTAAGAATACCCTAGCAACTGCATAGCAAAATTCTTAAAGATGTTCAGAACACCCTAGCAACTGCATAGCAACATTCTAAAAAAAACATTCAGAACACCCTAGCAAATACATAGCAGCATTCTAAAAGGTGATTATAACACCCTAGCAACTGCATAGCAACATTATAAAATTTGTTCAGGACACCCTAGCAACTGCATAGCAACATTATAAAAGGTGTTCATGACACCCTAGCAACTGCACAGCAACATTATGAAAATAATTCAGAACACCACATCAACTGCATAGTAACATCCTAAAAGGTGTTCAGAACACCCTAGCAACTAGCAACATTCTAAAAGGTGTTCAGCACACAAATCCATGGAAACACATTTTCAAAGTACAAATCCTTAAATAATTTTAGTATGTCTAAGAAAGGAAAATTCAACAAGCATCATAATAAAAATGTTTTAATAGAATTTTATCTTTTCTTGTTTTCATTTATAGGCTATATATATATATATATATATATATATATATATATATATATATATAAATAATCTCCAGTTGTAAGATTTTCCCTAAATGTTACAGGAGCTGCTCTGTTAAGATTCAAAAAAGGAAAAGCCAAAGTTAGGCTGCAGAAAGTTAACAGTCTGAGGTAGATTTATGATACACCTGAAACCTTCCATTTTTTATATGCATAAATGGATATGGCAGCGCGTCCTAAATTAAGTCTCTGGCCATAATTCATTTCCACTATCTTTGACACCGGCGAACACGCAGAGACGCTGCAGGCCTTTTTGAAGCACGCCGAATATGAGGTAAACCCTGAAACATCTTGATATTGTGTGTTCCCATGGCCATGCTGGTGCTGAGAACAGAACACAATGCTGAAAATATGGATATGGCTTTAATCAGTATGCAAAGAATCCATTATCCTCAATGCCTTGACTTCTAATGGTTAACCATTCATATTTTATTAAGGTCAGTTCGCTCGGAAAACATGCTTTATATTCACTGATGACAGATGTTGATGTACCAAGTTGATGAGAAGCACACTTTACGCTGCTTGGATAGGAGTAAAGGACACAAAATGCTGATTGGAGGAAACTTTCGAAGTATGCTGTATTCTGATTGGAGGAGAGTAAAGGACAATTAATGCTGATTGGAGGATACTGAAGTATGCTGCTGTAGCAAGGTTAGATGTTGTGGGAAGAAGGAGGTGGGAAGAAGGCGAACATTCAAAGACTTAATAAACGTAAGATAAACAAATACAAAATGAAAGTAAAGACAGCAGCGCCTCACGGACGACTGCTGTCACATATAACAAAACACAACATAAATCCAGGCCTGGCCTCTCTTGATCTTCACCGTCGTCGCTCCTCCTTTATGCTTCCACTCCTCCGTGAGAGATACAAGACCGGTGCGTCGCGCAGGTGTCGCTCATTATCAATCATGCCACCGGCCTTGCGTCGTTCTCTCACGGCCCTCGGCCTCGTTCAGCTGGCCACAGCTGCATTCTGATTGGAGGAGAGTAAAGGACACTGAATGCTGATTGGAGGGTATTGAAGGATGGTGCATGCTGATTGGATGAGAGTAAAGGACGCTGCATGCTGATTGGATGAGAGTAAAGGACACTGAATGCTGATTGGAGGGTATTGAAGGACGCTGCATGCTGATTGGATGAGAGTAAAGGACACTGCATGCTGATTAGAGCATAATGAAGCACAAAGCATGCTGATAGGATGAGAGTAAAGGACACTGCATGCTGATTGAAGGATAAAGAAGTACGCTGCATAATGATTGGAGGAGAGTAAAGCAGTGGCGTTTAGGACTTCACTCCTGTTCCTGCTGAACTGAGCCAGCACTCAATCAGCACACTGATACCAGTTTAGCAGGCACAAGAGGGCACAGCCCTCAATCGTTTCTTCAAAACCACACCATTGCAATTATACAAATGATCTGAGAGGATTTGTCTGAACAATTTGCAGGGATGGTCAGGACACCACGCCTTGTTTGAAAAGACTCTGACCCCAATTTGCAGTTAATTATAGGTTAAAAGTGCAGTTACCGCAGCTAGCAAGCGCAAATGCCAACACCGACAACCCTACACACCAGCAAGTCTGTTCCCATTTTGTTCTTAAAAACAGTCGCATTTACCGTTGTTTGGCGAATTTTGGTTGAGGTGATACATACTCCCATGAAGCAAATTACTTAATCGAGGCAATCTCCCTGTAGTATTTAAATACTTCAATGTTTGTATACACACACATACACATGTATGTATGTATGTATGTATCTATATATCTATATATATATATATGCATATTTTACATCTCCCTCATATTTAATTGTATTATTTTGTTCGCAATGCTTCATGGGAGTGTAGTTCTTTCACTCACTAAAGCCGTTAGGTTCACAGTATTGCACCTTTGTCTTTTGTCTAAACTTTTTTTTGCATCAAAACAAACTTTGTAATGTTATTCACCTTGTTTCTGATTGGCTGGATTCATGGCTTACAACTCTTTAACAAAGACTCTGAATGAATGGCAATGAATGGAAAAAATACTACCGCTGAAACTATTGCACAAACAAAATGATATAGGCCTAAATTATCATCAATGCTGCACAAATAACCACCATACAAGGCTGCATTTATGAAAACTATAAAAATGGAGCAGAACTCGATCCATCAAAGTGACGGATAATGATTTGTTGTAGCGCAACCGATGTCCCTCCCTGCTTTCCTGGAACATCTACACCTCTCTGCTTTTTAATGACTGGAGTGAATTTACTAACATGCAATAACTGGTCTAAATGGACTTTAACTTTGCGTGCCAGTGCTTCCATTGTGTTCGACAAAGTGGTCAGAACCTGCTCTGTGAAATGAAAGCCAAACACATTTGCTGCATCCATCTCAGCTAACAGTATTCAAACCACGGGTCTAAGAGCTTAACCTGCCTCATTGGCGTGCGTGTCCTTACTGGTTTCACATTTACTGGCATCCCACCCTTCATTACGCCCAGTTCCTGCCCTGTCTCTCTTTTGAAGCCAGAGCAAGTAGGTGGACCACCTGACCATGCATCATACAGTTCACTTCAGGCACTGAACTTAGCCACTGTGAACAGTATTCTTGAGGGATCAATGCTCACCAATTAGCTAAGCTCTGCGCCTTGAGCAAGTGATGACCTGATGGACCAGCTCGAGATGGAAAGGGTGTGACCGAATGAGGCGTATTAGCTAGAAACAAGATGTATCTTTGGTAATTATACCCGCTTAGTCATTGTGACTTTGCACAAATAATTTACAATGCTAGATTTGAACAAAAAAGTCAATATCTTCCACACTTGAAGCTGTTCTCATAAACGCACACTTATATATTAATGCCCCATGTTGATACCAAGATATCAGTGTTTGGCTTAGTGTGGCTCACTTAGACCATGTTGTTTGAAGTTTTGACCAAACCATCTGATTCTAAAAAGCACTGACTGACGTTCAAAAATAGTTGTATACATAAAATAAAATAGGCTTTTGGCATGTACCATCAGCCAAGTCAGCAGTATTTTATTCAGGATTTTTCAGTCAATCACAACATACCGTTTGATAAGCGTCAGTCCTAAGCGCCGTGGGTGTCAAACATGGTCTGCATCTCCATTTTATTTTTAAACTTGCCAGATGCCCTTTTGCCTTCGCCGATATTCCAGTAAGCCATTATCTGTCATTCCTGAGGAAACATGATATTTCCAGAGCGATGAGTCACTGTTTGTGTTATTGAGTCTGAAAAACATACCAAGCACTTGCACTCATATGAACTAAATGCCAAAGAGGTTGCATAAACAAAGTCTGAATTTCAATATGTTGCAGCAAGCGCCACGTAAAAAAAGAGTTTTACATTTTCTGAGGCAGCATTCTCAAAAAAAAAAAACAATTGCGCTCTCCTGAGAATCTTTGCGTTCGCTCACAAAACGTTTGAATTATTTTCGAGTTAAAGCCAAATTTCAAAAGTTTTGTGCGGGAATGCAACATTTCTCGCGGGAACGCAAAACTTTTGGGAGAGAATGCAAACGCATTGAAATATAATTTTCCCATGTCCCTTTAGGGGCTCTGCACGAATGAGCATTAGTAATAGGCTAGTCATTTTTGGCTGATTAAAGTAAAATCGTTTCCAAGGTGGAGCAAGTACATTTTGATGAATGATAAAACCAGCACAATAAAAGCAGGAACGTGCATTATGAAAGTAAATAGGGTCAGTGTTGACGTTGAGCCACATGCACACAAGAGCCCTGACAATCTAATTCAGACAAATCTCTGTGGTTCTTTGTCTGCTGTTATAGGATCTCCAAAATACCCCCGGTCCGGTTGGCGGTGTAGGTGTGGCACCTGAAGAACTGTGCAGAGGTGGAAATCCCTGGCAATGTGATTTTCAATTCTGTTTATCTACCAAATCACGGTGCCAGGAACCCTCCCCACCACAGCTGCAACTTTAGATCCAAAAAGCTTTACAGCTGCGATCCAGCTGCGTCCCAGGACTGCCCGTACCCTATGGGGAGAGAAGGAGAGATAGTCAGCTTATCCAAACCAGGTCGGCGTTGTGGGGTTTGACCCCGGGCTGCGGTGTAAACCACTCTACTGAGTATCACTAACACTCTCAGGGAAGCTTTAAAAAAAAAAAAAAGTAGTTTCAAAGGCAAGCTTCTCATAATTTAAAGTAGTAAAGTTAAAATTACTGATGTTACAAAAACTTCCTGTTTGTCCCACCAATTGCAGATGGAGTGAATCTTCAGGAAACCTGTTCGAAAACAGTCATTATTTAGCAATTTCTCAAATAATTTACGCTTAAGGTCCTTGCACACGGAGTCCGAAATTTTCGTATGTGTTTTTTCGTATTTGTCCTTTCACCTCTCAAAATGCTTGCTACAAATGTGAAAAACGCAGAAAATTGAACCCGATCCGAATTTTTTACGACCGACGAAAGTTTCAGAGGCAGTGTGTAAACGTGATTGACACAACGTGAAGTCGTATTTATATTTTAACATGCGAAAAGTTCGGACGAAAATTTCAGACTTGTCACCTTAAAGGAGAACTCCGGTCAATTTTAACATTGAGCTAATTTTTTTGTACATTTGGAGTGCTGTCAATACAGAGAACAACGACAAAAATCGGTGTTGCCTACACCGAGTTATTCTATTTTTAAAATTTGCACCCTATTGACTTCAATGGGGCAAGTAGTAAGCCTGCTTTTTAGCCTCTTAACATCCTTTAAGTGTCATTACAAGTGCACAGAAAATGTGAGTGATTCCTTCCGAGTGAACACGAGTGGATCTGACTGCAGTAGATGTTAGAGATATTAATAAAAATGAAGTTAATTCAGCCAGCGCTCATACCTTTGTTTACATCCTGTTTTCGGTGGAAGGCCATAGTAGTCGATTGTCGAGTTCACGCGCGTGATCATAGGTACTAAACCTATGCGCGTGAACTCGACAATCGATTACTATGGCCTTCCACCGAAAACAGGATGTAAACAAAGGTATGAGCGCTGGCTGAATTAACTTCATTTTTATTAATATCTCTAACATCTACTGCAGTCAGATCCACTCGTGTTCACTCGGAAGGAATCACTCACATTTTCTGTGCATTTGTAATGACACTTAAAGGATGTTAAGAGGCTAAAAAGCAGGCTTACTACTTGCCCCATTGAAGTCAATAGGGTGCAAATTTTAAAAATAGAATAACTCGGTGTAGGCAACACCGATTTTTGTCGTTGTTCTCTGTATTGACAGCACTCCAAATGTACAAAAAAATGAGCTCAATGTTAAAATTGACCGGAGTTCTCCTTTAAAGCTTAAGTCAACTTTACAGTGACGCAACAAATTTGAAAACGTTGTTTGCTAGATGATAAACTAAATTGAAGCTAAGAGGATCATATATTTTAGAAAATTATGAGACTAATAATTAAAAATATTATAAATAAATGTTTATAATATAACAACACCTTTTTGTGATCACTGGAGCATGAAAGACATGAACCGTCATCCAAAAGAGTCAGATTTAGCACTTCAAAATGTCTAATTTAATGGTACAAAAGAATTGAACGACATGAGAGTGCATTTTTTATTAGGTTTTAGTGAACTATTCCTTTAAAGTAGCACTGCTTTTCGAAACTTCAACGTTCCGCATATTAAATGGGGAAAAGGGGAATACAGTCTGAAAAACACAGCACTTAAACCTAGAATGCAATAATCGACTTCTAGATATACATTTTCTTGTTTAGCTGATAGACAACGACTGCGTGAGAAGAATCCAACGTGATTAAACAGCAGATGTTCCCGTGCAGACGCCACAGATTCAGCTGCCCAGTCAAAGTTCATCATTTCAAAGCGTTCAGTAGAAGAAGAAAAAAAAAAATCGCCTGTGTTTTGAATGGCTCAAGACGAGAGAGCTGCAAACAGCTACCGGACAAATTTGTTCCCAGAATCCTATTTTAAGGGCAGAGTGAATTTAACTAACAGTTTTTTTTTCTCTTCCTTTTCCCTCTTATGGACTGAAATTTCCTCAACAATATAAAACGAGGGGAAAGGGGGTGAACGTGCAGAAAAGAGTTTGCTTCGGTCCTGTACAAAATGTCTCAAGTCCTTTCATGGAGCTAATCGGAACAGAATGATCCATTAGATTTGGACATTTCAGACTGGAGGACGGGAGAACCGGATTTCAAAGCCATGACCACAGCTACTTTTCGTGCTGCAGAAAAATGTGATGTATTATTGTTGTTTCCACAGCATTCCTGGGCCACCCTCATAGTGATGTCATAATGGCGCGATTGTGCTCCTGTCTGATACAGTTTTCCTGAGGGAGAAGATATTTATGTATATTTATATTGCTGAATCTATTTTAGACTGATAATTTTCCAGCTGATCTCAGATTTTTCCATGATTTATAAGCTAAATACACATTATATATCACCTCAGCTATGTTACATGCATCACTACGTCATATTATAGTGTTGGTGTACACTGGGTTTACGGTATAGCAAGAGTCTGCAACTGTCCAGCTTTCTCCAGGAAATTGCTAAAGGGGGTGAGTTGAGGGTATGTGTCAGTGCGCTGTGAATAGAACACCATGGTGCCAAATTTTTCCAGGCGAGGAAAATGTATGTTAACACCTAGTCTTTGCTCTTCCCGTACTTAATCATGAATACCGAATGGCTGTCTATATTAAAAACGACATTAAACCAGTGACTGAAAAGAGGAAAACAGAAGCCAGAAGTTTTACTTCTGTGCTTTTGAAATATGGGAATTTTCTCATTGCCAAATACATTTCAAAAGTTTACTGTAAACGTCCGAAAGTGACTTTGCAACACATCAAACAGAGATTGCAGCATAACTGAGCACTACATTTAAAAAGTGAGGTGTTAAAGGGATAAAACACACAAAAAAAATAAAATTCTGTCATCATTTACTCACCCTTACGTTGTTCCAAACCTGTATGAGTTTATTCCTTCTGCCAAACACAAAAGAAGATATTTTGAAGAATATTTTGATGGGCCCTATTGACTACCATAGTATATATATATATTTGTATTCCTACTATGGAAGTCAATGAGGCCCATCAACTGTTTGGTTGCCAACATTCTTCAAAATATCTTCTTTTGTGTTTGGCAGAAGAAAGAAATTCATAAAGGTTTGGAACAACTTGAGGGTGAGTAAATGATGACAATTTTTAAGTAATAAAAGTAGAACAGAAGAACAGAATAGATCACATATTAATCAAATACAGCATTGCATTTGCATTCATTGGTGAAGTACACTTTGCATGAGGAAGCAATGAAGGATTTTTTTTTTTCACTTTCTGTGGAATTTCCATTATTATTCTTATTAAAGGAATAGTTTGCCCAAACATGAAAACCCTTGTGTCGTTCCAAACCCATAAGCTATTATGTTGAAGCTAGTCACTATAAACATAGCCATCACTTCATAAAGCTGCTTTAAAATGGTTCACTTTTGTGTTCCACAGAAAAAAAAATAACAACATACAGGTTTAGAATGGCATGAAGCAAGGCAATTAAATGATACGTCTTGAATTTTGGGTGAACTATCCCTTTAAGCCGATACTCCAAAGATTGACTGCGCCACACAGCTCATGGCCGGACTGGTTCTGCTCCGGCGAGCAGCCATGCAGGAAAAGGTCAAACAAAATCTCTGAGACTGATTGGATAATGGCCGCATGGCCCCATGTTTGGAAGCCGTTAAGACTAAATCATCTGCGGTAGAAATGTCAGATTCTAAAAACATTTCTGTAGGGTTGGTACAAGACTTTTCCAATGCCTTCTACCAAATCGGGGTGAATATATATCACGAATAACAAAATCTCTAGAACGCACACACATAAGAAGAGGGAAAACGAAGTATGAAGTAATAAAATGAAGAGGAAATATTTCTGCACTACTTCTAGGTCACTAATAAACAGCAAGTAAATGATTGGCATTGATCACGTGACTCTTTGACTCGGTCGAAGAGGCTCAAGATGCTCTTTGGATCATGTCAAAAACAAAATACTAAGACATTCATGTTCATTTTCCAGTTCAACTTTTAACTCAATTTGTTATGCTGACAATTTAATGTATAATGGAAAGTTTGAATTAAATTAGAAAAGCAATTTACTAGTGGTCTCAGACATTCGGATCCCACCCCGCCGTATTTTTACACTAATGTGAAACACGTTTTTGCACGTAACATTGCATTGCATCCATAAATTACACACATGGAAGCATTTTACCAAATTCACTAACCAGTCTGCTAATATTTCATCTTCATGAGAGGTCACAGACTCAATGATTGTAGAATAAACACCATTTAACTCTAATTTCCTTTGAAGTGCACATGACGGAGACTGCCGCAATGCATATGAAACACCAGAACGTGTTGACATGGGCCGACTTTGATCTTGTCAATGGGGAAAATCCATCTTCCCAAACATACAACGTGTCTGAAATTGCTAGCATTTCACTTCTGTGACGTATTTCTCATTGCAAGCTGATCGTCACTTCAGTGCATTACTGTCCTTCTTGTGTGCACGTACAGTTACCTGTAGATACAAGTTTTTACTTCTATATCTGATCAATATAGCAGTCCCTCATTTTCCAGTCACATTACATTACATTACACAGCATGGCCTTTCTGCCATGGGACGTTTTGTAACAAGTGCGTGATATTTTTTCGATAGAAGAGACATAAAACAAATTAAACTAGCATGGAATTAAAATGAAGGGATTTAGTGGAGACCTTCTGTCTCACAAGGTGCCCGTAGCACTAAAAATGTAAAATATGAAGCCAACGCGTTATAGGCCTGCGTCTCCACGTGTGTGAGCTTGTACTTCATCACCCACAGCAGAACTTTCCAGAGGGTTTGTTTATGGCATGCTTGTAAAGTAAAAATGCAGCAGTCTGGCCTATCAACATGCTTTCATGATGTGGTTTGAATTTGTCTGGCTGCCTGGTTCAATCATTCCAACCGCATCCCATTCATGAAGGACAGAGTTTGAAACGATGCATAAAATTTCCATTCAAACTTTCCAAATGGGTTGTAATACACTCTCAAACACATTTTAAAATATATCAGGGTCCCTGCAGACTGCAGTTGCACCTTGTTCAATACAGTTCAATACAGAAACTATTCAATCCCAATGCAAAGTACATATTGCTTGTGTTTGCCCTGAGTGTCTGACAAAGCAAAAAAAACTTATTGATCTGCTTTGGAATGTTTCAGTTTCATTTCAGTTTAAACTGAACTTAAAACAGATATAATTGTGGAAAATGATCATAGATCTTTACACTCAAAATGAAAACTCAACATACTTTGCAACAGTATAGACAGACAGGCATATAGACAGATACATAAAGTATACTACAACATA
Organism: Rutilus rutilus; assembly: GCF_951802725.1. Lineage (NCBI taxonomy): Eukaryota > Metazoa > Chordata > Actinopteri > Cypriniformes > Leuciscidae > Rutilus > Rutilus rutilus. The sequence goes on along the minus strand of NC_140222.1, from coordinate 7,579,245 downwards.
CAGTTTGTCAACAACTTCATTACAAAAAATGAACCAAAAAGTCATCAAGCATACAATATTGAGACAAAATGCCACTTACCGCATTAAATCATTAATTGTGACCGTAGGGTTCACATGAGGATGTTGGAACTGAAGTGAAGTGAACCTCACCAGATCATGTCATTTCACATCGAACTCCGACGAGAATTTACCAATTCTACTATGGCGAAGGTTCGCCTCTTACTATTCATGATCCATGTATTAGCCATTTGACGAATACCAAGCGACGTCAGAAAAACGTAATTAATATTTAAAGTGAAAGCATTTTCTATAGGAAGGTCGGCGGACGACGTCAGAATAATTTAACTACTGTTTACAAGAGCTCAATTTGCCATTGGAAGGCTGACAGCTACGTCATCGCGATCTAATTAATATTCAAATGACGAACCGTTGCCGTAGGTTTAGCGTTTCGCGCGCTGCCTATCTTGAGGTAAGGAAGGTAACGTCGAATTAACAGCTAAAAACTATGACTAAAACTTGATGAGTTTGTTCCAAGACCACACTGATGCTGTCAATCCATCATCTGAGAGAGAGAAAAAGTGGGATGGAGGGAGAGATAGACTGAGACATGTCTAATTATTGTCCCAGAGGATCCTCACAGTCCATTTATGAATCACCTCAGCGCGTTTTTCTCCAGCTCCAGAGAATTCTTCACCATGGCAATAACATTAGCCTTTAGCCAGAGGAAGAAAGCTTTTAGTGCTTAATGCTCTCTCTCTCTCTCTCTCTCTCTCTCTCTCTCTCTCTCTCTCTCTCTCTCTCTCTCTCTCTCTCTCTCTCTCTGCCCCCTCTTTTTGGCCTCCTCACTGTTTTATTCCTTCAAGGAAAAGTTCACCCATAAATGAAAATTCTGTCATTAATTATTCATCCTCATGTCATTCCATACATGGATGTTGTTAATTTATTTTAATGTGGAACACTAAAAGACTTAAAATATCTTAAATAATAACATAATCTTCAAAGTACAAGTCAAATGGTGTTATAAAAACTTACACTATCCCATATCCCATAGGCTATACACTATCCCATAAAGGAGCACTGTCTATCCTGTCAACTAATCAGAATGCGTGCAAACATTTTGAGCTACTACAGTAATACTTTTGGTTTTATTTGCATCACATTTTAAAGCAATTATTTTTTTAGGGAGAGATGGAAAAAATCATTATGATCCAATCAAAATGTTCGATGCTAACAATCTTTGACAACAGTCGTCGTTCTTTCCTTTCTAAATTTACTGGTAGAAGATCTCAAGAACACTTAAAATTCAATCTGAACTTAATAAGGAAGTGTTCACATAAACTGACAATTTAAACAGTCCCATCAGTCCTCTTTCCGTAATGCTGCAGTGAAACCTCAGCTATGTTGGAAAGAAATAGCATTGAGTGATGTAAATGTTGCCTGTGGCCATTTCAGATCTGCGCGATGATAACTATTACCGACCAAATTTAACTTACTAAACATTCAAATTTTGTGGCAACCAAACCTGAGATAACATTTTTTTCCAACATTTCTTTCCGATTGTCCACAAAAAGCACTGTATGATATTTGCAGTGACATGGAGCGATGGAACTTTTGCTAGCCTTGGTTTGTTTGTTTTGCCGGCGGCTTTGCCAGCGTAGTGAAGAAGAAGTGTGGCTTGTTTTGGTCTGAGTGGGCAGTGGTTGTGCAGATGCCATGCCAGCCCGTCGCTCTGCTCGGAAGAAACGCCCACACACACACACACACACACACTAACACAGACACACAAAGACACAGTGCCGTGTAGACGGAGGCCTTGGTGGTATGTGGCAGATACCCAGAGCTGCAACCCACTCCAATGCGCCAAGAAGAATCCCTCTGTTCATGAGGTGGACCATCACAACAGACTAAACAAGGGAAAAGGTCTTTCTCTTGTGTAACCTGAAAAGAATGAAAGACTTCCAATGGCATAGACCATGAAATAACAAGAATCCTCTCTGATATACAGTAAGTTGCATGCAAGTTTTGACCTGATGATAACTTGGAATTTGTTTGGAACATACAGTCTAATTCATTATGCATCACTCATTTCTATAGGACTACACAAATCTGCAAGGCTCCACCATGTGGTCAAGATGCAGAATTGTTTCCAAACATAACACAAGTGATTCCCAGAAAAATGCTTCGTCCTGTCCCAGCTTGAAATGCAGAGACGTCAGAGCTGTGGTGCAGTGGATTGTGCACATAATTGGGTGTGTAAAAGTGCTCTTCGCTCATGGTGACCCCACACTCATTCACTATCTTATAGAATAAAGTAAAAAAAGCCCCAAAGACAGCATCTGTATAGTAATACATTCAATTGTTGATGTGTCTTAAATCTTTATGAATCTCTTTGCTCTTCATTATTAGGGTTTTAAACAGACCACCTTGCAGAGAACTCTGGTCTGTTACTCTCTTCATATTTCTTTATTTCTATCTTTTAATTCTATATTGTGAATGATGAGAGAGCCTGACTCAGAATGATCACATCTGTGGTTACATGCATCCTCTTGAGCAGATGAACATAAAATCCTAAAAGACTGCCTGTACTGGAGGCTCCAGACCACAGATGGGCCTCCACATCTGGCAGCCACCCCTGTGCTCACATCAAAGTCCGATCCTGGATGGTGAGGACAGGTGGCATGGTAATCCCGTTCGAAGAGGCCCGTGGACATCCAGACTTTAGTAGCATATGCAACTATGGGTGGGAATCTGTGCATAGGTTTGATTGTTGTTTACTGTTTTGTGTTACTTTTCTCATTTGACTGCGTTAGACAGTTAAATGGGTTAAAAAAAAAAAAAAAAAAACTACTGAATTAATGTGAACCTTGAAATTTATTTAGTTTTTCTTCCCATTTTAGTCAACCCAATATTATAAAACAAATGTCCTTTAAGCTGACTAGAATCATTAGACTGCACACATAGTAATAAAGCAAGGCAGGCAATTTTTTTTTTATATATATATATTAAAAATAGGAACAAAGAAGCAAATTACAAACAATAGGACAAATACATTAGAATAAATATACAAATTAAATAAACTTTTCAGGTACAGTAGCATAGGTTTATTTAGCAAGAAATGCTACCGAAATTGAATAATGAAATGTAAAAATAAAACACTGTATAGTCTTCACTGTATAAATTAAATATAAATTGATTCATATTAAAGATTTAAAAAAATGATTCAGTCAAAAGCAGTGAGTGTTTTAAAAAAAAAAAATTATTAACATTAATTGATGATTACACCTCATTGAGTCCTTGTTCGCGGCTTATTGTGATTAACGTCAATGACTTTAAGTAGTACTGCGAAGTTAAAGTGCAACACTTTTTGACATTTGCGAATCGATGCAAATCGGAAGAAGAATCGCGATTCATATAGATTCTTTCCCGCACCCCTATATGCAACACCCTTCAGGTCAGGATGGTGCAATGGTGGATCTCACATTATCCTGACGCATGCCTCACCGCAGCTGATCTGAGATCATTGTTTTGCCTGTTCTGCTGTGTGCCCTGCACTTCAAACCCCCTCCGCCTTTAGGAGCGTGCTTGACGTGACCAATTCATCATCTCTCCCTCACCGCTCCATCATTCACACAGGCAATCCATCAAGACCAGACGCTGAGACAAGGCAGGGGAGAACAGAGCCGCTCTGAATGAGACGGTAATGCTGTCTGCAGCCATTGCTCAAGGGAAACGCTTGACGTTACCACTTTAAGAGTAGTGTTGCAGTTTTAATACGGATGTAGATTATATCTCAATTACAGCCTTGTCCTCTAAACACTGGACTGGATGCAAAGGAAAAATTGTTAGATGTTTAGGAAAGCACTTCCCTGCTTTGTCAACAGCCTGACCTTTGCAACACCTTTAATCTAGACTTGCTTATTATATCCATAAGAGGACCATTTATTCATAGTTTGTAAACACGGGCGGCGATCTGGCAACCGGGCTCTTTCTCATCACTTGTGGCTATGTTGTTTCTTCATTTCCTGCATAGAGCCTTCCAGATTTGTGTCTGGATCACTGACAGCATATCAACAATGTACAAACACTTCCTGATGTCTCCAAATCCTCAGGTAGTCCAGAACTCATGGCCACAAATTAGGATCTGATGGCGTGATTTAAATAAGGTATTTAACTCTCTGTTGCCCTGGGGCTAAAAGGATCAAGATCCTCTCCATCTCGGGTATTTGTATGAATTTGGTTTAAATCACAGTTAATATGAGCCAACACTTTTAAAATTACCTTGAAGACAAAAGAAAACCTTGGCTTGAAGACAATAATATCTTGCCATGATTCATAACTCAATCACAAACAAATGCAAAATGTATTCCAGTCCTACTTTTTCTCCGATGAAACATGAAAATAAAAACCTTGGACTCTGGGATATGTGCTATTCAAACTATAAATGACTAATCGGTTATGCAAAAACTGCAAAAAGAAGGGGCTGTGATTCAATCACTTACTGATTTGTTTAGTAACCTTGTCAGTACAGTACTGTACGCCAGTTGGTGCTTCCAGTAACTGTTTTTATGCATTATAAATGCAAAAGTATTTTAGATTAAATCAAAAACATCCAAAACAAGTTTCATTATCCTTAGCTTTGGGATCATTCTTTCTCTTTTTGTAGAACGAGACTGGCACACAGCTAACAAAATGCTTCCCTTTATTCAGTAAATGTTGGCCAGCGCGATCAAACACAAAATATTCAAATTTTCACTTTTCAAATTTCAAGAAACATAAGTGCAGCACTGATAAAACTTATTGTGACACAATTACATGTAAACGGGGTTATTTAAGTGGAATATCGTGACATTTTGCAGAAGTGGCCTGTTTTTATCATTGTTTTCTTCTGAAAAGTGATGTGAAACAAATGTCTTACTCATTGTTATGATATTGCGTTCCCTTTACTACTACGCAAGACAAATATGTGTTGCACAGCAGCCTGATTAAATCAGAACAGTTTTGATGCATCATAATACATCTGTGTCATACACACAAAGTTTGAATTTATAGTGTGTCTTCTGTTTGTCGCTCTAAAGGTCATACACTGATTTAATGTCAGGCCTGAAGCGTTTTTATATTAAAAGGCAGACCATAGACATCACGTCCTGTTCTTTGCTCTTTTAGAGTAAATGGCTTCTTTCAGAGCCATAGTGGGAGTTTAATTGCAGCATATTAAATATGTTTTTATTACAGAAACTGCCGAGCCCACACACATACCGCTGACTTGCTGCAATCTGTTTTGATGCTTGGCCAGTGCTTTCCTGGCTCAAAAATTTGGTTCTTAGAACATTTTGCTAATGTTCCCATTAAGTTCTGAAAATGTTATTTTGGAACGTTCTCTCTTTAAATTTTTATTTTATTTGTATTGTTGGTTATACAACCGTCAGCAAAAAATTAAGAGATTGAGAACTTTACTTTTGAATGTTCTCTGAACGTTCTGAAACAAGTGTGTGGTAACGTTTAAAAAATGTTACATGAACTTCTAACATTCCATGAACGATGTATAAGTAACGTTTTGAGAATGTTATGAAAGACAGGGTAATTTTGAACAAATGTTCTCTTATGGTTACTGGAAGAATGTTTATTAGTTCATCACATTAGCCTAAGTTCTGTAAACAGTTCTGGTTCCCTGTTGGGTTATCACACTAGACTAGATAAAAACATTATGCCAATTTTGTGACGCACAAGAAGTGCAATTACACTACCCGTTATGTTTCAAAAGAGCTTTGGTCAGCCACATCATTGCAGCATCACAATAAAAAGACAACACGTTCAACATGAAACAGGGTCATTAGGTGTATATAGAGGCCTAATGTAATATATTTATACAATTCTGCAAATCGTCATTTATCTAACCAAACCATAATGGTGAACACGATATTAGACTCTTACAAGGGAGTTTAGTTTAGCCACATTTGCATTTTCCAAACATTTGGAAGCCCATCAAGCACTTTCGAGACAATATCGTATGCACCACTTCACAATATTTTCCCAAAAAGAACATTAATGCCTCTCTGCAAAAGCCCTCAGAACAATAACCAGACAGTTTGCAAGCTGTAAAACACGAGATCTTGTGCTCGACAGAGGAAGGAGAACTATAAAGAGTTCAGGCCAACCTCCTGGACCCGATGAAATTGATCTGCTCAGCTAATGGACGACACGCATCTCCCCGGTTTAAGGAAAGGCTAGACGGGATGTTGGACATGCTCTGTGCGTATGGGTCAGAGGAGGCACTGAGACAAAAGTGGCACTTTCATTTGGAGTCCAAACTCTAAATATCAGATAAAGGGTTGCCGTCCTTGCCTCCGTGGCTTTCAGAGAGCGGGAGCGCGTCTGAAACAGGATATGAAGAGATGAGCCATGTGAGTCTCTCCTGAATGCATTAATGCAACTTAATGGAAACGCTGGCTCCTCCAGGACTACTCCGTCCATTAGCTCTGACTGCGCTGCTTTTCCAGACCATCAGAACTCAAGCCAAACTGGACAGCTCTGTTATGTTTACGTCCACGTGTTTATTACCCAGAACAAGAGCACGTCTATAGGCAACCTGTTCACCGGCACACAAACACAAACAGATGTGAAATGTATAACTATTTAGCTGGTCATTACGTAGACAAGGGTTGAAAGAAAAAAAATAGTCAACATTTTAGTGCATCAGTGTCTCCTCTACTGAGACCAAGAGGCCTGTGAAGTGCCGAGCACCTCCTGCTGGAGAAGATAAACATCACAGACTGTGATGACGTGCTTATCAAAGTTAATAAGAATTGTATGGGCATTCATAACACTATTGTGTTAACGCAGCTGTAAAATGTTTCTAATACAGCTGCTGAGGGAGTGACCGTGAATTTGACATATTTCTCTCTTCTGACTGCCATTATCACTCTCTCATCATTATTTTCCCTATTTTGGAAAGTCGTGGAAACACTGGAACCCTGGAAGTGTGAAAAGAGCTCATATGGGGAAACAAACTCATTACATTATTGTATGTTATTCAGTACATTTATATAAAATAAATATTTAGTTTATGCCAGAAAATCTTTAAGATGTACAACAATTTTATAATAATTTAAAAATATAAAAAGTAATGTTTCCAGTGGTATAAGAAGAAGAATCAACTTGATAATCATGTAAACATTAACAAATAATGTATTCAATTATGTTTTAATAATGTAAAGCTGTGTATTTTCCTTCAGGAGGCGCTCAACATTATACATGTATTAAAACATGGAGAGACTTGAAACTCAGAGTAAGAAATCATGATGGGAATTCCGGCTCTTTTTAGGGATCCGGATCATTTGGCTTTCAGCTCTTTCAGCTCCCAAGCGGCTCTACATTTAGTAAAACCTCTGGCTTTTTAAATTCAGTCACATTTAGGAATGTTTGGCCTGTGATTGATATGTATGCACATAGGCTACTTCACTTAAATTATTCAATGTAATTATATGAAACCTTAAATTTTATATTATGTTTAGTAAAAAATCGTATTAGGCTAATGCAAAACTATCAAACACTATAACATATTGAACATTTTATTTATATAGAACTATCCAAAATAAAACCATTCCAAGCAAATCACACTTAAAACAGCACACATTTATGAGGTTGTTAAAGGTTGTTAGTCCCAGCTCGATATGATAGTTTAACTTTACAAATGCTACGTTCTGCCAGTATGTTGTCTGTTAGCATTCAAATGCTACTTTCGTTTGCATGTGTTAGGCTACTCATCAGGGGGGAAGGAAGTCGACCGGAAGTTGAAGTCGGCCGCGTTCCGCCATCTTTTAGCAGAACTTCACCTGCAGTTAGCATCCCATTGACTCCCATTCATTTTGGCGTCACTTTGACAGCGAATAACTTTACATCTGAGGCGTTTAAAGACTCCATTTGTCCATTATTTATTTCTAAAGAAACACGACAATGTATAAAATGCTCCATTACCTTGTAGCTTATGTTAAGGCCCCGTATAAGCAGTTTTTGTAAAAGTAGGCTAACGATTGCGTCATAACCACGCGACTCTCTGTCGCACAGTAGAGAGATTACCGTATGGACAGGAGGAGAAGCTCGCGGGCAATCGGAGGGACGTGGAGGCAAAATGACAATATAATTAATCAGAATACCTAGCAAAAGTTGCTCCTGCTCCTAGCTCATGGACACCTCCTACTCACACTCTCCGTCTCTGCAATTCGGAAGGGAATGATTCAGATTTCTCTTGGCACAGCTACTAGAAGACAGACGGGTCGATCACACTGCTCGACCACACGCACTCCATGCAGTAATTGTATGTTAATGTATAGCCTACTGTATGTTCCTGTGACGAATCGAGAGCAGCGGGGTAATGTCATCACCACACGTGATCGCAGGCACACACACATCAAAATAACATTCAGCTAGTGAATGCTTGATGTGTGACTAAGCAGTCTAGAGAAAAAAAAAAGAATAATAATAATATTATATTAATAAAGATCCACTTAGGTGTGTTTAAAGTCCCCAATCAAATACGGAAGGTTAGATTGAAAAAAAAAATAGGAAAGCATGTGATACTAACTAATCTAGCGTGAGCAAAGTTATCTTTGATAATCTTCAGTATTTATCATGACAAACACTCGCATTTGATACTCAATGAACATTAATGTGATAATTTGTTGCTTTTTGTTTTAAAATAATATTCTAGAGTGGAATTGAGCCGCCTATAAATGAACATCGATACGAACAGACGAATATATAAAGCCATTAAAATAAATGAAGATTAATAAATGATTCAAATATGAGAAATTACATCATCATTTAGGTTTCTGTTGTGTGAATATGAGCTTGATCCAGTTCAGCTTTTCTGGATCTAATGTCAAAACCATAAACCAGCCACGCCCACCAGAGCAGTGACAACCAATCAGATCACAGCTTCAACGGAATCACATTGAATTGGCAGAGGAATGTAGAAGGTATGGGTGGAGGGCCCACTGCAAGCCCATTGAGGGAGGCTGCAGGGACTTCACAAGACAGTCTCTACACTGGACACTCCTTGGTATTAGAGGGTTGCAGGAAAGAAGAGCCACCAAGAACATCACAGAAGCTGCGGAAAAAAAAAACATCAAGGTGGCTGTGGATCAAGAGGGGTGATCCATGGGTAAGTGTGCTACTTGGACACACAATTTGTTTGAATAAGAAAAATCTAGGACCTTAAATGAAGTTGGCTAACTAAAGTTAACTAAAGAACTCCACAACTGTAAACAATGAACCTTGTCAAAGAGATAATCCCAACTAGAGAAACCCGGAGCTAAGTACTTTATGGCCATGCAAGCTTCAAAGAGATGAGTCTAGCTAAAGGAAGAAAAATTGCAAACGTTAGGTAGTTTGTAAAAAAATGGATTCGTGGACCTCTGAGGGACGTCTCATGGAAATCTCTTAAAAAAACAAACAAACACTAAGACTGCTTTTACATGATCAAAATGAATCAGATTAATTTAAAACAATACTAGATGGACTTATATGTGACTATTATGCCTAGATGACACATAATTCTACAATTATTATAACTATTGAATGGTTGACTGAAAGTGTTTCTTGTTTCCTATTCCAGTGTGATTGTCTGCTCATAACTCAGAAGATGACTTGAATGAAATCTGTGTAAAATTTATCGTATTCTTATAATGGGAATCATGTCTAAATTGTACTCTCTGTTTAGAGCAGGAAGTTAAGAGACCATAGATAACGTGTAATTTATGGGGAGAGGAGGAGAAACAGCCACCTCTGAACTAAAGACAGAGTCTAATTGGTCAGAACTCCCCCGAGAGACTGGACCGACTCCTAAGGTTAAAATCTCAGGACACGAACAAAGGATCAGACAGAGTCAGAAGACAAAGGCATGATCAAAATCAGATGAAAATGGGTTAACAGATTAATTCATGCCATCTATATTTCATCTCACTTCCTTTCTTTTAGTTAGTTTATTTTCTTTCTGTTGAGTCTCGTGTTCTAAGTTAAGTTTTGCCGCAAAGCCTCAAACTGCAACTCTGCTTCATTCATCCGCCAATACACCACCGTGATTGGCTGACCAAGGCATCACTCAAAGACACAACCAGAACCCGGGAAACCCCCTTTTGAGGCAAAGATGCCAGATGAAGGAAATCCCCATCAAAGACCAACACAAATCATGTCCACAAAAGGGGAAATGAAACTAGACATTTATATTTTCAGTAATCAAGAAATCCAGATGTACTCTTACCTAGTAACAGAAGGGTTTGCTGGATTATACAAATGAAGAACCAATCATATTGGAGAAAAAATATGTAATGTATCATGTCACCTTTGTCATGCTCCTATTCTATAAAAAACTGTTGTATTCTTTTTGCTGGTGGGATTCTCTCTGAAATTGGTCTGAGATCCTCCGGCCGTGATTAAAGCATATTCGAAGGCATTGTCTGGAGTCTGTCTAGTTAAAGTTAGTGGAACACTAGAGACCTTATTCCCAAGTGCTAGTGATCGTAGGGGTCAAGACGGGTCAAGACGGGTCAAGACGTTGACCGCCTCAGCCAACGTCGATTAGGAGATGCTAGAGTGTAAATATTATTAAGTGTCGACTGGAGATGTCCCAGGTAAACGTAGGGTAAAATCTACTACAATGTTAAGCTGTTTATTTTCCTCCAGGACGTCATACATGTAATAAAGCATGAAGAGACTCTTGAACCTCAGAGTGAGAAAACTTTATTGATAAAGGCAAGCAAATACATATGACAGATATACAGCAGTAGAAGAAAAGTGAGATCTGAGTCTTATAAAGAAATATATTAGAAAGAAATATAAACAATAAAGCCTTTTAAATTTTTTAAAATCTGACAAAGTCAGAAGAAAAAAGCAAAGAGAGAAAGCTGTTATATTTCAATGTGTTTACGTTCAGCCAGTAGATGAGCTTCATTATTTAATCATTATTACATTAATTATTATTAATAATTCTTATTAACACCATTAACCATCACTGACTGACCAATAATAACACTGAAAAACAGACAAGATCTTTTAAGTGTGTTTAAAGTCCCCGAACAAAAATGAAAGATTTGATTGTAGAAATATTAAAAAAAATTTTTTAAAGAAAAAAGTAAAAAAAGAAAGAAAAGTTTTTTAAAGAAAAAAAAAGAAAAAAAAACAGGACAGCATGTTATAGCTAGCGTGGGCAAAGTCATCTTTGGTAATCTTCAGTATTTATCACGACACACTCTTATTTGACACTTTTAGCATTAATGTGATAATGTGTTGTTTTTTGTTTTAAAATTATCTTCTGGGGTGGAAATGAGACACCTATAAATGAACATTGATACCAGCAGATGAATACATAAAGCAATTACAAATAAATGAAGATTAATAAATGATTGAAATCGTTATAAGAAATTACATAATCATTTAGGTTTCTAATGTGTGAATATGTGCTTGATCTCGTTCAGCTCTTCTGGATCTGATGTCATAAACCACAATAATGGCAGTAGCCACGCCCACCAGAGCAGAGAGGACCAATCGGATCACAGCTTCAGTAGGACCACAACAGTGGACAGAGTCTGAGGAATAAACACATCAAACTGAGATCAGATCAGTCAATAAACACTAATATCAGCGCTGACATCAACTAATATTTCTGAATACACAGAAATATGATCAAATCTAATCAACAATCTTATATTCGGTTCCAAGTGAGTTTTTATACGGTCTGTCATCTCAAACTGTAAAGATTCTACAATTCAACATGTAAATAGTAAATAAGAATATTTAAAGGAGAAGAAAAATTATCTTCACTCACCATAGACAGAAACTCTGAATGATTTTGATGAGAAGAATCCTGAAAACATCAGTAGTTTATAATCTCCAGCATGTTCAGTTGTGGTGTTTGTGATGGTCAGAGATCCAGTTTGATTGTCCAGCTTCAGTCTGTCTCTGAATCTCCCATCAAGAACATCATCATATACAGTGATTCTGTCGGCCGTTACATTGATTTCAGCTATTAAAGTTTTTTTATTTCCAAACCTCCACTGAATCACATCATCATCCTTCATTTCAGTAAGATTAGAGTTTAGAGAGACTGAATCTCCCTCAGTCACTGACTTCAGTCCTGAATTACCACACACACACACACACACACACACACACACACACACACACACACACACGCACACACACAGAGAGAGAGAGAGACGGTCACTTGATGGTTTATAAAAGTAAATCGTTTGAAATTTAAATTTGAAATGAATATCATCATTAAACAATATAAGCAAAATGGAGTTTGGATTAATAATTGAATCTTTGTCCTGATTAAAATATAAAACAAGTTAAACAATTATTTAACTCACCAAAGACAAAGATAAAGAATCTCTTGATCTCACTGTTGATCAGTATATAAACTCCATCATGTTCAGTTGTGGTGTTTGTGATGGTCAGAGATCCAGTTTGATTGTCCAGCTTCAGTCTGTCTCTGAATCTCCCATCAAGAACATCATCATATACAGTGATTCTGTCGGTCTGTTTATTGATTTCAGCTATTAAAGTTTTTTTTATTTCCAAACCACCAATGAATCACATCATCATCCATTTCAGTAAGATCAGAGTTTAGAGAGACTGAATCTCCCTCCTTCACAAACGGATATTTACCAAACACTCCTGAAGAACAGAGTTTTTCACAGATTAAAGCTTTAAAATCACTTGATGTTGGTTTGATGAAGCTTCACTAAAATACTTTTAATCATTTAAATGTGAAATTAATAATATTCTCCAGCAGTTTACAGACAAAATATGCTAAATGAAAAGAGAAATAGATTTATTAATGGAAAAATAACAAAAAGACTCAAAAACAGTTTTTAAATATATAGAGGAGAAAAAGAAAAGAAAGTGTTAGTATTAACTTAATGGAGGAAAAGAGTAACAAGCACCACTTAAATGTCCAGCCCGCAGAAGTCACACTTACCCTGTAACTACATGAACAAGAGTATATTTCTCCAGTATTTAAGCAAAAGTTGCAATAGTTTTAGTTCTCAGTGCACTTTTGTTAAAAGAAAGTCCTGTATAAATGCCCTGATATGGAGCCTATCATTTTTTAAAAAGCCTATATGTGTTGGTATACTGTTATTACAGAACGGTTTGCAGTGTCTGTTCTCGCTAAATTGCTCTCAAATGTAAGATTGTAGTATCATAATAGTAGAATAAGTAAATCCCAAATGTGGGACCGTATCACACTGTAGACATGGAGATACTCACCAATGACATCGAGATGGAAACTCTTGATCTCACTGTTGATCTGTAGTTTATAACCTCCTTCATGTTCAGTTGTGGTGTTTGTGATGGTCAGAGATCCAGTTTGATTGTCCAGCTTCAGTCTGTCTCTGAATCTCCCATCAAGAACATCCTCATATACAGTGATTCTGTCGGTCTGTTTATTGATTTCAGCTATTAAAGTGTTTTCATCTCCAAACCTCCACTGAATCACATCATCATCCTTCATTTCAGTAAGATCAGAGTTTAGAGTGACTGAATCTCCCTCAATCACTGACACTGACTTCACATCATCATCACCAAACACTCCTGAAGAACAGAGTTTTTCACAGATTAAAGCTTTAAAATCACTTGATGTTGGTTTGAAGAAGCTTCACTAAAATACTTTTAATCATGTAAATGTGAAGTGATTAATATTCTGCAGCAGTTCAAAGACAAAAGATGATGAATGAAAATGAGATATTTAAACAGTTTTATTTAATCAAGTGACTTTAATCTCAAATAGGAGTGTTTTCTCTCAGGAAAATCACACATTATTTGTTTCTATACGAGAATAACAGTGAATGTTAATCCTTTCTGACTAATTTAACCAGTAATTTATCACATTAGAACAGAAACAACTGAAACCACAAAAACACATTTAAAACTCACCATCCAGACGCCACAAACACAAACAGAGCAAAACTAATTTGAGAAACATTTTCTTCATCGGTTCACTGAAAAGCCCACGATAGTAACTCTTAATGTCTGAAACACTCAGATTGCTCTGATAGACTGAACTGAGATATTTATCTGGTTGTGTGTGAATCCTCCCCCAACCTCAGTTAGTTTCCGCTCACACATCCGTCTCCTTTAACATCACGAAAATCAACAAGCTTTTGCTGATCTTACATTTTCAAATGAATTCTGGCCCTGAATGAAAACTAATAGCAGAAGAGTGAAATATTGGATTAGATATCTGTATCTACTGGTGTGTTATTTAGTGCTGTGAGCTGTCAATCATATTTGACCTCTGACCTGTGACTCTTATTTGACTGTTGATGGATTCACTTTATTTCAGTGTAAAGATGTTTTGTGTGGAGTGGAAGATTGTGAGCTTCTTATTAGCAGGAGAGAAAATGAAGAAACGCTTCAGCCACAAACTACTGACACACACAGAGACGACAAACATCCAGCAGAAGCTGTTTATCCTCCGACAGATCAAACCACACACACAGATGTTTGTACAGATAAAATAAAAGGAAATACTATTGCAGCGTAGCCTGACTACGTCAGACTTCGTACTTTCGCTCAATTTCAGTTCGCTTCTGTACTCAGTCTGAGATAGCGACCTATCTCCCAGTTTTCCTCCGGCCTCAAAACAGCCGGCCAATCAACGAACAGAGGGCGGGCTGAGAGCCGTGACGTAGACGCTAAGCGCCGAGTTTAAGATTGTAGTTTAGGTTAGGGAAATCAAAAACGACCGCGGATATGGAGACACGGGATGCAATTCGCTCTGTTGTGGAGAATATTCCCGGCATTTGCAAACTGAAGCCTATTTCAAATATTATTTTAAAAGTACTGAACCTATTTCAAACCTAGTATTGCAGTGTTTAACCCACCTCGGTGACACTGCTCCGTGATGGCAAGTCCATGGACTTGCTCTGCTTTTTTATGGTCCTTGGAGTTTTAGAGGGTGTATCACGGTCTCATTTATCTGTCGAGCTCGAACTGGCACCCTTTTGACAAGTCAGTGTATACCATGTTCACTCCGCTATTTCGCTCGATAGTTTTGTTTTCGCATCATACACTGTAAACCCTAATAAGTTGAGACTACTCATATGATTGAGGAAAGTGGTTGCGTAAGTTTTTTTGAGTAATGGGAAAATGCTAACTTAATTGAGTTGACCTAATGTGGTCTTCTCATTGAATTAACTTAAATGCTTAAGTAAAGATAACTTAAAAGGCAAATGGACTTAACTCAAACTTGCCAGTTTATATTTTGTTTACTTATTATTAAATAAATAAATTTTAAATAAATTATAAATCATTAAACCAAGTTTTGTTTTTCATATCAAACAGATTTATTAGGGTTCCATTACATATCTTAACTTCTATAATGCATACTGACTGAACATCGTATATTAACATTTAATCAGTAAAAAATACAATTACAATACTTGCAGTAAATTAAATCTATTTAGAAATTTAGAAATTGACCAGATTAGAACAATTAACCTTCGTCTGATATAAATGTATGAAAACACAGGATTAGGATGATGTCAGCGCACGCAGTAACAAGTCAGTGGACAGTGGGCTAGAAAATACGGTTCCGATAAAATATGACATTGAAAAACTTTGCTGTTGTTTTATGGTAAACATGTTATTTACAATGATTTTATGAATTCACACTTACCTTCGTCTGATGTAGGCCTAAATCACACAGAAAATACCAGACGTTGGAGCAGGAGCGGGAATTAATGGCTCGAAAACAACGTCGGGCTAGAAAATAAACTGTTAGAACATTGAACAGATTTTGATGTTATGTTCTGGCAAACATGTTATTTAAAATAGTTTTATGAATTCAAACGTTTTCTCAGCCTCAGAAAATACCGGACGCTCTCTGCGCGCGCAAGAACTGCAGTGAGTCAGCGGGGGAGGGGGAACTAGAACAGGCTCGAGAGTCGAGAGAGTAACGTTAGTCGATTTAAAAAAAATATCACAGGCGTCAGGAACTGAAAGTCTCGTGTGATTCAGCTCCAAATGCGAGGCCTGAAATGTCCGGCTCCGATTTAACCCCGAAATTACTGATTTAATGCAGTGTCAGTGCCTCTGGCCTGCTGCCTGCATCAGCAAATTCAAGATTGAACAAAAAAAATACTGCCTTGTGTATCGACCAATCAGCGTGTTGTCAAGGCAGAATTTCAGGTATGACCAATCATATTAAACAGAGACATAGAGAATTATTTAAATAACTTGAAATTTTGAGTTCATAACACTTAAAATCTTAACCCGAAAGATTTTTGCTGCCAAATGAGTACATTAAACGCAACTGTTTAATTTTTGATGCAAAAACTTGCTATTATAAGTAATGTTAAGTTATGATAACTTGATTTCTTTATTAATGCCAACATTGGGGTTTGCAGTGTGTTTACAGTGGAAGTTTGATGCGGCTGAGCCGGTGCATAACACGTCATAACCAAACGTTATGTGATTGGCTTACGGGTAACCAATGATTTTAAACTTCAGGCTAGCGCCCCCCGCGAGAAAGAAAACGCTTTTCAATTATTTTCAATTATGCCCTTCCAGACTCTGTCTACGAAGCAAAGCGAAGTAGCAGAGTCTGGTATTACCAGGCGTCCATTTGACTCCTAAATCAGCCACTAAATCACATGTATAATGTCTGTCTGTGTTGTTACAACAAAATTTATGAATGAACATTAATGCAAACATACAGTAACATGTAAATGTAATTGTTCATTTAGAGAAATATTATTTGGTTTCCAGAAAGTTTTGGTCTTGGTGAAATTTGATGAGAAATGCTTGAGTTCATAATCAGATATTTTGCTTTTGATCGCAGACTTTTTTTTTTTTTGCGAATCTGATCAAAATAATTAACTCTTTTGAAACTCTAGTAAGTTTACCTTGGTCTTCTTTTCATCCGGAGAAACTGAGAAGTGTAGATTTCTTTACCAAACGCAAAGACAAATGCAAGTAGCCTACAGACTCTAACTGACCTGGTGCATTATATAAAATTTAATAACCCTCGCTAAGAAACGGGGTTTCTTTAAATGATTCATGTCATTCAGCTCAGGTTTTACAAATTGCTAGAAACAGGGGATTTTATCATCTCAATCTTAAAACTCATTCTTTCCTCTCTTTCTTTCTTTCTGCAACACATAAACTAATATCTAATACAAACACATAGACACATTCATACGAGTTAGAATAATCAAATAGTCTTGTTTGTATTTAAAGAGAAGTGTTCTTGTGTTATGTGCTTACGGATTAAATGTCTTAAACTGCTGATCTATGTTACCGTGCTAATAGTGTTTTCACTATAGTTTGGATATTAATATCCGCTGCAGAGCTGATTACAGCCTGATTACAGCCCGAGTGAATGCTGGGCGAGTCATTTTGCTCAGCCGTAAAATAAATGATTCTTTCAAAATTCCCTATAATTTAATTTTGGGCTAAATTGGCCTGTTTTCCTTATACAGCCTCGCCGGTTCATGAGCTGCAAGCTTTGCGTTTTGTAACACAAGAAAACCCCAGAAACACAAGAAGGGCAGCCATGACCTCAGAGAGTCAGGAGGCCGACGGTTCAGAGACTTTTTTCGTTCCCTTTGTTGAAAACCTAAAGAGTATTTCATGTTGTGTCAGGTGTGATCTAAGTGCATGTATGTCCTGTTCCTGGTTATGGGTTCTTATTGTATCGGGAGAGGTGTTCTTCTGAATACGAGTCTGCATACTTGTGTGAGGGGGGTTTGAAAAGCTACAGAAGTTTTTTTTAGTTCTGGTTGTGAGGAGAACGTGTGCTCACATTAATAAAAAGCCTTAAACCCATAGAGTGAGTCTTATAATTTCTTCCAATCACTACAATATGAACTAGCTAGAGATCATGGGAATGCCGCTTTCTGAAAAGGAGATTGACCCAAATACTGAAACGGTTCATGCTGTGGTTGAGGCCTGAGAAGCACAGAAGTTTAAGTGCCTTATAACAGAGGTTTACTTCACCGCTGAAGGGCAAGAGATTCACAGCTTGAGGTGAACAAGATCTGGAAGGACAAGAAAAGACCAACAAACTCCATTCAGTCATAAACTGTTGTGTCCAAAAAGAGAAATTCTGTGTTCACAATATAAAAGACAATGTTTGTGAAGAAATTCTATAGTGAGAAAGCAAACGACACTCCAACTGAACAGCAAAACCAACCAGACAGAACTAGTCGAGTCAGTGACAGAAGAGACTGAGTAAATAACTCCTGATAACATGTGAGTTCAGGGTGAGCCACTAGATGGAGGAGTTGCTCCTCAGACGAGACCACAGAGACAAATCACACTAGAGATTTAAAGACTTTATCGTTCCCTGTTGGAGGAAACGGAGCATCGATATGTTGTGTTTATGTATTTCACTGTGATCTCAAAGTATATTATAATGTGTCCCAAATCAGTATTTTCTCAGGTTAAAGGAGAAGCTGGGGGAAGTTGTTTGTTTATTATTGTGGATAAAAAAATATATACTGTATATGTGGCACACTGCTAAGCTCTTTAAAATGTATATAAATTTGTTCAGGAGGCACTTGGCATAATAAATGTAATAAAACATGGAGAGACTCTTGAACCTCAGAGTGAGAAAACTTTATTGATAAAGGCAAACAAATACATGCAGAAAATATACAGCAATCTTTATTCACTTTTTGTATATAAGAGAAATACATACAAAGCCATTCAAATAGGATTTTAAAAAATCTGACACTGAAAGAGAGCACAAGCACAAATAATCATCAGTAATTATCATGACGAAAAAACACTAGAACAAAAAACACACTTGAAGAACCTTTAAAGTTCAGCATTCTGCTTTAGACTTCAATATTCAATTCAATTAATTTCACATTTATTTGTATAGTGCTTTTCACAATACACATCGTTTCAAAGCAGCTTTACAGAAAATGCATGTGTCCACATTATAATTCAGAGTGATCTGTTATCAGAGGTAACTGTCTAAGTTAAGTATTTCAGAAATGTACACAAAATCACAGTTAGCTAAAAATGTATTAATTTAAACACTTTTCCTGTGGCATGTTGAGTTTTAATGTTTTAACTACAGAAAGAATTGCTTTTCATCATAAGCTGATTATCTGAAAAAAATATTTTCCTGCCTATCTGCTTCCATGGAAAATATAAATCAAGTAAACATACTATTTGGCTATAGTGGAAAAGATTGAGAAAAATTTTATCTGAAATGTATTTTATACTATTTGATTTATTTATTAAAAAACAAGACAAGGATAGGCTACTAAATGATTTAATGTGACGGCACATCCGTATCTCATATTTTCATTATGTCTTGCACCGTTAAATGTGGTTTCACGTGGATATGCATATGCAAATAATATGCAGATGAGGATACGCATAGTAAAACGAGGCGATGTAAGCTCCATAAAAGGTTATTTCGGGGTGGAGACGCATGTATTTAGACTTTTCCTTCCAAAATGTTTGTTTGTAGCGGCAAGAAAACGGATTTGTAGTCTACAACATGGAGAAACATCCGTTAATGTCACTCACAAACATTACTAGGCAACCAGTAGCGGGAACGCCCACGAACGCCTAGAAAGCTCACTGCCGGTCAATGGCGACATGCAAAGACGCTTGTAGTGTGAACGCAACCTGAGTCAAGATCAATAAATTACAAAACGTAACAGCAAAGTTACCTTTCAACTTCTAGAACAAGTCCAGTTCCCACTGATTTGAATGTCTCTACATATCAAAATGCCCGTGATTGCCCGCACTTGACTCCTAGTTTACTTTCACTTTCGTCCTTTGCAATAATGCCCAATTCGCAGTTTGCTCCACTCACACATCCTTGACTATTGCAGCATAAAGGTTAATTTTTCTTTGTCTTGTTACATTATAAGGGTCAAAATCACCATAAAGTGCCTTTGAGACTTCACAATTTCCACAAAAAAATCTGAGATTTTCCATTTAACTTCATATGTGTTGTATTAAGGAGACATTAGGCTGTTAGAAATGCATATTGGTCAAGCTCCAGCACTTTTTATAAATTAACTGCAAGCTGACAATATAAGAGCAAACCATAAAATATGTCCACCCTGTCATGGACAAACTCATAGTAGAATAAATACATTTTCATTGCATAGTGATTATAAAATGTAGATCTGAGGAAAGAGAATGTGTCCCTTTCCCAACAAAACATTTTAGTTAATGGTAAAAGTATTTTGATAATAATGAAGTTACTGCTTAAATATGTATTGCCCAATAAAATATGCGATAGTTGCACATTCTATTCTAAATAAAATCTAACAACAAAGATATTTATTCAAACTTTAAAACAATACTAACTGGCCCTCATTTGTTTATTAAGAAATCACACACAAGGTTTTGTTAACTTGTTAAAATAATTAGTTTATTTTCATCAAAGTTGCACATGACAGGGTGGACAACAAAATGACAGGGTGGAACTTGACATGACAGGGTGGACAGATGCTTTAATGTGTGAACTAGAACGGGGGAACATTTTAAAAACAACAGGACCTTCAAGAAACCCTTAACCAATAGAGAAGAAGAAGGGGTCTGGCTCAGGCTGATTTTCAGGAGTTGCAAATGTCCACCCTGTCATGAACCATGTCCACCCTGTCATGTGACAGGGTGGACATTTTTTGGCTAAAGTTAGTATTTAATGAGCACATGGTGTACAGCAGTTAGCAAAGTGATTCACTGTTGAAGCTGACTGTGCACTGTATAAAATGTATATTTAGAATTTCTGAAAAGTTTTTATATTAATTAATATTTCACAATGACAGGGTGGACATGTTAAGCTTGACAACACGCAACTACAAACACAATATCATGAAAATTAGGAAATATAAGTGTAGATACTTTCTGTGTGTGTTGCAGATGTTTTAACCTCCACTGAATAAAGACTAAATGGGGGAGGGGATGTCACTGAGTACATCAGTCGGTTTCTTAAAGGGGCGTTTACCCCATAATGACAGGGTGGACAGCAATTTCAAGGACACATGCAAACTGCTTAATATTATTATGAAAATAAAATATAAATAATCAAAATGACTTGTTTTATTAAATAACTTGCTGAGGACAATAAGTACATTAAAAAAGTATTATAATTTTATGTAATTTAACCACTTTTTACACTCACTGAAGTTAGCTGAGCAGCGTGTGGGACATGCCAAAATCACATACATCCAATCAAAGAAAATGGTATAAAATCAGAAAAACACATTTCAAGAGCGAACTTGTATGTGTGTAAGTGTTTGGCCATTTATAATAAAACCTCAGAATATCATTATTTTGCATTATGTTCATGATGACTGAGCGATTCTGATGAGGACACCAAAGGCACTTTATAGTGATATTGACCCATAAGATAAATTAAAAAGATTAATTATATTCCAAAAACATAAATTCAGTGTTTTCACGGTCAAAAGAATGTCTATTTCTAACTCTTCCTTCCTGTTCTTTTTCATAATTTCTTGCGCATATGTACCACGTATAAACTATCAAAGTCAAGTGATAGCCTACATTACAAATAACACAAAATATACATTTATCATTGATGAATCAGAATTTTTTTTTTTATTTCTTGCTTATGTTTTATCATTTGCATCTTAAATATAATTTAATAAAATGTAATCATCATATTTTCAGAAATCATTATTATCATGTTGCTGTGTTTCTCATAACTATAATTTTGATGTTTTTACCATTATTAGCATTTGCAATTTATGCTTAATGCCTTTCTTTTATTAATCGTTTTGCCTCAGATGTAGCTGATTCACCTGGGTGAACTTTTGTGCTTGCTGTTTAGAAGAGGTCAACAGCCTGTAAGTTTGCAATAGACAGAAGACAAAGGCTCGAATGTCTTAGAATAAAGTGATAAACGAACGTTATCTGAACATCTTGAAGAAGGAACATGTTTTGCAGTTGTTACGTGTATTGTATTAAGATTAACAACTTTTTGACACTATGGGGTACCAGACAATGTGTGTACATGCTCAATAAGAGGAAACATGCAGGATCTAAGCCCTTTGCAGATCAGAAACTGCATAAGAGGAAGTATATTTTCTGTACTGTTCAATATACCTTGGACTTAGACCTTGCTCCTTCACAACCTGTCTTTTCAAAGAGCGATCTCTCAACCAACTTTACTTATCTTTAGGCAAGAATATTATACTCAGTGTGTTAATTATCTTCTACTTAGAAATATTAGAAGTAATTTTAACTGCTCATTTTATGTTTCTTTATTAAACTTTTAATCCTAATTATGGATGCATTAATTTTACTCTTCATTTATTATTTGATTGTCTGCTCTTAAGAAATAAAATTGGACTTAATCATCTGACTGGATCTCCTGCATCAATCATGAACATTTATCAAAACATAACAACAAGTCTTAATATAAGTAAATTATAAATGTCGTTATGGCTCTAACAACTGATCTAGTCTCAGTGCTTTGATATTATTGTATTTCTTTCTAATATTAGGAAATTCAATAGTTTTTGTTGCTTGATAACACGTGATTCATACAATACTAAGTAGCCTACTGTCAGGGATCACAGAGGATGCAGACAAGATGGTAAGGTTAATGGTTTTATTTGCAGGAAGTGCGGAGATGCAGACAGATGGTGAGTAACAGTAACACAGAATAACAGTGGATGCTTAGCTGGTTGGTAATGTCTTTCTCATTGTAGAAGATCTCGGGCTGAAGGCAGAACAGGATGACAGGCAGGACGGAACGGAGAGGATGAATGGCAGGCAGGAATCCAGGTAAGTGTTCAGGAGTCTGAGGGTCATGTAAGACGGGTATAGACGAGACCAGACAAGGAGTGAAGGGAGAGTGCTGAATATAAAGGGTGGTTAATGAGGGAGTGCAGGTGATGATGATTG
The DNA here is from genome assembly GCF_951802725.1 of Rutilus rutilus. Lineage (NCBI taxonomy): Eukaryota > Metazoa > Chordata > Actinopteri > Cypriniformes > Leuciscidae > Rutilus > Rutilus rutilus. The sequence continues at coordinate 7,556,337 of NC_140222.1, read as the reverse complement.
GTGATTGCGTGAGTGAGTGCAGGTGTGCGCCACGGAGGATTCTGGGGAATGAAGTGCACACACGAAGAAGGCAGCATACGGGAGGGGGGGTGGGCATCCTGGAGTCCGTGACGGGAAGGTGAACCAGGTTCAGAAGTACGGACTCCAGGATGGTGGCAGGACAGACAGAGGAGGTGATCAGGACGGTGCAGGCTGAGCAGGGGACCATGGCGGTGCGGACCCTTCGGGTGGCCATGGCGGTGCGGACCCTTCGGGTGGCCCTGGCAGGGACGACTGATAGCCCCCCCCCCCCAAAATTCCTTTGGGGAAATATCAGGTTTTAACACTGGACAGGAAGAGGCAGGGGGCGAAGAGGGCTCTGTGCTGGGCGGAACCAGCGGGGAAGAGGGCTCTGTGCTGGGCGGAACCAGCGGGGAAGAGGGCTCTGTGCTGGGCGGAACCAGCGGGGAAGAGGGCTCTGTGCTGGGCGGAACCAGCGGGGAAGAGGGCTCTGTGCTCGGCGGAACCAGCGGGGAAGAGGGCTCTGTGCTGGGCAGCGTTGAGGGCTCTGTGCTGGGCAGCGTTGAGGGCTCTGTGCTGGTCAGCGTTGAGGGCTCTGTGCTGGGCAGCGTTGAGGGCTCTGTGCTGGGCAGCGTTGAGCTGGACAGGACCAGCTGTGAAAAGGGCTCTGTGCTGGACGGGACCAGCGGTGAAGAGGGCTCTGTGCTGGACGGGACCAGCGGTGAAGAGGGCTCTGTGCTGGGCAGCGTTGAGGGCTCTGTGCTGGGCAGTGTTGAGGGCTCTGTGCTGGGCAGCGTTGAGGGCTCTGTGCTGGTCAGCGTTGAGGGCTCTGTGCTGGGCAGCGTTGAGCTGGACAGGACCAGCTGTGAAGAGGGCTCTGTGCTGGACGGGACCAGCGGTGAAGAGGGCTCTGTGCTGGACGGGACCAGCGGTGAAGAGGGCTCTGTGCTGGGCAGCGTTGAGGGCTCTGTGCTGGGCAGCGTTGAGGGCTCTGTGCTGGGCAGCGTTGAGGGCTCTGTGCTGGGCAGCATTGAGGGCTCTGTGCTGGGCAGCGTTGAGGGCTCTGTGCTGGGCAGCGTTGAGCTGGACGGGACCAGCGGTGAAGAGGGCTCTGTGCTGGACGGGACCAGCGGTGAGGAGGGCTCTGTGCTGGACGGGACCAGCTGTGAGGAAGGCTCTGTGCTGGACGGGACCAGCGGTGAAGAGGGCTCTGTGCTGGACGGGACCAGCGATGAAGAGGGCTCTGTGCTGGACGGGACCAGCGGTGAGGAGGGCTCTGTGCTGGACGGGACCAGCTGTGAGGAAGGCTCTGTGCTGGACGGATCCAGCGATGAGGGCTTTGTGCTGGGCAGATCCAGCGAAGAGGGCTTTGTGCTGGGCAGATCCAGCGAAGAGGGCTTTGTACTGGGCAGATCCAGCGAAGAGGGCTTTGTGCTGGGCGGGACCAGCGAAGAGGGCTTTGTGCTGGACGGGACCAACGAGGAAGAGGGCTTAGGAAACTTTGGCTCTGGCTCGGGGAGAACGACACTCACAGACTCGGGCAGGTGACTGGCTCTGGCGGGCAGGCGACTGGCTCTGGCGGGCACACCCGTTGTACCCTTATACATGGGTACATATCAGTACCCTTGCAGTACCTTTCAAAGACAAATATGTACCTCTGGTGACTAAATTGTACCTTATAAGGTGCAAATTTGTCCTTTTAAGGGTACTGCCCCAGTGACAAGCGTTTTGTACCTTATGGTGGCAAATTTGTACTCCATACAACACATTAATAAGGCCAGAATGCTCTTTATCATTTATTAAACATTCAAAATTATTACATTCTCACATTTTCACAGGATGAATATTTTAAGCATTATCACAATGCGTCATATAACAGGATGCATATATTGAGCAATTTTACTTATATAATCAAAAATTGTAAACAGTAAGAATATTAAGCTTAATATTATATTTCTTTTTTTTTAATCAGTACAATACATTTCAACAACTTTTTGTTTAGCATGTAATAAAACATGTTAACATTAAGAATCACAAAGAAATTTCTTTTTTTTTCCAGATCAGTATACTAGATCTCACTTTAAGTAAATTGTTCTTTTAAAAAGAGTTTTGAACATCAAGAATGACAAAGCAATCTTTTTTCCAGCAGTACACATTTCATTAATTGTAACTTTATACCCTTAAAACATTTGATCACAAACACACATTTCACCAAACACAGTACTACACATTTAATTTGAACTTTTTAAACATTGTTGAGGATCACAATTTATCATCAGCAGAGTAGGTGTCAAAGGGCCTGAAAGTCCATCTCTTGCCCTGATTTCATAACTGTGTACGCATGGAAGTGTAAAAAAATTTGCCACACAGAAACCATACAGTATTGACATTTAAAATGTACTCAATTTGGAAAAATAGAGGAATTTCTTCTGCATGGACATAGTCAACAATGAATACATCTTTTAAAGCATACTTCACACTGTCAACAGTCACTTCTGAAACACGCTGAATGTCTTTGCACAAATCTTAATTTCCATGTACATTTGTACCTACTACCATCTCAAATTCATCAAGGATTTTGGGAGTTGAAAATTCCCAAGCATTTTCAGCACACGATATTAATTATTCGGGTGACAGTTATTGGAAGGGGCTTGCCACCCACCTCAGTAATCTTTGCTATGGCATGCTGCAGGAAGGTCAATGTATTTTTCTGTAGGGTGGATAAGCCAAGTTTAAAACATAGTAAGCACTGAATGCTTCAATTATCCCTTCTTCAGCTCCTATTCCCCTGCACACCTCCACACCATCCACTTTGATGAGGACTTGAAGCCTCTTGGATAAAGCCATTTTCCAGTCAGTTTCTACCAATTGTATGGTTGGGTATGGAGTATCAGCATCAAACTGTGAGAAGAAAAGAATATGTTAAACATATCAGTAAAACAATGCAACATCCATCAGAACTGAATAACTGGATCTGTATCAGAGTATTACAAAATGACAGTTTAACAAGTTTCCTTTACTCATTGTTAGCCATATTTCTGCAATTTGCTAAAATCAAAGTAACTGGAAATAAACAAATGTTGCATAAAATGCATGAAATTGTTTACAAGCTGGTTTCAAGTGAATACATGTTTTACCAATGATACAATTTGCGCATGAAAGGGCAAACCCAGACAGAAAATTAAGATTTAACTCTTTATAAACTTTTTGAAGCAACAAAGTTGTAGTTGAGTGGATTGTCAATGGAGGGACAGAAAACCACTCAGATTTAATTTAAAATATCTTCATTTGTGTTTTCGAAGATGAACAATAGTCTTACGGTTTGGAATAACACAAGTAATTGATGACATTTTTTGTGAACTATTAAAGCCTTTAAAGTGACAGCAGCCTAATAATCCACAGCAATTACAACTGAATTTTTTTTTTTTTTTTACATTTATCCTTTTTCTGTTGTAATTTTTTGTCCTATAGCTTGTGATTACATTCTTTGTTCTAATTTTATTATTGTTTACTTTAATAAGTTTGAGAATGTTTTACTCTACATTAGACTAGTATTTTTTATAGACTAGTTTTTTTTTTAATCAAGTTTATTTCCTACAAAAATAACTATATTGTGAATGTGATATACAGTATATCATTATTGTGAATTAAAATTATTCATATTGTGATATAAGATTTTGGTCATATCGCCCAGCGCTAGATCACAGTTTCTCAAGGATATACTGTATGGAAACTAAGCACACATTTTCAACAAATGTATTTGTTGAGCACCTATACTTTTAATTAACAAAACTATCAGTCCTAAAAGTTTAGAAATAGATTATCACAAAACCGCTACGTTTTATGTCAATACCTGGTAGATCTTCTGCAAGCATCACTTCTCTTGCTTCTTCGTAGATTTGGGCTAATGGAGCATTTCTTTGAACAAGCTCAAGCACCTTTGGCACAATAATGGTAAAGCCATCCTTGAAGCGCTGGCTGGCTGGCGCTGACAGTTGATGGAATGCATTCAGTCAACTTTATCACACAACTGCAAATAGACAGAAAGGGAAAGTTAATCATTCACATGAACATGAATAAAATCAGACATTTTTAAAATTCTATGTTGCCTCTTTCATTGCCATTTCCCTTTAGTAATATCATTGTACAAATATTTCTAAGCTTGAATGCACATATATTTGTTCACCTGAGGGTTTAGAAAATTCAAAGAGTTATAAGAGTTACAAAAGAGTTATAAGTATAATTTTAGTATACTTTTATCTTACATCAACATTCAATATTTATTTTAAGCAGAAAACTGATATAAAAATCGGTGATATCACTGACCCCTGAGGGTGTTTTTAAGAAAGGGTATTTCTTAAGTATATCCTCCACAGTCATCCCACCTCTTATCTCGTTTCTTCGCCATGCAAAAGTTCGCTGCATTCTTTCTTTGACCACCAAGGTGTCTAGTCGCATCTTGCTGTACTGGATATGCAGGACATTCACATGACCCTCAATAAAGGATGCATCCTCACCAATGACAGCAATCTCCTATTGGATCAAATTTAAAAGTACAGAATAATAATAATTAAAATAATAATAAAAGTTAAACCTCAAAAATGCATGTCATTCACTATTTCCTTACCTTAAATTTTTATGATCACAAAGAGAGATAATACATTTAAGGCTGCACAATGAATTCAAATATTTCTCTTTTTTTTTTTTTATATATATTTTATTGTTATTGATGGTTTAATCAGACTACTTGTTCGGTCAGGCAAGTAAAATTTCTTTTACTTGCCCCTTCAAAAAAATCCACTTGTCCCGGACAAGCGTTAATGTTGAGCCCTGCATCGGCCACTCTGCATTCTAAGATATCGCATAAAAGAAAAAAAATCTATATCGGTCGACCACTAAACATATGACAAATATAGTACTCAATGTTATACTTGCATTTCTGTTGGTGGGATTCTGCTGGCACTGGCTCTGTTATCGCCTCCATCTCATGTACAAATTTGTTGAACTTGGACTGTTTTTTAAAGGAGCCTTTAAATAATCCCCGTCCACCTCATTTTCTGAAAAAAAGAAAGAATGATCAATGTGAGCTTTAGGTTTTTAACAGCAACAATAAAATCAATGTCTTTTTTGAACAATTTTTAAACTTTCAATGGAAATTCATCAGTATAAATTATTACTTTAATTTAGAAAAATACACCATAATAACGGTACATATACACTCAGAAAAAAGGTACAAAGCTGTCACTGGGGCAGTACCCTAAGGTACAAAAGCTAAAAGGTACCAATATGTACACTTGAAGTACTAGGCCAAATATGTACTGAGAGTAACGGTTACCTTTTTTCTGAGTGTATGATTAAAAGCAAACTTATTTAAAATAGTAGCTCAAAGACTAGAAACTGATTTCACGAGTTCACGAGTTTTGATAAATGGTAAACTCACTCTCTGTTTTCAATCTACAGTAGTCGATTGTCGAGTTCACGCGCGTGATCATAGGTACTAAACCTATGCACGTGAACTCGACAATCGACTACTGTGGACTTCGACCGAAAACGGGATGTAAATACAGGTATGTGCGCTGGCTGAATAAACATCATTTTTTATATATTTCTTTCACATCTACTGCAGTCAGATTCACCCGCGTTCACTCTGAAGGAATCACTCACATTTTCTGTGCACTTGTAATGACACATCAAGGATGTTAAGAGGCTAAAAGCAGGTTTAAACATTGCCCCATTGAAGTCAACAGGGTGCAAATTTTAAAAAGAGGATAACACGGTGTAGGCAACACCGATTTTTGTCGTTGTTCTCTGTACTGACAGCACTCCAAATGTACAAAAAATGAGCTCAATGTTAAAATTGACCGGAGTTCTCCTTTAAGAGCAACAACAAAAAGTTAGAAAAATTTAAATTGCATTTGAGAAATTAAAATTGACTCTCTCTATACAATTATTATTTTAAAGTGTTTAATCTATTTAATTTTGAAAAGTTAGGTTTATGTTCACTGTGTTAAACTCAAACACATGGTGATTGCATCGGACAATTGAAACTTGATCAGTTCACAAACTGCTATGGCAGATAAAAAGGTATGATTCTCTGGCCAGAGAGGGGTATGAAAGTATGTGTGAAATATGGTGTTCTAAGACCGCGGTTTTCAAAGTGGGGGCCGCCAGGCCAGGGTAGGACGACACAGCAAGTTAGAAAAAAAAGAGAAACTTTTTTTATTGTTATGTATTGTACAAGCTTGCCCTGCCACATTAACTTTTTCCTTTTACAAGATGTCATGATGGCTCTCATCGAACAAAACTGATTCTGTTCCAAATGTATAGAAATATTGTCTTGTTACTGTTTAACATGAAATTTCACAGGTCTCATCAAAAAAAGGATGACCAGCCAGACAAGCAGATGACTGAGTTAATACATGTGTCACTAATAAAAATACTTAAGGTCTCCATTCACAGGTTAAAGCAGCCAGGAAAGTGTTCAGTCCACAAACAAGGTCCAGTGGGGTGCGGTTGGAAGGTTAGAGAGTGTGACTCCTCCGTCCAAACCTCTTACCTTAAACTACACCAACCAACCTCAACAAACCCCGCACGCCAACGCCACCACGAAGCATAAAGTTGGGGATCAAGGACGTGCAACGTACCTCCTTCGCCAACGAGGGAAAGCCCATTGCAAGAGTCACCCTGATGAAGTAACGAGATGATCAACACACCTGGAAGAAGATGTGGACCAACTAATGGTTTAAGCTTAGTAAGAATCCATTTGTGTGATGATTTTGATGATTTTATTTGATTGATTCAAATGAAAGTGTTGTATATTTATATACATCTCCCGATTTGATTAGTTACTTATTCATTTGAAAATATTTCAGGTACATGTAAATTGAAAAGAGTTAAATCTCTTAATACCATAGACTATATAGACTCTCACTAAGTACATTATTGTTAAAATAAATGATTTAGGGATTATTATGGGTTTTAAAATCTGAATGCAGGCATTACAACAATAGATGCTACAATTTGTTAATAGTTGCAACAGTTGTTATCTAAATAAGAGAGCATGTGTGATAAGTAGTTTTGCTAGACCTGGAGCCTCATTTATAAAACTTTGCGTAGGATTTGCGTCAGAAGTGGCGTACGGATGAAACATAGGACGTGCGTACGCACAGAAATATTCGGATTTATAAAACCGTGCGCACGCACATCCTACGCAGTTTTCCCTTAATAAATCACAATCACTTCTAAATGTAGCGCAGCTTTTCGGCTTCATGTCACGCCCATAGTTGCCCATAAATAGTCCGTGAAACGCCCACAAGTTAATATTCATCGATTGCGAAATCATGGCAAACACTCTAGAGGAAAACCAAGATCAGCCGTTGTGCGTCATTACGCATTGTGATGGCATCATGGCATTTTATTACCATCCGTTTGATTGCATCCGACAAGCTACAGATGTGTGAGGATGAATTGCATAACATGCAATATTATTGCAGAACATATTTCACTTTTCTTTTTGCAAATGTGTGTTAATTTGCATTTCTGTTGTAATCTTCGTTTGATTTTGTTTGTTTTACACTGCAGATCGATCAAACGGGTGTTCGTGTAGGCTGTTAATTGTAAGACTTGCTTTGTGAAGTCTTCATGTTATTTATGAGAAGCAGTATTGCCATTTCTTTTACACAACGGTCTACAGTTTAACACACTTTCACAAACTTTCACGTGTTTCTTCCATCTGCCGACAGTGTCGCCATTTCTCCATTTCCCATTTTTGTGCGTATGCCTGGGTCAGAGTTTGCGTGAAGGACCGCACATTTTCCCGTCAAGTTTGCTTTTTATAAATACCAATTATTGCGTAGAGAGCGGCGAACGCCTTCTTTTGTGCGTATGCAACATTTATAAATGAGGCCCCAGGTCAGAATATTCTAACGCAGTCCAATTAAAGGCACACTATGCATAGTATGCAAGATTTGTACCTTAAAGATACAATATGTATTTTTTTTCTCCGCTAGGGGTCAGGGATAGTTGAATTTACTCAAAAAAATGTATGGTAAGTGGTTCCACACAATGGATTTTAGCTATTCAAATGCATTAAGTTGAACTTATTAAATTTTAGTTCAACTTAATGCATTTGTTTAAATGTAGCTAAAATCAATTGTGTCGAACCACTTACCATACATTTTTTTTGTAAATTCAACAAATCATTTTTTTCTAACTAGAAAAACTAGACTAAATAGACTCTCACTAAGTACATTGTTAAAATAAGATGTCAGCTGTCAGCAGTAAAATAGCTAGTTGAATATGTGCTTTTTGCAATTTTATGTTAACTAAAGTCCAAATGTTTACTTTCTAAGTGAAAGGCTGCACTATAATGAAGGCCCATCGCTAAAAAAAAACAGCCTTTTTGATGAGAATAGTATAAAAAGCTTTGTGTTTTTTTTCTCGGGGGTTTTTTATTCTGAACTTTTTTGAGTAAAATATAACCATGTTGTGATGGTGATTCATAAAACCTTTTAAACAAGTTTCAGAGTGATTTTTACCTAGCATTATTTCATGTGATACAGGGTTGCGATTGTTATAGTGAGATATTAATATTGGCAAACGCCCAGTGACTCTGATTCAACATCTAGCATCTTTAATCAGGTAAGGGCAATATTTGATTGCAGCAGGTTATGGGAATGTTTTACAGAGGTTACAGCAGTATAAAAATACAACACTTTCTGAATGAACATGCAGGAAAACAGTGTGAGTGATGTATACGAAGGCGGGGTTGCCCTTCGCAGCAGAACACTCTGATGTCTGTTTGTGAATGGCCTTCTTGCAAGAATAAAGTAGCCTACTTCAAAGACAAGAGGGTTTGTTTTCATTGCAGTCTGACCACTAAATAGACAATTTCCGTAACAGAGTAAAGCCAGAGAAGAGGAGAAGCAGGACACAGAGTGATGATGATAAAAAGGAGGATCTTTATTGAAGAATTTTGTTTCATACTTTTTCTGATCAGCATGAATCCTAATCCACAAATGACTAATCAGTGAATAAAAAATTGTATATAAATGGTTTAAATGATTATTATTAATGAGTATATGATAAAATGGAACAATAAAATGAAAACATGATAAATGATTAAAAATGATTGAAAAAATGAAGAATAAATGCATATGAAAGAAAGAAAGTTAAACAACACAAATGTATGGTTGCTTTCTTGAAGCAACACACAGTTTGCATGTGAAGATCTTTATAACCTATAACTAGTTTTAATATAACAAGCAAAGGGAATGGAAATCTACTGCTATAGCCGTTAAACTGACAACTCATGTCTTATTGCAGTTCAGTTATTATCTACATAATTGCATACAATTTCAGCAAAATACTCTCTATCTGATACCACAACAAATAATCAGATTTTAAACAGATAAAACAAATGAATATACAGATTAGTAAAACAAGCACAAATTTTAAGAAATAATATAGAGGAAAACAAAGAAAATATCATCAAGAAGAAGCAACAGCCTCTGAATGTCAGGGTGAAGGAGTTAAATATACACTCGTAATATGGACCAGACCCTCAGCCACCTCTCAAATGGAACACACAAGATGCTTCTCAGAAAGTTAAAATCAGTTCATTTTGCATCAAAAAAAAAAAATCAAATCTACAATAAACTAGAAAGTACAATAACCTAAAGGAAAATTCAAATCATCATTTTTGGATTAATTTTTGATTCCATACATTTATATGTGTCTATAAAATCATTTATCAAACAAGTTCTGATAAAAGACTAGAGTGCCAACATTGATTACATTTACATGTGCACCAATAATGCGATTATTTCTAATAATCAGAGTAAGGTCTTAATCGCTTACTTTTAGATGTTTAGATGACACAAGCAAAACTCTTCACTCCAGTTTACATGCAATTTTCATTATTCTGATTATTCGCTAATAATATGGTCATTCCACACTCAGATAGGCATACAGTATGCATGTTACCGGCCATTGTATTAATCTACTCATATCAAATAAAATAAAAATAATTTATGGACGTACTGGAAATCATTCGTCGCCGTGATGAACATCGCAATGCCGGGTTTGCCTGCGCTGTCTGGATGAAGATACAGAGCAGAAACTGCATGCGCAGCGGCTTGAGTTTAGCAATTTGGAAAAGAGAAAAATTCCGAATAATGTCACATTTTCAGAGTTAACGGAGTTAATTCATTAAGTTGTGTGAACAACACATGGCATCCATGAAATGTAGAACCGGTAATAACGAGGTTAAGGTGTTTACATGCCTGTTTAATGTGATTAAAATCAGCGTACACCACATAGTTTAATGCGAATATGGTTACTACAATTATGAGCTTAATCGCATTAGTTTGATCGAATTATTGGGTTTACATGAGGTAAAGTTTAATCGCAATATTGCCAAATGAGGGTGCATGTAAACGTACTGAGTGACAGCTCAACTGGCATCTTTACTATTAGCAACTCCAAGAACAGCTCCACCAACACCTCCAGCGATGGCTCCAACACCAGCTCCAATAAGAGCTCCAGTACCAACAGCTCCAGTAGCAGCAGCTCCGCCAGCACCAATAGATGCTGAAAGAGTAGCTCCAGCAACAGAACCTGAAACAGCAGCTCCTCCACCACTAACAGCTGTTACAACAGCTCCAACACCAGCTCCAACAGCAGCTCCTCCACCACTAACAGCTGTTACAACAGCTCCAACAGCAGCTCCTCCACCACTAACAGCTGTTACAACAGCTCCAACACCAGCTCCAACAGCAGCTCCTCCACCACTAACAGCTGTTACAACAGCTCCAACAGCAGCTCCAACACCAGTTAAAACCAATGCACCAACAGCTATCCCACCAACAACAAAAGCTGCCATTTGAAAATGACTCTTGTACTCGGAAAAGAAATTTTCAAATGCTTTTTGGCTCGTTGTTTCTCTCTCTGCTTCTAACTTTGCTCTGACACTCTTCTCTGTCTCCTTTACCACTCTGTCAATCTCCTCTTTACCTTGATTCTCCTCTTGTTGTTTTCTCTCCTCTTCATCTCTCTTTCTCTGTTCTTCTGCCTCTCGTTTGATTCTCTCAGCATCTTCAAACATCTGATTACTGTAGTGTCCTCCTCCATTCTGCTCTATCATTGTGTCAATCTTCTGCAGTAGATCGTTCACCTGCTCTCTGTTATCCTCAGCTTTATTGTCTAACACGTGATATCTGCCTCCACACTGACCAACTAGTTTACTTAATTCTTTGTTCTTTTCAACGAGCTCCTCTATGGTCTCTCCTTCTAGCTGATCTCCATTAGTGAAGAGAATGATGGAGTATTTTAACACCTCCTCACCAAACAACATCTCAATGATCTGAGGAATCTGCTGCTCCTGTTCAGTGAATCTGTCAATTACTCTGAGAACAATGAGAAAAGCATGTGGTCCAGGACTGGATATATAAACACTTCTTGCTACCTCCATTATTAAATCTTCAGTTTTAATAGAAGTGTCAAAGAACCCAGGAGTATCAACTACAGACACAGATCTGTCTGAAACAGTCTCGTGTTCCACTGAACAATCACAGGTTACTGAATTCGCACTCCTCTGAGATATAAACTTTTTCTGTCCCAGTATTGTGTTTCCAGTAGCACTCTTCCCAACACCACTTTTACCCAGAAGAACAATCTGTCGGGATAAACGTCTATCGACAGGAATATCCTGGATGTTGATTGGAATTCTTTGCTTTGGTTGTTTTGGTACTGCAAAAAAAATAAAATCAAAATCAAAATAAAAAAACAATCAAACAATCACTTATTTTATCCTGTAAACCACTTTTTCACTGAAATATTCTGGTGTGGGTTCCTGGCCCATGCATTTAATTCCCAGTTCTGGGATGACAAACTTGAGATGGAGAAATGTAAAAGGGGTAGAGATGTATGAATATCCATGAATGCGCATGAATATTATGGTAAATTTATATGACTATATCTTACAGTTAACATACAGTAAATATCAATTACACAAGCAGATAATAACAGGCCAAATCACTGCTGCTTATAAACTCCAAAACTTTGGGATTGTTCTATTTAAAAAATATATAAATATCACATTTTTCTTGTCCTTAAAGGATTTCCTTTACTGAAACTATAATCTCCTTTGGCAAACAGATATTGTGGCCATAATGATAAATTAATTTATTTATTTATTAATAAGCAAGGAATCTCAACATTAATAAAATGATGCATGGCTAAAATATTCCCTTTAAATCTAGTTAAAATAAACTTACGATTCTCCAAGTTCCTCATGAAAACTTTAGATATCAGAGAATTGACTTGACCACTTGGTTCATTCGTCTTGTTGTTGAAACTGTGGAATCTGCCCTCATATTTCTGAATAAGTTTCTTCAAGGTTTCAGTCTCTGTAATGAGTTGATTTATGCTCTTATTTTCATTTTTGAGTTGATCTTCTCCAGTGAAGAGAATCCAGGCTTTCTGCATGCGTTTTTCTCCCAGTAGCTCCTCAATCTTCTCCACAGCTTCTTGATCTTTTTCAGTGAATCTGTCACACTGGAGAACCATGAGATACGCACAGAGGCCTGATTCATTTTTCTGCAGAAACTCTTCATATTTCCTAAGCTCTTCCTCACTCTCTGAACCAGAAAGTCCCGGTGTGTCATAAACAGTGATCGGTAATTTACAAACATCGGCGTCTTCACCAGCAAAATCTTGAGTGAGTAAAATGGAGTCCTCTGATGTGAAAGCTTCTTTTCCCAGTATTGTGTTTCCTGATGTACTTTTCCCAACTCCAGTTTTTCCCAGCAAGACCAAATTCAAACGCAGATTTGACAGCTCATTTGTCATCTCCATTTTTATTTCGTATCCTATAAATGAATAAAATTAACATGGTGTAAAAGAAAAAAATACATGAAAAACAATTTACCACTTTTGCTGTTACAATAACATTTTAATATCAAATCTGTAAAATTAAGGTTAAGATTTGACATGTGATTATCATCTTACATATTTGCAAATATGTGTTGAATTGCTGGAAAATAGCTTATGAATCACTTGTTATGCAATATTATCACCCAATATTGGATTCAATCTTTTTCTCAACTTGTTCTCTTTCAGTTAGGACTGGTTTTATATTTCTATTTGCATCTGATTAATTGTAGGCCTCATTTATTTGATAGTAGGCATCTCATTTTTTGAGTAAAAAAAAAACATTATTTTTGAATAATTTTGGAAATATTAAATGAAATCTGAAGAAAATTGGCACTGTTGATCACACTAGTCTACTTTAATATTTCACCAGGAATTTTGTTTTGAAAAACTTTTATTTTGTACAAAATGGCAAACTGTCACTCTTGTGGTGTTCCCGGTCAAAAATGACCGGCCTACAAAAAATAGCTTATAAATCACTCGTTATGCAATATTATCACCCAATATTGGATTCAATCTTTTTGTCAACTTGTTCTCTTTCAATTAGGACTGGTTTTATATTTCTATTTGCATCTGATTATTCATAGGCCTCATTTATTTGATAGTAGGCATCTAATTTTTTGAGTAAAAAAATAATAATTTTTGAATAATTTTGGAAATATTAAATAAAATCTGAAGAAAATTGGCACTGTTGATCACACTAGTCTACTTTAATGTTTCACAAGGAATTTTGTTTTGAAAAACTTTAATTTTGTACAATATGGCACAAAATGGCACATTGTCACCCTTGTGGTGTTCCTGGTCAAAAATGACCGGCCTACAAAAAATAGCTTATACATCACTCGTAATGCAATATTATCACCCAATATTGGATTCAATCTTTTTGTCAACTTGTTCTCTTTCAATTAGGACTGGTTTTATATTTCTATTTGCATCTGATTAATTGTAGGCCTCATTTATTTGATAGAAGGCATCTCAGTTTTTAAGTAATTTTTTTTATATTTTTGAATAATTTTGGAAATATTGAAGAAAATCTGAAGAAAATTGGCACTGTTGATCACACTAGTCTACTTTAATTTTTCACCAGGAATTTTGTTTTGAAAAACTTTTATTTTGTACAAAATGGCACATTGTCACTCTTGTGGTGTTCCCGGTCAAAAATGACCGGCCTACAAAAAATAGCTTATAAATCACTTGTTATGCAATATTATCACCCAATATTGGATTCAATCTTTTTGTCCACTTGTTCTCTTCCAATTAGGACTGGTTTTATATTTCTATTTGCATCTGATTAATTGTAGGCCTCATTTATTTGAGAGTAGGCATCTCATTTTTTGAGTTAAAAAAAACATTATTTTTAAATAATTTTGGAAAAATAAAATAGAATCTGAAGAAAATTGGCACTGTTGATCACACTAGTCTACTTCATTTTTCACCAGGAATTTTGTTTTGAAAAACTTTTATTTTGTACAAAATGGCACAGAGTTACACTTGTGGTGTTCCACTGGGCCATTGAGGGCCATTGTTTCAATTGGCCATTGAAAGTGAATGGGAGAGACATGTGTTAGAAGTCCATGAGGAATATCTTTATATCTGAGTGATGGATTATGGTGAGTTTGGGCTCTTTTTAATCTTAACAATCTCATGTAAATAATGATGTGCCATTTTCCACAATTTATGCATGCTTCATTGAGTTATGAGTTAAAACGCGACATAAGTGCTATATCTTTAGAGCTGAGTGATGGATTATGCTGAGTTTGGGCTCTTTTTAATCGTGATAGTCTGCTGAAAATAATGATGTACCGTTTTCTACGATCTGTGCATGCTTCGTGAAGTTATGAGTTAAAACCAAACGCGAGTGCTTCATGAGTATATACTTGGCTAGGTGCGTCTGTGGTATTTTCTGTGTTAGAACGCCATGAGGAATATCTTTAGATCTGATTGATGGAATATATTGAGTTTGGGCTCTTTTTAATCATGAGCTCCTGCTGGAAATAACGATGTGCCATTTTTCATGATCGATGTATGTTTCATGAAGATACGAGTAAAAAGGCCAAGTCTAAGCTACCTTGATTGGCTACGTGAGTCTGTGCGTCTGTGGTTTTTTTTTGTGTTAGAACTCCATGAGGAATATCTTTAGATCTGAGTGATGGATTATGTTGAGTTTGAACTCATTTTAATTGTAAGCATCTGCTGTAAATAATGATGTGTCATTTTCCACAATCGGAGCATGTTTCATGAAGTTACGAGCGGAAATGTGTCTAAAATTCAGCATCCATACATGGTTTACACATGGGTCTCTTGAAGGGCTTCTTTTAGAAAAACCTAGCTCAAGTTTAGTAAAAAGCCTGAAACAATTATGCTTGTTGTATTCTACTAATTGAGACCTTTCAAATGACATATGACACAGGACTATCTGAGCTGTATGATGTATTTGACATATTGCTGAATGTAATACAAAAAAGTAGTTTATAAATTATCTTTTTTTTTCTTTCTATTTATCAGCAAATAACTCAGCACTACTTAGGAGTTTATCAAATTGGCTACATTCATTGTAAATTTCAGACACTAAGCTTTCAAATGACACCTATTTTAAGTTGATCAAGGTAATAGTTTTGAAAAAATATTGATTATTTATTTCGCAGCTAGGTGGCGCCTGCAGGGGGTACACTCAGTTTTAGAGTGATAACTCAGCAGTTGTTAGGAGTTGATCAAAGTGATTAGATGCATTAAAAAGCTGAGATTCTAAGCTTTAAAATGATACATATTTTGTGTTGTTCCATTCATTGGATGCATTGGTCTCTCCCATTCACTTTCAATGGCCCATTGAAACAATGGCCCACAATGGCCCTCAATGGCCCAGTGGAACACCACAAGTGTAACTCTGTGCCATATTGTACAAAATAAAAGTTTTTCAAAACAAAATTCCTTGTGAAAAATTAAAGTAGATTAGTGTGATCAACAGTGCCAATTTTCTTCAGATTTTATTTTATTTTTCCAAAATTATTCAAAAATAATGTTTTTTTTACTCAAAGATTTTGATGCCTACTCTCAAATAAATGAGGCCTACAATTAATCAGATGCAAATAGAAATATAAAACCAGTCCTAATTGAAAGAGAACAAGTGGACAAAAAGATTGAATCCAAAATTGGGTGATAATATTGCATAATGAGTGATTTATAAGCAATTTTTTGTAGTCCGGTCATTTTTGACCAGGAACACCACAAGAGTAACAATGTGCCATTTTGTACAAAATAAATGTTTTTCAAAACAAAATTCCTGGTGAAAAATTTAAGTAGACTAGTGCGATCAACAGTGCCAATTTTCTTCAGATTTTATTTAAAATTTCCAAAATTATTCAAAAATAATGTTTTTTTTACTCAAAAAATGAGATGCCTACTCTCAAATAAATGAGGCCTACAATTAATCAGATGCAAATAGAAATATAAAACCAGTCCTAATTGAAAGAGAACAAGTTGACAAAAAGATTGAATCCAATATTGGCTGATAATATAGCATAACAAGTGATTTATAAACAATTTTTTGTAGTTCGGTCATTTTTGACCGGGAACACCACAAGAGTGACAAGGTGACAAAACCCCCCCTAAAAAATTAAGAAAATTGTCACAAAACATTTCAGAAGTATAAATAACATTTGTGAAAAAAGTCACTAAGTTTCAGTCCAAAGCGATAACATTAACTAGTATTTTCGGGAAAAAGAAAATCTTCTCCGGGTCAAAATGACCCGAACACCACATGAGGGTTAATATAGCAAAGGGAGTTGTTATCCTTACCTGTGCGGAAATGCACTTCAAGATACAAGTGAAAATGCTGGAGAAAGTGAAAATCTTGTGCTGATAAAAGACTTGACAGAGATGTTCTGAGAATACTGCTTTCGATTTCAAATCGTATGAGTTTAATAATGTTGAAAGGCGGAGCAAAGCCAGATGAGTGTTAACCTCAGACAATGAAATAGACCAAGGTTACATCAAGACTCTCTAAATGAAAAACATCAACATATTTTAATTGTTTCTGAGCTTGAAGCACTAAAGAAGACGAGCAGTTTGATCACTGTATACTACTTAGTATTGTATGAATCACGTGTTATCAAGCAACAAAAACTATTGAATTTCCTAATATTAGAAAGAAATACAATAATATCAAAGCACTGAGACTGGATCAGTTGTTAGAGCCATAACGACATTTATAATTTGAAATAATTTACTTATATTAAGACTTGTTGTTATGTTTTGATAAATGTTCATGATTGATGCAGGAGATCCAGTCAGATGATTAAGTCCAATTTTATTTCTTAAGAGCAGACAATCAAATAATAAATGAAGAGTAAAATTAATGCATCCATAATTAGGATTAAAAGTTGAATAAAGAAACATAAAATGAACAGTTAAAATTACTTCTAATTTCTAAGTAGAAGATAATTAACACACTGAGTATAATATTCTTGCCTAAAGATAAGTAAAGTTGGTTGAGAGATCGCTCTTTGAAAAGACAGGTTGTGAAGGAGCAAGGTCTAAGTCCAAGGTATATTGAACAGTACAGAAAATATACTTCCTCTTATGCAGTTTCTGATCTGCAAAGGGCTTAGATCCTGCATGTTTCCTCTTATTGAGCATGTACACACATTGTCTGGTACCCCATAGTGTCAGAAAGTTGTTAATCTTAATACAATACACGTAACAACTGCAAAACATGTTCCTTCTGCAAGATGTTCAGATAACGTTCGTTTATCACTTTATTCTAAGACATTCGAGCCTTTGTCTTCTGTCTATTGCAAACTTACAGGCTGTTGACCTCTTCTAAACAGCAAGCACAAAAGTTCACCCAGGTGAATCAGCTACATCTGAGGCAAAACGATTAATAAAAGAAAGGCATTAAGCATAAATTGCAAATGCTAATAATGGTAAAAACATCAAAATTATAGTTATGAGAAACACAGCAACATGATAATAATGATTTCTGAAAATATGATGATTACATTTTATTAAATTATATTTAAGATGCAAATGATAAAACATAAGCAAGAAAAAAAAAAAAATTCTGATTCATCAATGATAAATGTATATTTTGTGTTATTTGTAATGTAGGCTATCACTTGACTTTGATAGTTTATACGTGGTACATATGCGCAAGAAATTATGAAAAAGAACAGGAAGGAAGAGTTAGAAATAGACATTCTTTTGACCGTGAAAACACTGAATTTATGTTTTTGGAATATAATTAATCTTTTTAATTTATCTTATGTAACAATACAAAGAAAAATTAACCTTTATGCTGCAATAGTCAAGGATGTGTGAGTGGAAAAAAAGGTAACCGTTACTCTCAGTACATATTTGGCCTAGTTCTTCAAGTGTACATATTGGTATACCTTTTAGCTTTTGTACCTTAGGGTACTGCCCCAGTGACAGCTTTGTACCTTTTTTCTGAGTGTATATGTACCGTTATTATGGTGTATTTTTCTAAATTAAAGTAATAATTTATACTGATGAATTTCCATTGAAAGTTTAAAAATTGTTCAAAAAAGACATTGATTTTATTGTTGCTGTTAAAACCTAAAGCTCACATTGATCATTCTTTCTTTTTTTCAGAAAATGAGGTGGACGGGGATTATTTAAAGGCTCCTTTAAAAAACAGTCCAAGTTCAACAAATTTGTACATGAGATGGAGGCGATAACATTTAGAGCCAGTGCCAGCAGAATTCCACCAACAGAATTCGACTACAGAAATGCAAGTATAACATTGAGTCCTATATTTGTCATATGTTTAGTGGTCGACCGATATAGATTTTTTTTCTTTTATGCGATATCTTAGAATGCAGAGTGGCCGATGCAGGGCTCAACATTAACGCTTGTCCGGGACAAGTGGATTTTTTTGAAGGGGCAAGTAAAAGAAATTTTACTTGCCTGACCGAACAAGTAGTCTGATTAAACCATCAATAACAATAATATATATATATATAAAAAAAAAAGAGAAACATTTTTGAGGTTTAACTTTTATTATTATTTTAATTATTATTATTCTGTACTTTTAAATTTGATCCAATAGGAGATTGCTGTCATTGGTGAGGATGCATCCTTTATTGAGGGTCATGTGAATGTCCTGCATATCCAGTACAGCAAGATGCGACTAGACACCTTGGTGGTCAAAGAAAGAATGCAGCGAACTTTTGCATGGCGAAGAAACGAGATAAGAGGTGGGATGACTGTGGAGGATATACTTAAGAAATACCCTTTCTTAAAAACACCCTCAGGGGTCAGTGATATCACCGATTTTTATATCAGTTTTCTGCTTAAAATAAATATTGAATGTTGATGTAAGATAAAAGTATACTAAAATTATACTTATAACTCTTTTGTAACTCTTATAACTCTTTGAATTTTCTAAACCCTCAGGTGAACAAATATATGTGCATTCAAGCTTAGAAATATTTGTACAATGATATTACTAAAGGGAAATGGCAATGAAAGAGGCAACATAGAATTTTAAAAATGTCTGATTTTATTCATGTTCATGTGAATGATTAACTTTCCCTTTCTGTCTATTTGCAGTTGTGTGATAAAGTTGACTGAATGCATTCCATCAACTGTCAGCGCCAGCCAGCCAGCGCTTCAAGGATGGCTTTACCATTATTGTGCCAAAGGTGCTTGAGCTTGTTCAAAGAAATGCTCCATTAGCCAAAATCTACGAAGAAGCAAGAGAAGTGATGCTTGCAGAAAATCTACCAGGTATTGACATAAAACGTAGCGGTTTTGTGATAATCTATTTCTAAACTTTTAGGACTGATAGTTTTGTTAATTAAAAGTATAGGTGCTCAACAAATACATTTGTTGAAAATGTGTGCTTAGTTTCCATACAGTATATCCTTGAGAAACTGTGATCTAGCGCTGGGCGATATGACCAAAATCTTATATCACAATATGAATAATTTTAATTCACAATAATGATATACTGTATATCACATTCACAATATAGTTATTTTTGTAGGAAATAAACTTGATTAAAAAAAAAACTAGTCTATAAAAAATACTAGTCTAATGTAGAGTAAAACATTCTCAAACTTATTAAAGTAAACAATAATAAAATTAGAACAAAGAATGTAATCACAAGCTATAGGACAAAAAATTACAACAGAAAAAGGATAAATGTAAAAAAAAAAAAAAATTCAGTTATAATTGCTGTGGATTATTAGGCTGCTGTCACTTTAAAGGCTTAGTTCACAAAAAATGTCATCAATTACTTGTGTTATTCCAAACCGTAAGACTATTGTTCATCTTCGAAAACACAAATGAAGATATTTTAAATTAAATCTGAGTGGTTTTCTGTCCCTCCATTGACAATCCACTCAACTACAACTTTGTTGCTTCAAAAAGTTTATAAAGAGTTAAATCTTAATTTTCTGTCTGGGTTTGCCCTTTCATGCGCAAATTGTATCATTGGTAAAACATGTATTCACTTGAAACCAGCTTGTAAACAATTTCATGCATTTTATGCAACATTTGTTTATTTCCAGTTACTTTGATTTTAGCAAATTGCAGAAATATGGCTAACAATGAGTAAAGGAAACTTGTTAAACTGTCATTTTGTGGGTTATTTAATCTACCCAACCGCTGGGTTATGAAATTCTTTACCCATTATGGGTTATTTATATGGAAGTTGGGAATTTTTTTTAAATGCTGGGTTATTTAATCTACCCAACCGCTGGGTTATGAAATTCTTTACCCATTATGGGTTATTTATATGGAAGTTGGGTTATTTTGTGCAACTCATGTGTTGAGTCAAAATCCATCAATCCAACATTATATCGTTTGACCCAGCACGTGGGTTATTTGTGCTTCGAACGTCATCATATCGTCACCAGAGTCCACACACCGAGCGCTTGTCACAGCAGAGAACCTTTGACTGATCATCCAGCGAGGCAAACAAATAATAAAAGGTATGTGTACACTACATGTCTAATTCACATTGTCTGTGTTGCGTTACCTATTAAATTACTATCTGTATATTGTCGATGTCGAGGCTAGTTGGTTGGTTTGGCTAACAACGTAGCTAACGTTAGCCATTTAGCCGTTATCAGCACGGATAGCCTGCTTATTTGGTCTGAATTACATTTTTGTAAGGTGTTATACATTAAGCAAAAGTTTATTTTTATTCATGCGGAGATGTGGGACTTGAAAGTAAATCATTACAGGATTAGTGTAAAAAGAATATAGTCTTTTGTGGTGAGAAACCGGGACAATTTTGAAAACTGAAAGGCGGAGTCTGTGCGCGCCTGCGCCCCCTCACATCTGAGGATTTGGTGCGACGTGACGCGGTGTCTCCTGTTTCATCAATTTGTCCTGTTATTTTGCAGGTACTATTGTTACAACAACTTGATAATATGCACTGTAATATAAATGTATATGTTCATACCGCAGATATTTCGGGTAACGTTAATGACGTTCGGGGTTGTGAATATGTTGAATATAGGTCTATGCAGACTGTCCGCCATTTTGTGAACGCTGTAACACACGAGGTTATTGTGAAATGCGTTTAATTCGATTCAAATTGACTCCAGTTACAAGGTTATAGTGTTCATTATGAGTTTACTTTTATTTGTGTTTGGTTTAAGTTATGTATACATATAAAGATCGGATGCACTTATTTAGCGGAACTGTCTCTCGTACGTTACTTGGCCTTCTGCGCGGGGCCTGTAACATTAAGAAATATATAATATATTTCTGTGCCCTATGCAGTGAGCAGCCACAAATATTATTGTGCAGTAAAAACATAGACTATTTACATGTAACTTTATGCAATTTGTCATATGAATTGTAGAGAGGGAGGATTGTTTTCTCTATATTTTGTATAACTTAAGTTGATGGCGCTCTTGCAAGGGCTCTCATACCAGGTAATTATTAAATGGAATAATTATTTGATGAAGCAAAACAATCATATTTCAGTGACTGACAACTTTGTTCTTTTTTTACAGAATGTACCATATCAGACGAACGTGTGTCACAGCTTAAATAATGGTTGAGAAACAATTCTCAGCCCCTCAGCCAGATAGAGACCCACATGCAGAACACGGCAGTCTACAGGGCCAAGTGGATTAGGGACTACAATTGGACCATCGATCAGATCCTCGAAGAGTTCCCTCGCCTGATGACCAAAGGCATGGTAGGTATAGGGAAATATGATCTTGAATATGAGGATGCATTGTTTAAAACGTTTTATTAGTGTGCTACATTGAATTAATTTTAAAAATGTTTTCCATTTTATAGATTGCACAGAACTTTCTTGTCCTGCATTGGGATGCTGCATCAAAGTTGTTTGAAACATGGCTACCCATCTATGCTGAGAAGATCCTGTACCTGGCAAGACAGAGCTGACATTGCCCCTGGATGGATTAACACCAGGTAATATATTCGTAATATAATATATTAATATATTAGCATTCCTTTTTCCAACATTTTTTAATTTTTTTGACCAAAAACTTTTCACATAATTTTGGCCAGAATAGTGACTTAGTGAATAGAGAATAGTGAGTGATATCATCATAGGAATAGTTAAATAAATCCGTCAGCCTCTTTATGCTAATTGGGTACAAAAAATGCCAAGTTTTCACAGCAGAGTCAACACAGCAGTACCGGTGTAACTAATAACATTAACCAGTCCCTCCAGAAAAACGCAGAGTTTTTTTGTGATTGTTACGGGCAAAAATCCTTGATTATGTGGCACGTTTTCTTAAAAAATGCGATGGAATATGCAGGATATTTATGCGACGATATTGCGGGGATTGTGAAATCACAGGTATGCCATTCCACATTGTATTAACACCTATGTCTTACAGATGGTGTTGGGGAACTCGCCCTGAGGCAACTGCCAGCCTTGCTTCCACCTACAACTTGGAGAGTTGGCCATGGCTGCGGTGCGAAAGTGGTTTGCCACACCATTCAGGAATGCAGCTTGGCCTTCATCGACCATAAGCCTGTAAGTCCTCAAGCACATCTAAAGGGGGAAACTTTATTCATTTTATCAACATATCTGAGCTCAAGACTGTGCATGCACACATGCATATCCAGGTGTTTTTTTACTATACTTTTGGGGACAGGCATCAAATACCAGACAGTATTCGGAAAATGGCTGTTCTATAAGCTTAAGTTGGTCACTCAAAGCATCTTGGGCTTCTAGAACACCTCAGCAGTGCCACAGGCTGGTAACCTCTGTACCACACCGCACTGATGCAGTAATTTGTTCTAAAACAGGCACCAACAAAGTATTGAGTGCAGAAATTAACATAATTATCAGAAAGTTGACACTGTTGTATTTTAACCAATTTGGATCTGACTCTATGAGGTTGACTCTAAAGAAGTCTTCTAAATCTACAAAGCATTTGCGGCCCATCTATCTGACCACCTAACCCCGCTGCCCATTGACCAGATAGGATAGTCAGATAGGTGGGCCACATTCGTTTTCTGAACATGTTTATTGTAATGATATATCATCAATCAATTTATGGCTTTTTAGGTCAATTGAGGTCTGAATCGTTTTTTAAAATTGTTTTCTGTAATGTGAGCTATGCTCTAAGACTTAATAAAAAAATATTTTGTTAGGCTATGTGCAATGAGATGTAGACTATTACAGTTCAACTTTTTGAATTATAAATGCACCGAATCTTTTCCAAATTGTAAAGTTAACTAGACTTTATCATAAAACAATTTCTCTAGTGAGGACCAGGAAAATGGTCCTCACAATGTCTATATTTTAATTATACTATAGTAGTCGGTAGACATTTGGTCCTTACTCACTTGCACTCTCTAACTCTCGCTCTATTGTATTCTTTCTTTTTTAGCCTGGAATAAACATGGAGTACCTTCATGAGGCCAAGGCATGCAAATCTCCACTGCACCAGTTCCACTATATTTTTTATATGAACTGCACCAGTTCCACTATATTGTTGCAATTAATTAATGTTAATAAAAAAAATTCAGAGATTACATTGTTGTTTTGTTTTTGTATTGTTTAAGTGTTTATTGCATAATATATGCATAAATCTAGCATGTATTCTGTTCTAAGTTTGTAGTTTAACAGTTTTATAGCTATGGGTAGTCTATTGCAATTTATTTTCTTAAATTGTACTGTAATGTGTTAGAATTAATCTGGCATTTGGGTTAATTTTACCCATAATTTGGGTACACTTTATAACAAATATGTAGTTGAATCAACCCAGAATTGTAATTAATTTGACCCAGCATTTGGGTACACTATATAACTAATATGTAGTTAAATCAACCCATAATTGTAATTAAATTGACCCAACATTTGGGTACACTATTTAACCAAAGTATATAGTTAAATCAACCCATAATTGTAATTAGTTTGACCCAGCATTTGGGTAGAATATTTAACTCATCTGTTGGGTTAAATATGACCGACCCATCTTGCTGGGTCAAATTAACTACTGCTGGGCTGGTGCAATATTTATCCAGCGGCTGAGTTATAAAACAACCCAAGTTGAGTTATTTTTAACCCAGCATTTTTTACAGTGTACTCTGATACAGATCCAGTTATTCAGTTCTGATGGATGTTGCATTGTTTTACTGATATGTTTAACATATTCTTTTCTTCTCACAGTTTGATGCTGATACTCCATACCCAACCATACAATTGGTAGAAAGAAACTGACTGGAAAATGGCTTTATCCAAGAGGCTTCAAGTCCTCATCAAAGTGGATGGTGTGGAGGTGTGCAGGGGAATAGGAGCTGAAGAAGGGATAATTGAAGCATTCAGTGCTTACTATGTTTTAAACTTGGCTTATCCACCCTACAGAAAAATACATTGACCTTCCTGCAGCATGCCATAGCAAAGATTACTGAGGTGGGTGGCAAGCCCCTTCCAATAACTGTCACCCGAATAATTAATATCGTGTGCTGAAAATGCTTGGGAATTTTCAACTCCCAAAATCCTTGATGAATTTGAGATGGTAGTAGGTACAAATGTACATGGAAATTAAGATTTGTGCAAAGACATTCAGCGTGTTTCAGAAGTGACTGTTGACAGTGTGAAGTATGCTTTAAAAGATGTATTCATTGTTGACTATGTCCATGCAGAAGAAATTCCTCTATTTTTCCAAATTGAGTACATTTTAAATGTCAATACTGTATGGTTTCTGTGTGGCAAATTTTTTTACACTTCCATGCGTACACAGTTATGAAATCAGGGCAAGAGATGGACTTTCAGGCCCTTTGACACCTACTCTGCTGATGATAAATTGTGATCCTCAACAATGTTTAAAAAGTTCAAATTAAATGTGTAGTACTGTGTTTGTTGAAATGTGTGTTTGTGATCAAATGTTTTAAGGGTATAAAGTTACAATTAATGAAATGTGTACTGCTGGAAAAAAGATTGCTTTGTCATTCTTGATGTTCAAAACTCTTTTTAAAAGAACAATTTACTTAAAGTGAGATCTAGTACTGATCTGGAAAAAAAAGAAATTTCTTTGTGATTCTTAATGTTAACATGTTTTATTACATGCTAAAAAAAAGTTGTTGAAATGTATTGTACTGATTAAAAAAAAAGAAATATAATATTAAGCTTAATATTCTTACTGTTTACAATTTTTGATTATATAAGTAAAATTGCTCAATATATGCATCCTGTTATATGACGCATTGTGATAATGCTTAAAATATTCATCCTGTGAAAATGTGAGAATGTAATAATTTTGAATGTTTAATAAATGATAAAGAGCATTCTGGCCTTTTTAATGTGTTGTATGGAGTACAAATTTGCCACCATAAGGTACAAAACGCTTGTCACTGGGGCAGTACCCTTAAAAGGACAAATTTGCACCTTATAAGGTACAATTTAGTCACCAGAGGTACATATTTGTCTTTGAAAGGTACTGCAAGGGTACTGATATGTACCCATGTATAAGGGTACAACGGGTGTACCCTTGAGGCTACTGCCCCAGTGACAAGCCGTTGTACCCCTAAAGGTACAAATTTTGCACATTTTTTCTGACAGTGTAAGGGCGGCAAAATGTGAGCCAACCGGGAAAGAACAATTCACAAAATAGGCTATATGATTTGCTGAGCTGCCGCTCCCCAGCCCCGCCCCGCCCCCTGCTCTCACGAGTCATGACTGAGTGATGGGAATTTCGGATCATTTCACTGACTCTCGATCTTGTTCGATCTCGTAAAAACTAAAATCTCGAAAATGAACGAATCTTTATTTGATTAATTTCGTTAACCTCCTCAGACCCGAGCTTTGGTTTGGCGTGCATTTTAGATTTCTTCTAGCTTTTTGGGGTTAGGAGGGGACCAATATATATAATAACCAGAATTTATCTTTGAACATGAAGCACTTTTTGAAAAAAATGATGTCCACATATGTGGACACTGGGTCTGAATTCACAGAAAAAAATCAATACACCATTGTGTAACAAAGTGCAAATCTCTTTTATTTACAGCCTGTGCCTGAACATTTTTCGTTGTTACTCTTGTATAACTTCTGAACATACATACATACATCTTCCGCTTATCTGGGGCCGGGTCGCGGGGGCAGCAGTCTAAGCAGAGATGCCCAGACTTCCCTCTCTCTAGACACTTCGTCCGGCTCTTCCAGGGGGACACCGAGGCGTTCCCAGGCCAGCCGGGAGACATAGTCTCTCCAGCGTGTCCTAGGTCTTCCCCGGGGTCTCCTCCCGGTGGGACGTGCCCGGAACACCTCCCCAGGAAGGCGTCCAGGAGGCATCCGGAACAGATGCCCGAGCCACCTCAGCTGGCCCCTCTCGATGTGGAGGAGCAGCGGCTCTACTCTGAGCTCCTCCGGAGTGACCGAGCTTCTCACCCTATCTCTATGGGATCGCCCAGCCACCCTGCAGAGAAAGCTCATTTCGGCCACTTGTATCCGGGATCTTGTCTTTTCGGTCATGACCCACAGCTCAGCCCAGGTGAGTTGGAAAATTTATCCGGGGCCCCACCCTGGAGCCAGGCCCGGGGTGGGGCTCGTATGAGAGCGCCTGGTGGCCAGGCCTCCCCCATGGTGTCCGGCCGGGCTCAGCCCGAAGAAGCGACGTGGGGCTGCCCTCCCGTGGGCTCACCACCCGTAGGTGGGACTGTAAGGGGCCGGTGCTTAGAGGATCGGGCGGCAGTCGAAGGCGGGGGCTTCGACGACCTGATCCCTGGACCCTGGAGGGGTGCTGGATAGCGCTCTGACTGGGGACTCCATCGTTCTACTTGGGGACTTCAACGCCCACGTGGGCAGCGACAGTGACACCTGGAGGGGCGTGATTGGGAGGAATGGCCCCCCTGATCTGAACCCGAGCGGGCTAGTCACAGTTTGTCCATAAGGAACACCATGTTCAAGCATAAGGGTGTCCATCAGTGCACGTGGCACCAGGACACCCTAGGCCGGAGGTCGATGATCGACTTTGTGACTTTGTGGACGTTTCATCTGGCCTCTGGCTGTATATCTTGGACACTCGGTGAAGAGAGGGGCGGAGCTGTCAACTGATCACCACTTCTGAACATTGATATGGAAAAACAAAATTTATATCCAAATAAAAAACATATCCAAAAAAAATAAATAGAAAATTTGCTTTCTTTTTTGTAACACTCCAAAACTTCAACTTCTCCAAACTAGGAATGTTATTTTTATTTGTGTGTGTGTGCACGCTCGATCGCAGTGAGCAAGAATGTGTGTGTGTGTGTGTGTGTGTGTGTGTGTGTGCGCGCGCACGCGATCGTGAATGGGCAAGAGAGAGTGTCTGTGTGTGCGATCGCGAGTGATCAAGAGAGTGAGTGTGTGTGTGTGTGTGTGTGTGTGTGTGTGTGTGTGTGTGCGCACGCGACCGTGAATGGGCAAGAGAGAGTGTCTGTGTGTGCGATCGCGAGTGATCAAGAGAGTGTGTGTGTGTGTGCGCGCGCACGCGATCGTGAATGGGCAAGAGAGAGTGTTTGTGTGTGCGATCGCGAGTGATCAAGAGAGTGTGTGTATGTTCGCGCACGCGATCGTGAATGGGCAAGAGAGAGTGTCTGTGTGTGCGATCGCGAGTGATCAAGAGAGAGAGAGAGAGAGTGTGTGTGTGTGTGTGTGTGTGTGTGTGTGTGTACGCGCGCCACGAAGCTCGCAAGTTGTGCAACTACAAATTGTCATTTTTTTGCTAAAATTCTTATACAGTTTCATCGAAGTTAAGTCCCAATGTCCACATATGTGGACATCAAGTTTAGCAGCCTAGTAAATCTTTCCTGTTACAAAAGTTTGTCAAATGTGCATGCCATTTTAATCATACAACACTATTATGCATAACTTAACAAGAATCAACGATGAAATGTTATTACATTTTTTACCTTGTGGGCGTTTTGGTCTGATGTGGCTGCGTGACATTTCGCCTCTGTTCTCCGCCATCTTGAAATTATTTATGTTACATTTTTTTTTCTCCTGACACCACCAGATGGCAGTATAAGTGTCCATGTTTGTGAAAAACCAGTTCCAGTTACACAGAATTAAGTATTAAGCTGCACACAGCCAAAAATGTGGTGTCCACGTATGTGGACACGGGGACTGAGGAGGTTAAGTTAAGTGGCTTTAAATGTTATACTTTTAACAGCCAAATTCCCCGATCACATCCACCTACGCAATGTTGATCATATTCTGAATTAAGAAATCATTATAATGCAGAACATAATAATTGCATTACCTTCCGAGTCTTTCGTTCATTTGTCACCTGACATATACGCAATGAACGGATCGTTCATGAATCGAGACTTTTGAAGGAGAAAGCACACCAACAACAGAGGGGTTCGTTGTTAAAATATATTGATCCAGGGAGTATTTATTTGCAAGGATGACACGCCGTCAAGTCCACCACAGAACCAAGAGACCGCTAGCACAGCTAACCGGAATTTCTATTAAAAAAAAAAAATGTTGCACACCTGGCACTCGAAAGGGTTCTCATTCGCGCTTGAAAATGTTTAACATTATAAAATCTGGTGAAATACAATAGGCCTACTCTTTTTTTTTTTTTTTTTTTTTTTTACCTATAGCCATTTTAATAGGATGGACAGTTGAAGGAACCCAAACTAATATAGGCTATTTGCTTCCTCTTGGCCTACTAAAGTGTTCATACAACGGGAGTATTCTCTGGCTAGAGCAGGACAGCGGAGTGTGTGTGGACAGCCTGAGTTTGTGTTTTGGGTTAAGCTGCGTTGCTTTGACATTGTGGAAAATAGAATAACAGAAACAAAATGTATTAGCCATTTTACCCGTTAATATCAATCTAAATTAATCTCGTTTTTAATTTAACTTAATTTCGTTTTTCTTTATTTAAATTTCGTTTTTCTTTATTTAAATCTCGTTTTTTTCTTTATTTAAATTTCGTTTTTCAAATTTCGTTTTTTCTTTATTTAAATTTCGTTTTTCTTTATTTAAATCTACCCTTTACTGTGTCAGTATTTTTTTAGTCAGAAAAATATTAGACTACCTTAAAAGTAGCCTTGCTTAAGTTAACAGACCTGTGTGTGTGCGTTTAATAAATAAGCTAATAAGCCCTGCCCGCGTGAGGCGCGCCGCTTCCCGCTCGCGCTGTTCTATATGGCTACTAAAAGTTTATAAATTCTGAACTTGTCGCGTCTCGCGTGTCCATCTATATTGCACCAAATGCGACACTGCACTCCCTTGTGAAGTCGATTGGATGAACGGTTCTCGAAATAATCAAAATGCAAACAGACAAACAGACAGACATATAGAGATTCCTGCCTTTATTAGAGAGAAGAATATGTTCAGCCCCCTCTCCCTGAAGCTTCATATATTCGATGTTCATTACTACCGAAGCTTCGAAGCTCAAAAAATGGTATTCGGACCAGCCCTAGGGGCGGCACAATTGTTTTTCGCCTAGAGCGGCAGAAGTGCACACGCCGGCCCTGTGTCTGCGTCATTTTGGTCACACAAATGTGATTTGAAACTGCATGTCAAATTACCCAAAAAAACAATGCAGGACAAAGTTTCAAAACAGCAAATAACAAAACAACCCATACACAGCTCTGACAAACAAAGAGTAAAATGCTTTTCCTAGTCACATTATATGAATTACTGTTTTGATTATATGAATTACATGTTTTGTTTCACCTGCTATTATGTCCTTATATTGCAAAGATAACATTGTAGGTAGGACTAACAGAAAATGAGGAATTATCATTTTGTCAATGTATGGAATATGGTATTATGCTATGCACATAGGAAGAGGGAAAACTAAGAAACTGTCTTCAATTGACAATGAAAACTTGCATTCAATTATTTTTAATGAAATATATAAAATTACAGTGTGAGGTTTATTATTATAGTTTAAGATGTTTATTATTATAGTTTTATAAATCATTAATATTTGGAATGAGCTTATACTAGCTCAACAACATTGGCAAACTCCATACTTTGACTAACAAAGATATGTTTATGGAGCAAAACGGGTAATCACAATCCATTATAGATGCACACTATTCCACACAAATTAGTTATTTCTCCTGATCCTGGTGCAAGTCTCTCATTCGTCTTTCTGCAGAATCATAGCATTGACTGACAGGTTTGCTAAGCCCCGCCTTTACAAGAACTGGGAATAACCAATAACTGAAGGACAATGAAAGATTTTGTTCAGTTTACATTTTTTTTCTGGGTTTTTTTCAATCACAGTGTGCCAAATATGTGTCAAGATGACATTCATTGTGTTACATCAATGGAGGAGAGGTGAGGATCCAAGCTAAGCATATGTTTATTCAAAAAAACAAAGATAATCAACAAGAAAACAGGAATGCAACAGCTTACCAACATGCAAAAATGACTGACAAAGACCGACTGAAACACTCAGCTAATAAAACAAGGAAACTTTGTTGTGTTTCTTGGATTTGAATTAATAAGAAAAAAAACTATTCTTTTTAATAGTGATATTTTTGATTTATCCCTGAAATGTAACATGGTCCTTGATAAGTTATCTCACATACAGATTCATGTGATCAGTATTGCTCCAGTTTAAGATGCCCATCTGGAGAGATCATTTTCACTTTCTTATTCCACAGTATAGAAAAACACATGGTCATTTCAACATGGATTTCTTAAAAATAAAACATACAAAAATTTATGGATGCCTTTTTGATGATGAGAAATTAAAAAATTACATTTAGAAAATAATGTCTATAGTAGAAATCTGAATTCTGATTTTTCAAAAAATGTGAAGAGATTACAGTCATTGCAACACTTTAAACTAAAATGAAGTGTGAAAACTATCACTGTATTGCTGCAAAAGCTCCGGCAGCTCCAGCTAATCCTGCTAATGCTGTAACAGGAAGTTCGTTTCCTCCTATAATGTGACCAATCACAGCTCCGGCTGATAAACCACACACAACACCTCCTGTCTTCAGCAATAACTGTTTAACAGCGCTGGGACGCTCATGAGAAAATGAGCGGATTACCTGACTCTTCAACATCAATCTCCAGAGATTCCCTATCAAGACTCCTGTAGTTGATGCTGATCCTCCAGTAAAGAAACCCTTAGTGAACATCCATACATGTGAAGAGTCTTCCTTCCACACCGAAACACCTCCCGTCACCACAGCAAAAAACATAAATACACAGACATATTTCAGCTTTATCTGCTTAAAGAACATATCTTGCTCCCTCTTTCCAGCTTTGTCCTGTTTCTCCTGGTCATATTCTATCCTCACTCGCATCTCTGTCTCTCGTTTGACTCTGTCTAATGTCATTTGACGTTCTCTCACTCTCCTCTCCTCCTCTTCTCTTCTTTTCCTCCTTTGCCCTCCTCTCGGTCTCCTGCATCATTCCTAGTGTGTAACGGGAGTTTCTGTTCGCATTTACCAGTTTGTGGATCTTCACCATGAGTTCAGTCACCTGCTGGCTGTTTGCTGGATCTTTAATGTTAAACTCATGATATCTCTGACCACATCGGCTAATGAAAGCAGATAATTGAGGATTTGCCCTGATCATTTCTCCTAGTGATCTCATGTGTCTCTGATCCACATGAGTGAAGAGCACTAGAGTAAATCTCAGAGCTTCTACACCAAACTTCTGCTCAAACCAATCAATGAAATCCTTCTCATGTTCAGTGAAAGTGCTTAAAGGCAGAATCAGCAGGATGACATGAGCTCCTGGTGAACGTAGAGCTCTCTTCAGCTCCGAGTCTGAATCAAAGTCAGTGTGAGTGGAGAATCTGAAGTCTGGAGTATCGATCACTGTCACGCTTCTGTTATTAACTTTTCCAGTGTGTGTCTTACAGACTCTGGTCACTGATGAAGAGCTCTTTAGTGACTCAAACACTCGATCATTAAAGATGACGTTTCCTGTGGCGCTTTTCCCCGGTTCCGGTTTTACCAATCAACAGCAGCCGACAATCTTCATCTTCATCTCCATCTCTCATCGACACTGGGCTCTGAAACCTCTAAAATACATAAAACCATGCAGCATACAGTCAATTAAAAGACTCATAAATTATTGTCTGCTACAATTAAAAAAAGTATGGGGTGGAAGAGAGAGATGTTAAAATATTTACCTGATAAACCATGCCAAGGTCTCTTTTCACCAATTTCACCAAGAAAATAAGAGTTCAAACTACAAAAAAAATAAAAAAAATAGTTTAGATATCCACAATACAGATCTGCATATGCATGAATAACATTTAGGTAATTGTTTATTTGTGGTTTTAGGTAAGTGAAATTGAAAGAAAGAAAGAAAGAAAGAAAGAAAGAAAGAAAGAAAGAAAGAAAGAAAGAAAGAAAGAAAGAAAGAAAGAACATCAAAAGGAGGCTGACGTTAAAACGTTAAAGAAGTAGGCTATAATTTTGAAGAATATTTTAGTTATTTTCAGTGCTGTGAGATTCACTGTTGAACAGAACTGATAACACACAACTGTTTCAACATTCAATATCGTCTAAGACAGGTTAGTCGTATGATCCTGTAGGGGGGAGCGTAACGCGGGGCTAGTTGTAACACGCTTGTTTAAAGGTGAACTAAGTAACTTTTTTACCTTAACTGAACAGCTTCGGAGTCATTGGAATGGTTACATTACTTATTTCGGGTTGAATGGTGGTCGTTTCGCACCCCCCTGGTGCCCGTGAGCGGAAAAATACGCACTTGCAACTTTGAGCCGGCGGCCACCGCGTCAGGAAGTCTTGTGTGATATCAGGTCTCCGCGATGTAAACAATTGCTTTACGGCCAAAAGAAATCTGCTAAAATGCCGTCATTATTGCGCTCCCTCACGCTGTTTGAACCTGAATGAAGAAGACGTTTTAAAGAATGTCCCATCTGCTTTGATGTCGTTGATCTACTAGCCTCTGGTGTCCGAGAATCGCCTACGAGTTTTTACAACAGTGTTGTCAAATATCTATTCCGAAGCTGTGGGGGAGCTCTAGAGAGAAACCTGCGAGCAAAAAGCGAGAATACAGCGAAGAAATCCCGAAGTTACTGAGCCCTGCTTTAAATACTTCGCACGTGCTTGGATGACATAACTTTGTGTATACTAGTAGCCATGTCAACACTATATAGAAAAAAAAAATCCGCCAAATTTTTTTTTTTTTTTTGGGAGATATCCATAGACATTTATTAAACCATAGCAAAAGTAAATTTCTTACTAAAGTTAATTTTTCAACTCTATTTTTGTGTTTATTTAAAATAAGACAAATCTGATATTATTTTGATCTCCAAGATGTTATTTAACAGTTGAGATAGTTATTTAATGCTTCGCTAACTAGCAGAAGACGCTAGCCGGATTTTAAACCCCAGTTGTGCAGGCGGGCCGGGGCATGTTGTCACACTGTTTTTATTGAGAAAACGTGAGAAAAAGGTGAATAAAGACTGAGAGTCAATGTTCAGAATTGACTAATTATTTTTTTTTTAACTATGTTGTATAGCTGTGTTTTCATGTGTTCGTAGTCAAAACTTAAAAATGAGTTTATATTTAATTATTAAAAATTGCCATTATTTTATATGAAAAAGTTTTTTAATTGTATTTTAGTTAGAAAATATTTTAGTTTGTTTTGTATATTTTTTTTTATTAGATCAGATAACATTTTAAGCTGTCATCATGTTACAATGTGCCCCACACATATTACAATGCACCCCACCTATGGGGCATGTTGTCACATTTCACTTTCGGGGTATATCAAGAAAAAAGTATATACTGTATTAAAAAAACAAAAACACATAATTGTACTAGACATGTGGGAAATTAATGTGGGAAAAAAAAAAAAAAAAAAAAACTCTGAACCATAAGTAGATTTACACAAACTGAGAAAGTCAAAAAGCGTTACTTTGTGCCCAGCTCTCCCCTACACTAACATGGCGATTTTTTTAACGCTTTGAAAAAAACAAAAAAAAAACACGTTCACTTAACCCTCACCAAACCTGGTAGGTTTATGTCTTACCGAGACCTCTAAAGTTGTTTGCTTACACAGCTCATGCTATTGTAAATTTAACATACACATTTCCAGTGCAACATATATATTTGTTAAACAAATACAGATTTATTAAACGTTACACTTACTGCGAATCACACAAGACCGAGGAGGTAAAAAGCCTTCCGTCATCAGTGAACTTCAACAAAATGTCGGAAATATCATTTTACTTTCACTTTAAACGAGTCATGTGACGCTGTTTGTCGCTGCACTCCGTCAGCGCCACACGACTCGCTTGAGATGCGCCTTGCCCGATATATGTGAGTGGACCTGTCCCAAATGGCACACTTCATTTGCACTTTCGGTCTTGGTGCGTGTGCACCGCAGTGGCAACTTCCGCTCAGTGCCGCTGGCAACGCTATACGTCTCCGCTTTGGGATGTGTCTTTTGCGAGTGTTTAATCTATGTTGTTTTCAACACACACAGTATAATCATAAGAGATGCACGCGATTACATTCGGAAATAGACAAGCTTTGTTTCCAAATGCCCCAAGCAAAGATATCCTGTCAATTTTACAAACTTTTATGAACCCAGCCAGTATAATCACAATGAACACATCCAAAAGTGGACACGCGCCGACTACCGCGTGCGCGCGTCTGTTAAGTCGACGAGACCGTAGTGTGTCCCATTTGTCATTTAGATCTCAGAAGGGTGCTCGCGAGCACAGTGGTGATGTGGAACTAATTGAATTTATTTAGTAGCTGTTTGCACATTTACTGTAAATAGGCTATCAAAGATTAAAGTAAATCATGAAGATATTTCCATTTTGGATAAAAAAAAGCAACTTTAAGTTTAATTCACAAATGAGGAGAAGCCATGACATATAATTAGCTAAAACACTTTTATTTAACACACACACATTAACCCATGCAGTTTGGTCTGTTCATGCAATCCAATAAAAAAATATAATAAAATGACATTTACAACAAACCTGTATTATTACAATTTGTTTGTGAAAATAAAAGTGTACTTTGTCTGGTGTACAAGGATATTTGTTGGCACGAATCATCTTCTTTGGAAAAGAATGAAGGTTAGATTAGCTAGACATTATAGGGTTATCACAGACTAGAAAAACTAAGAAATGATCAAGAGATTTTTATTGTTTCAATTGGTGTCAGATGTGAAGGAAGAGAGTTGCGTG
Source organism: Rutilus rutilus (assembly GCF_951802725.1). NCBI lineage: Eukaryota > Metazoa > Chordata > Actinopteri > Cypriniformes > Leuciscidae > Rutilus > Rutilus rutilus. The sequence continues at coordinate 7,520,809 of NC_140222.1, read as the reverse complement.
CAGATATTCCTACTAGTTTGCCTGCTCCTAGCAATGAAACTATGAAATAAAAGCATGTGAGAAACAGACATTTGTGGTACACAACTACAAATCATTTACATTTAAACATTTAGCAGACACTTTTATCCAAAGCGCCTAACAAATGAGGAGAGCAATAGAAAGAATGACCAAATAAATGTGACATTTAAAGTATTGTGCATCGGTTACTTTCACTTTCTGGTGTGGTGCTTTCCTTTGGTTCTTCTCTCTCAGTCTCTTGTCTTTGTTTCTCTACTATCTCTGCTCTGATTCTCTCCTCAGTCTCCTTTACCACTCGCTCAATCTCGTCTTGTCTTTGTTTCTCCTCTTGTTGTTTTCTGTCCTCTTCATCTCTCTGTCTCTGTTCTTCTTCCTCTCGTCTGAATCTCTGAGCATCTTCGTACATCTGATTACTGTAGTGTCCTCCTCCATTCTGCTCGATCATTGTGTCAATCTTCTGCAGTAGATCGTTCACCTGCTCTCTGTTATTCTGATCTCTATTGTTGAACAAGTGATATCTGTCTCCACACTCCTGAACTAGATGTCTTAATTTACAGTTCTCCTCAATGAGTTCCTCAATGGTCTCTCCTTCCATCTGATCTCCATGAGTGAAGAGAATGATGGAGTATTTTACTACTTCTTCACCAAACATCAACTCAATGAGCTGAGGAATCTGCTGCTCATGTTCAGTGTATCTGTCATTTAGACGCAGAACAATGAGAAAAGCGTGCGGTCCAGGACTGGATATAGCAACACTTCTCACTATCTCTATCATAATCTCATGTTTCATCTGTGTGTCGATTAATCCAGGAGTATCAACAACACACACAAATCTGCCTGAAACATTGGCGTGAGCATCTGAACATTCACTAGTTACTGAAATTGTATTAAGTTCAGATCTGAACTCTTTGTGTCCCAGTATTGTGTTCCCAGCTGCACTTTTCCCAACACCAGTTTTCCCCAGAAGAACAATCCGTCTGGATGAGAGACTGTCAGCAGGAACACTTTTTGACACTGCATGAAAAAAAGTAAACAGAACACAGCATCACTTTTGTACTTTGACACATAGACTACTTTACAATTTAATTCTGTAGAATTAAGCAACAACATTATGAAAGAGAAAATTATAATAATATTCATAGAACAATTTACTATGCAACCCTGTTTTTGGGAAGTCTCTCTTATCTTACACGGACATTTTATGTCAAGTCACTAATGGGCTGAAGAGTTGAATCCGGTGTGTTTCATCAAACATACTGATGAAGTAAAGTTAAGTTTATCACGTGAATCACAGCAAAATTCATACTTTTAAGTTATAATACTCCTAACAATAATTTAAAGGATTAAACGTGATCACAGGGTACTTAATTAACACGGCCCGGGTTCTGTTGGTGCCCTAGGCGAAATTTTATTTTTATCCTCCCCCCACAAGTCGACACCTTGCACCCTAAAATCTAACATCTACTGACACCTAACATCTGCTGGTAGATGTCAGGCAGCAAGTTAGCTAGTTAGTTTAATTAGGCTCTTACCTATCAAATGTCAAATAATACTGCATAGTTCTCACTGCATAAATGTAAAAAAAATAATAATAATCAGGATCAAGAGCAGTGAGGGATTTGTATTATTATTATTATTATAATTTATTAATATTAATGGCACAGACAGTAGGCTAGTAGGTTTATTGGCTGCTGTCACTTTAATTTTTGGAGTGGTGCGTCCCACATGTGGATGTTCAGTGACGTCACATAACTGCCAGATTCAAACGGTGGTTTCGCGCGTTGGCTGGCGCTGAGCCAGAGACGGACGCGCTCAGAGCTTGTCATATATCGCAACTATGCAGTGTTTTCAACCACATAATCCTTATTTTAGGTTTCAGACATTTAATACACAATCACTAGTAAAACAATACATTAGGAGTTTGTAAAATGCACGCTGATGTCTATGGAAGTAGCAATAACTATCTATTCAAATATAGTTTGCCGACGTGATTTATTAATATGAGACACACATAGTGGAAGTAATTAAAGTTTACTCTATTCTTCTTCCAGTCTGCTGGCCACTTACTTACATAGCCTATTTGAGGAGAAACTGATGAATTCACGTGCTGTAAATTCGACTGACAGGACTATTTGAAGTAGGCTACGGCACAAACAAACATGGCAGCGCCCACGTTAGCCTATAGGCTACAACCCGAATTACGAAAAATTTGGGACGTTTTTTAAATTTGAATATAATGAAAACAAAAAGACTTTCAAATCACATGAGCCATTATTTTATTCACAATAGAACCTCTTCTACAGTCCTCTCCGAAGGAAAGTGGCGAACACCTCATTACATGGTGCGCTTCGGGGCGCAGCGATCTCCGGCGAGCACATATCTTGGTGTCCACCAGGAAACCTATGGCTCTGGGATACCGGAGGGATAGCGGTCAGACCGAACTGATTACTCAACAAGCAAGCCAGTCTTGAGAGGCTGGTTCCACTAGTAGAATTTTTGGCAGTGTGGAAGTTACTGCCAAATATTCTCATTGGGTCCTGCAAGCTAATGAAAAGGGTTATCAAATACAGTTCGGGTCTCGCCTGCCCAGGTTTATGGGGGTCCTACCCACCATTATGGGCCCCGATCAGGTTCTGGTGGATCTGCTGGGGAAAGGTTTATTTGGCCTATACTTTATTTATTTGGCCAATACTGCGTGCGCGATCACACACACGCACTTAGGGGGGTTCGGGTTGGCATGCACAGCCGAGAAAATGTTGATTTTTATCTGACCTACATTTTTTAGACGTTTGAAGGCCAAAAAAAAAAAAAAGGGTAAGAAATAGTTTTAAAACCATCAGCGGGCAGTAGGTTATTCGTCAATACCTGATGTCCCCATCTCGTCACTCTTTCCTTTTCTCTTAGTCACCTTGTCTTGCTCTGTCTCTTCCCCTCCTAAAGCTCAACTTTGACTGATAGCCTTTTCATTTTCATCTGTGTCAGTGAAGAAAGTAAACATAGGGTCAACTGATATTTAGCCCCTTTTTTTTATTAATCATTAGACAAGTTAAATTACAGAAGGCTATGAACGCTGGATAAATATATATATTTTAATTCATACACAATATTTAGCCTACACATTCATTAGGGCAGACTGGGGACTGTTGACAGGGTCAGTTGTAACATTGTCGGTTTGACAAATCAGAAAAGAGCTGTGGTGATGTCATCAATATCATACACTTGCATCACCTTTTTGAGCTCAAAGGAAAAGTGGCATTTTACTGTGAGCAACACAGTATTTTTATGACAAATTTTATGACAAAAAAAGACAAAACATTTTATGAAAAAAAAAAATTCAGGAAGAAAAGTAAAAAATTGTATCAAGATTAAATTTTGCCTAGCAATCATTGTATTGTAGATACAGTTATTTGACTTGCATAATCTAAAGTAGCTATTTCTATTTTAATTCGATGCTTTGCATTCGTGCTAACTTCAAACCCACACTAAAACAGTTAGCTAAGGTATGGCTGTTAGGGGTGGGGATAGTTGTAACATTTCATTAAAAAGAGTTTTTTTGTTGCACATTTAGGGATTTATGTGGCAAATAGGTTTCCATCATAGTTGATGCGCATGTCTTCCAATAATCAATTCCACTGTGATAAAGGTCTATAACTCACATACTCTGCGATTGTGTTCTACATGTCCAAGTGAGTTATTTGTAGCAGACAAATGTGGCTACCATGTATCAAATTTTGTGAAATATAGCACAAACAACCACTGAGTTACCGATGCTCAAACAAAATGTGTTAGGCTAATTCCTAATCATCGTATGCCTAATATAATTAGGCAAAAACGCGGCTTCATTAATGTTTCTTGTCCTCTCACATTGGCAGTTGCTAATTATTACATTACATGCATTAAGTAAATTATATTGACCTTTTTTAAATTCAAAATGGCGAAATTAGACAAAAGTTTATTCGTTTGGCTGATTATTTATGTTGGTCGTTTAACATTTCTATCCTAAAACAGCTTTCAAATATGAAATGTTATTTTAGCTAGTTACATCTTAACTCGCACTGTCATGACCGTTAACTGGAATTCGTCACAGCAGCCTTTGTAAACATAAAGCCCGCCTACTTTGATTTGATTGGTCATCTGAAATATTTTGACATTGACGAGCGAGCGGTGACAGACCAATGAGGCAGCTCAGGTGAGACGATCTTGGTGCTGTGTGCAATACATTGCAATATTTTTGCTGCACTAAAGCAGTGTTAATAATACTATATTAATATAGTATTTCACAACATTTATTCTACACCACGGAAAGATATAGAGGTCCTCGGTGACTGCTCTTTTCGCCCTATACTCACTATCGTTGGCCTCACAGATTTTGAGGTCATAATAAGTGCATAACGTCAACTGCGCAGAGGGCAATTGATGTTGAAAAGACACCAAATTGATGTCAAACATCGACGTAAAAAAACAGGTAAAATATGCTAATAAGTTGACGTCAAAACTTGACACCAATTTGATATCCAAATACCGATGTCCAACCAAAATAATGACACAGAAGTAATAAAAAGCTGCAAAGTTTGAGACTTCTTGAGTCTGATGCATTATACCGCTCAGTGGTTCTCATATACACTAACACATTCATCTACCGCTCTCCCAACTGAGCTATTTCAGCCATATGAGTATTCAACTCCAACGTTATTGTAATTACATCAAATGTGTTGTAGTTATACTGGTATCACTATAAATTAAAAAAAGTATATGATATACAATACTTTATGTGGGGTTACAGCAAAAATGCTGTTTGTAATGATTTACAGTTCAGTGTTGTTAATCAACAAATCAGTATCGTTTTTAGTAAATGTAATAATCCCTTCACTGCTTCCATTTCAGCGTAAATAAAATTAGAATTGTAATTTTTGTATTAAGTTAAAGTCTCAGTTAAGAAAAAAATGCTATTTAAACTAATCATACATTAAACCAATTCCAGTGTGGGTATTAACTTTCTCTTTTCACCTAATTACACTGAAAGACATTGCCTTTCTAACTGACCCTAAAATGATATGCAGCATCTTGATCAAGTCTTGACTAACTTTTGACGTCAAATTGATATCGAAAACTACCCGGACCACCTCCTGGCTACAGGCATGAAGATAGATAAGAATTATTGAATGGATGGATGGATGGATGGAGGGATGGATGGAGGGAGGGAGGGAGGGATGGGATGGATGGATGGATGGATGGATGGATGGATGGATGGATGGATGGGATGGATGGATGGAGGGATGGGATGGATGGATGGAGGGATGGGATGGGATGGGATGGATGGAGGGATGGATGGGATGGATGGGATGGGATGGATGGAGGGATGGGATGGATGGATGAATGGATGGATGGAGGGAGGGATGGGATGGGATGGGATGAATGGATGGATGGATGGATGGATGGATGGATGGAGGGATGGGATGGGATGGGATGGATGGAGGGATGGGATGGGATGGATGGAGGGATGGGATGGATGGAGGGATGGGATGGATGGATGGATGGATGGATGGATGGAGGGATGGAGGGAGGGAGGGAGGGATGGGATGAATGAATGAATGAATGAATGGATGGATGGATGGATGGATGGGATGGATGGAGGGAGGGATGGATGGATGGATGGATGGAGGGATGGAGGGATGGATGGGTGGATGGAGGGATGGATGGATGGATGGATGGATGGATGGAGGGATGGGATGGAGGGATGGGATGGAGGGAGGGAGGGAGGGAGGGATGGGATGGGATGGGATGGGATGGGATGAATGGATGGATGGATGGATGGATGGATGGATGGATGGATGGATGGGATGGATGGAGGGAGGGAGGTAGGGATGGATGGATGGATGGATGGGATGGATGGAGGGAGGGAGGTAGGGATGGATGGAGGGATGGATGGATGGAGGGATGGATGGATGGGATGGATGGAGGGATGGATGGATGGATGGATGGAGGGATGGATGGAGGGATGGGATGGATGGATGGATGGATGGATGGATGGATGGGATGGATGGATGGATGGAGGGATGGGATAGTATATAGTATAATTCATGTATGTAACTGAGGATAGCAAAATAAAGTAAACTGTGACATTTTATACTCCAAAATTCTTCACACTAAAGGACTACCTCTAAAATTTATAGAAATTTGGGACCAAAAAGTGTTTTTTTCTTTAATTGCTAATGCTCTTTTTACATACAGACTGATCAAAATGAAGCATTGCTTGGTAATTGGTTGATCTAAATTGGTATTATCTAGCCTAATTGTGAAGTTAAATTTAACAGCTGACAGATATTCAACATTAATTTGTGAGACAGTCTAACAGAAGGATGGACAAAACAAGTGAAATACCAGTTTTTACCACTTGCCAAGTTATTACCATTTTCTAAACTATAGCAAATAAACTGTAATAATTTGAGAAATGTTGAAGGTGTCTGATTAAAATTTGGTATAATATTTTAACTATTTTTCAGTGCTGTGAGATTCACTGTTGAACAGAACTGATAACACACATCTCAACATTAAATATCATATAGGTTAGTCGTATGATCCTGTACACTAACATGGCGATTATTATTTTTATTTTTTTTATTTTTTTTACGCTTTGGAGAAACAAAAACATTAACTTAACCCTCACCAAACCTGGTAGGTTTATGTCTTACCGAGACCTCGAAAGTTGTTTGCTTACAAAGCTCATACTATTGTAAATTTAACATACACATTTCCAGAGCAACATATATTTGTTAAACAAATACAGATTTATTAAACGTTACACTTACTGAGAATCACACAAGACCGAGGAGCTAAAATGCCTTCCGTCATCAGTGAGCTTCAACAAAATGTCGGAAATATCATTTTACTTTCACTTTAAACGAGTCATGTGACCGATATAAGCTGAGTCCTCAAGGGCTGCGTCCTCCGGAGATTTGAGCTACATAGCCTATTTAATGGTTTAATTTTTAATAGCACATCCTTTCTGCCACATGAAGAGGCCTGCTGCATCTTTTTCAAGATTAAACAAGAAATGTTTGCAGCCTAATTATTTTTTTAATTATTTATTTTATTTATATTATGCTAATAAAAAAAAAACAAAAAAAAACAATTGACATTGCCAATAAAAAAAAAAAAAAATCTATACAATTCAAGTTTGTACTGTTGGGTTACTTTTGAAACATTTGATAAAATTTAAATTTAAAACGTAAATTAGACAAATTAAACAATTAACATATTGAATTAAATTAACATTTTATTGCAAAGATAAAGGCCAAAATATGTTTGCAGTTACATGTTCACAAGGCCATACTCGGGTATATTTAGCCTAATAAAAAACAAAGAGTAACACAAAAAATCTAGCTTGTATATTGTTGTTACTTTTGACCCACCTGTGTGTTTCTGTCGTCTCAACTGAACTGTTACTGAAAGTAACATGAGCAATCTTAAGTTCAGAGTGAAATTATACTGAAGTCGTATAATTTTCTGAAAAATGGTACTTTCACCCCTGCTCTCCCCTATAATTAAAGGAGAACTCCGGTCAATTTTAACATTGAGCTAATTTTTTTGTACATTTGGAGTGCTGTCAGTACAGAGAACAACGACAAAAATCGGTGTTGCCTACACCGTGTTATCCTCTTTTTAAAATTTTCACCCTGTTGACTTGGCCAACGTGATCTCATGAGAATACGTGTGTATTTTTACGTAAAGTGTAATTCTACCATACGTACATTTACTTACGTTTTATACACACAGAAACGTATAATACTGACGTATTTACAGCACTAAAACGTAAAATATTTACGTATTAACAGCACAAAAACGTAAAATATTTACGTATTAACAGCACAAAAACGTAAATTATTTACGTATGAATAACTCTACCGACGTACATATTTGTACGTACTTATTTATGCATATTAAAATCGTGGCAATTAATGTTAAAATTGACCGGAGTTCTCCTTTAAAAGACCCGTACACTGTAAAAAATTATCGTAATTTTAACGGTAAAAGACTGTAAAAATGCTACAGTGAAAAACTGTTAATTGGTTAACAGAAAGTTTCCGTACTATATACGGTAAATAACTGTGATAGATCTAACAGATCTTTTTGAAAGTGAAAAAACAACTCATTGTATCATTTACAGTGAAAAACCGTAAATTGACATTCCCACAATTCCCTGTGACACTTCACATTTTATGTATTTTTGTTGAAATAACTATGTTTGTTTCTTCATAGTTTTCTTCGTTTTTTCTAATCAGTTATGTACATTAGGGGTTTATGTTACATTTAATGTTGTTAAATTAATGTTTATTGCATTTTTTAAATTTCATGTGTTACCATGATGGTGTTTAATGTTTGTGTGAATGACACTGTGCAGCTTCTATATATATTAGTATTTACTCTCTTGTGGAAGAACTGCTTATGTTGAGCTTTGATTGATCATGTGACTCTCATCACTGCTGTGATTGGTGGTTATCAGTGTAAAAAACAGATATTAATACTTCAATAGGATGGTAAATTAACATTATATCATATTACCGAAATCCAATGTTAAATATACAGTTTTTTTTCCGTAAAAACAACGGGAAGAAAGACCATTTTTTTACAGTATTTTTCCGTTTTTTAACAGGAATTTTCTGGCGCCCCAGCTGCCAGAAAATTACCGTTTTTTTACGTTTTTTTTTTTACAGTGTATGTAAGAAATGTATTTCAATTAATCATAAAATGGCCCTGATATGTCACTAGACATTAAGAAATCATGTTCATTTCAAATACTTATATCACTGACAACAGTAGTCCGGCCAGGATACTGTCATTTAAAAGTGAAGTTGCAGCCCTCAACTGATGTTGATGTTGTCATGTTGTGTTTTGGCCTGATGCTCCACCCTCCACCTAAACAAATCAAGCAAATATGCATTCAATCAATCTGTAAAGGCAGGATCACTGGGTGGGACACAAATGGGAGTAGTAGCCTTAAGGCCTCATTATACTGCTGCGTCGGACGTACGCCGGAGCCTATATGCCGTAGGCAACGTGTTGGTTTTAATTTATTCTTCTGTGTCGTTGTCCGCGTTGACGCGTACCTAGGGAGCGTGTGAAACCCCGAGGGAGGGGTTCTGGCAGACCAATCACAGCGCTTGTGTCCGCGTAGAATTGACGCGTTGTTACATTTTTGGAGAGGTGCACGTCAGGGTACGCCGTAGGGTACGCGCGCTACACACAGCCTACGACGTAGCTACGGCGGCAGTTCGACGCAGAAGTATAAAACAGGCTTAATGGTCTTCAGCCCAGGCTGTATCAAACAAGAAAAACGAGAAACAATGCATAAATTTTTAAGAAAATTTATTGCATCAAAAACACAGGAACTTATGCAATTAACCCTCTATTGCACGCATTATTAATTAGACATTGTAAAAAATGTTTTGCATGTTTTTATTACTTAACATGAGCTAAATAACAGATATATACAAAAAAAATCTAAAAAAAAGTTTAAAGGGGGGTCGTTGGTAAATTGTTGCCATATGGCAACAATATGCAATCGTGGAAAGTACCATAAAATAAAAAAAAAACAAAAAAAACCTAATTTTATTTAAAACAAGACTCAACAAATCCATCTCATACTTAGTGAAATGTTTAAACAAACATTTATACAGTAAAAACATTATATAATTTCAACAGTTATCTGAAATGTCTGGTAATAATAACCAGGAACCTGGAACCTGTCTCACTGAAATACACTATTCATTCGTTTCATTTCATTTAGTCATTTTTTTTGCTGTTTCATTTCATTTAATTCTCTTCATGACTTGTGAAAGTCAGTGAAGCAGAGGAAACCTAAACACTTGGAGCACTTGCTTCTTACAATGCCCTTGCATCCTGGCATTTTGCATCTGCCCTTCTCAGATGCATGCAAGGGCCAGTGGTCTGTGCGGTCTCTGCGGACAGGATCTGGCGGGACAAAGCTTTGGGGCCCTCTTTTATTTTTCCCCACCACAACAGCTTGTGAAGGTCTAATGTTTTTACCTTTTAAAATATAAGCAAAAGTTGTAAACATAGTCTCAGAGTAGTTTCATGCTATGTAAGTCAATGGGACTCCATTAGGTTGAATGCACCAGGACGTTTCCATATTTGCATATAGTTGCCATATGGCAACAAATGTATTTGAGCATATTACAAAAAACTTATAAAATCAAAACTGAATTTAATGTTAAAAAATTAAAGTTTACTTACCCCAGATACTGATTTAATTTTTTTATTTGATGAAAATTTTCCAAAATTCTGAATAAAAGGCTATCTTCAGGAGCCCCAGACAGTGATGTTTGCATGTCAATGTCCATGAGCAAAAAGGACTGGCAAACAGGATATCCTGGTCATGTGACCTCATAAATTGTATTTTCTTAAAAGTTAAAGCCCCCTTTTCACAACTAACTGTAAAAACATAGATTTTATATCACAGCTTTTAAAAAAAATTAAGATAAAGTAATTGTTGCCATATGGCAACGCTATGCAATAGAGGGTTAAGTGCAGTATAATAAACGCTACAAAAATAAAACAAAGAAAAAATAACTAATATTAAACAAAGACTTAGCAAAAGTTAGGATATTTTGCGCTTTTGCTTCCACTATCGTCCTGTCTCACTCTCGCGTCTATGATTACAGTTACAATAAAAAATTTTAATAAAAAATTACATTAATTTAAACGGAAGAAAACTCTGTCTGGGCTCTGCCCTACGGTTTGTGTCGAGCCATTTATTAGTCTGGCTGTTTGATGAGAAAGAGATTAAATGTAGGCTAGTTGCAATAAACTCTGTAATAATCCATAAAACTGTATCAGATGACTATTGTTCTGTTGCGGAGCTAAACTGATGACGGCACGGCTTCTGGAAAGGGGTGTTTTATTCCCGCCCATGTAGACATCGAATATTCAAGCTGTTTATCCATTTTGGTTTTATAGTTTTTCCATTTGGCGGATTAGAACAAAGTGTGATAAAAAAAAAAAAAAAAATGGAGAAAAAAAAAAAACGGCACGAGATTTATTTATGTTCATGAGAAGAATGGAATGATAAATTAGCGGTTTCTTAATTTTTCCGTTTAGAAGTCTAAAATGAGAAAACAAACTTGTTTGTTTTTGTAGGTTTTATGCAAATGACTAAATGATTAATGTTTAGATTACCCAATTCAGATGCTATACATTTTTACATCTTATTAGTATGTAAAAAAACTCTATATATACATGATATATATATATATATATATATATATATATATATATATATATATATATATATATATATATATATATATATATATATAATTATTATTATTTTATTTTTTTACAAGTTAGACTTGATTAATGTTTAGATTACCCAATTCAGATGCTATACATTTTTACATCTTATTAGTATGTAAAAAAACTCTATATATACATGATATATATATATATATATATATATATATATATATATATATATATATATATATAATTATTATTATTTTATTTTTTTACAAGTTAGTTTATTTTTTTTACAAGTTAGACTTGCAATCCATCCCTGTCTATGACCTGGATGGCTTTAGAATGCCACAACAGTACAGAGGATAAGCAGTTTAAAGGATGGATGGATGAATGGAAGTGAATGGTTAAATCAATCATTGTTTCCAGCAGCATTTCTTGCAACCATTTCAACAACAGCAGCTCCAACAGCTCCACTAACAGCAGCTCCACCAACAGCAGCTCCAGCAACAAGAGCTCCAGAAACAGTATTTTTAGCAACAGCTCCACCAATAACAGCTTTAGCAACAACTCTACCAGCAACTCCACCAGCAACTCCACCAACAGCAGCTCCAACTGCTCCAGCAACAGCTCCACCAATAACAACTTTGGCAGCAACTCCACCGGCAACTCCACCAACAGCAATGCCAATTGCAACCGCTGCCAAATAAAAACAGTACCGATGCTTATCAAAAAACTTCTTAAATCCACTGCGTGTGTCTGCCTCCTTTTCCTGTTCAGATCTCTCAGCTTCAATCTCTGTTCTGACTCTCTTCTCTGTTTCATTTCTCGCTCTCTCAATCTCATCTTGTTTTCTCTCCTCTTCATCTCTCTTTCTCTGCTCTTCTTCCTCTTGTTTGAATCTCTGAGCATCTTCAAGCATCTGATTACTGTAGTGTCCTCCTCCATTCTGCTCTATCATTGTGTCAATCTTCTGCAGTAGATCGTTCACCTGCTCTCTGTTATTCTGATCTCTATTGTTGAACAAGTGATATCTGCCTCCACACTCCTGAACTAGATGTCTTAATTTATAGTTCTCCTTAATGAGTTCCTCTATGGTCTCTCCATCTAGCTGATCTCCATTAGTGAAGAGAATGATGGAGTATTTTAGCACTTCTTCACCAAACATCCACTTAATAAGCTGAGGAATCTGCTGCTCATGTTCAGTGAATCTGTCATTTAGACGCAGAACAATGAGAAAAGCGTGCGGTCCAGGACTGGATTTATAAACACTTCTTGCTACCTCTTCAGCTATCTCCTCAGGACTCTTCTTTGTGTCAAAGAATCCAGGAGTATCAACTACAGACACAGATCTGCATGAAACAGTGGCATGCTCCAATGAACATTCACAGGTTACTGAATGCATTCTCATAGCAGATTTAAACTTTTTCTCTCCCAGTATTGTGTTTCCAGCAGCACTCTTCCCAACACCACTTTTACCCAGAAGAACAATCCTTCTGGATGGGAGACTGTCAGCAGGAGTGTCTGGTTCAATGTCTTTGGATATTTTTCTCTTCAGTGAATTCTGCTTCAGTATCTCTGGTACATCTTCTGTATAATATAGAAACAACAACAACAACAACTACAATAAATACCAACTTTTAACACACTCACACTGCAAAGATTTGTGATTAAACAATGTCTAGAATATGTAATATTGGTATACTCACCCAATGTGTCAGAACATGGCTTAAGTATTTTTATAAGCAGGTTTCTAACTTGCCCAGTATTTTCTTTTTCCATGTTGTTGAACACATGACATCTCTTATCATATTTCTGAATGAGTTTCTTTAGTGGTTCATTGTCATCTAGGAATTCTTTTATGGTCATATTTTCTTCCTCTAGTTCATCCCCTTTGGTGAAGAGAATCCAGGTTTTCTTCAGGTGCTTTTCTCCCAAGCGCTTCTCAATCTTCTCCAAAATTTCTTTCTCCTTTTCAGTGAATCTTTCAGCTTTGATGACCAGCAGAAACACACAGGGACCAGATTCACATGTCTGAGGAACATTTTCAAGTGTCTGTTGAATATTCTCTTCATTGATATCTGTGTCATATAATCCTGGTGTGTCATAAACATTGACTGATAGGTATCCAACTGTTCCAGATTCAACAGCAACATCTTTGGAGCTCTTCTTTGAAATGAAAGCTTGTTGTCCCAGTATTGTGTTTCCTGATGAACTTTTCCCAGCTCCCGTTCTTCCAATCAAGACCAAATTCAGACTTTTTGGCATTTGTTCCATTTTCAAGTTGTGGCCTAAAGATGAAAAGTGATGCAAGACAAAAATGCTTAAGTGAAACTCGTATTCCACTGATAAAATATAATATAGTAAGGTAATACTCTGGTCAGTGAATATATTTTGGTAATCAACAGTTATGATAAATCCATATATTCTTCAAAATGTTTGTACTATAGAGGTTTGTTGGGAAGCTAGAGACTGTCTCAGCATCTCTGGCATCAAATGCTCCTCCCAAACTTTGTTAATAAAACATCATGCATTCAATTCTGAGTTTGCTAATTTTGTGTTTTCATATTTACATGAATTCTTGATTCTTGACCAAAGGAACCAATTTACATTGAAAGCACTTAAACTCGAACTAAAACTATTTTTCACACATTTACCCAAAACTTTGCTTGGGTTTAGTTATATTATTAGTCAAGTTTCAGAGCGAGAAAATACATGAAAACACAATATCTCGTTTACATAATGATGACCCTCATTCCCTAAAGGAGGGAATGGAGACATGTGTGGAAAGGACAGTTTGGGGTTGCCCTTGAGAGCACCAATCACCTTTGAGTTGTTCAAAAAAGGCCAATGAAATGCAACGAAATTGGCAAGCAGAATTTGCATGCTCAGGCCCCACCCCCATACCGGTATAATAGGTTTTGCTGCAGTATAATTGGGCATTGCTCAGATAGTTCTGTTCTGAGGAGTCAAGATAGCGACTTAACCCCATCAGAGGCAGTTCCCAGGTGTAATACACTCCCTCACAACCTTCCAACGCCCAGGACAGTAATCTTAGTATAACACAAGATTACCGGTTGCACTTTTCCAATATATACAGGTAGCAACCTGGTTGGTAGCGTTGGGAAGCATTCTTGTGGGGATGCTACGAAGACCACTCTTCCCCAGAGGGGATGCAAAGTGTGGAAAAATATCCTATAGACTTACCTAAGTTAGTACAACATAGGAAAAAGTCCCTGTGAAGTACTCCACCGAAGAGGGGAGAGACCAACCACAGTGACTGAATGGAGCTATAGGGGTCATGACATATGGAGCACTGACCCAATACAAAGGCTTGCATAAGGAATTCACACAAATAATGGTGACGAGTGACGAGTTTCTCTGCAAAACGTATCTACCAAAATTGCTAAAATTTAAGGAAAAATAATCCAATGTTCACAAAGGAAACTTACCTTGGATCTAAAGATCGCACATTATCACCTCAGCAAGGGGAAGGGTGCAAATGCAAGCTCTAGATCCCTAAAGGGAGTATAGTGGGGACTTAAGGCACATAGCCGGACCGGGGTCTCAGGATAATGTGAGAGTCTACCGGACCAAACCTCATGAACAGAGAGGGCCTGAAGGTCCCCGAGCCTCTTAATGGAAGTGAGCGCAGTCCAGAGGGCCATCTTCAAACTGAGGGCACTGAACTCGACTCTTGCACTCTTACAGGGGTTTTTGGTATAGCTTGGGGACGAGCTGGCAGTGCCACCTGCCTGCGAGAGGGCCTCTGCTGTTGTTGAGGCCAGACGTTGTTATTGTGGCCATACATTGTGTAGTCGCTGCCTCAAGATCAACAGTTTGAGAGTAAATAAATAATGACATAATTTTTATTTCTGGGCAAACTATCCCTTTAAGACTGAGATAAATATATATTAGTACTGTCATGGTTAAAAAAAACCCCCTAATTATTCACAATTGTTTTTTACTGATTATTTTGTTTATTCCTCACACAGGTGTATTCATATTTTCTGTATTTTAAAAAATGCAAGAAAAATCTGTAAAATATGGTAAAACAACCTGTATTGTAAAGTGTTACCTTGTAAAGAAAAGCCCACTATAAAAAAGTGTTTTTACAGTGTGATTTACTTTACAAAAGGTAACACTTTACAATACGGGTGCATAAATGTGCATTCTCAAGCTTAACTAGTGTACAGATAATTAATATATTATATAGTTAATATACATGAGTTAATGTAGACTCATGAAGAAATTCTTCATTCATAATTACCGCATCTGCAAATAATAAAGTCTGATCAAGTCAAGTCACCTATTTCTATAGCACTTTATACAATACAGATTATTTCAAAGCACAAGGATAAAGGTTAAAAAAAAAGAGTGACAAATTCAAATTATTTCAGACATGAAGCAGCACTGAACAGACAATAGATTGTTCAGCTGAGGTCAGTTCAGTATTGATTCAGTTCCATTAAAAAAAAAAAGTCAAAATATAATCAATTATGAAATTAGTATTAATTTATAAAGCAGCTGGACAAAACAGTGATGTCATCAGCTCAGTTGAGCTCTTACCCAATAGTGTCAGTACAGTCAAGTTAAAAATTTTGCTGAATATTAAGTGTCCCCAACTAAGCAAGCCAGAGCAGAGCCAGAGCCAGTAGTAAGTTGACAAAAAAAATAAAAAAAATAATAATTATAATTATAATATCGGGAAAAAGCAGGCTCGGTCGGGGTAATGGATTAATAGATTAAGACATACGAATTTCTATTACTTACATCATATTCTCACAACATCTAGTATTAATTAATTAGTTATAGGCTATTTAGCACACTATTTTAGGCTCCCTAAAATCAGATAAACTAATTTATTTGCAGATGCGGCAATCATTAATGGATGGTTTATTTATTAACGAGTCATAGGCTATATGCCCACATTTAACACAAGATTATCTGTGCGTTATAAGCGTCAATATGTAAAGTAAAAAAAAAAGGGCAAAAAGCATAAAACGTTCGTTACTCAAGAAGGTGTCAGCTATAGAAAAGCAGTAGCCTAGTGTAATTGTATACAAATCAAACAAAGTGATGATGTATGTAGATTAGCTAAATGAACGCAACAGTGAATAAAATCGAATGTACAAAGAAGTCCGCGGTCGAAATGCATAGTTGGAAGCGTCAGGGAAATTGTCATATTTTCTCATCTTTCTAATTTCACTTTAAAATTTACACAATCAGGTTTAAAACAAATATAATATTTTTTAATTGATTTCAGTCCTTGAAAATAAGTGGTTACTTTAAGTAAAATAAACGTAAGTTGACACTTTGACGACATATTGGCGTATTTATTAAACAACAACAACAACAACAAAAAAAAAAAAAAAAAAAAAGTAGCCGGCTACTTAAACGGCAGCCTCGCGCTTGCAAACCTAATACACCTCAAATTAATCAGCTGTAAGTTGTAAATTGATTAAACAGCAATCTACCTAACATCAATAATTAGAGTCTGGGATAATAATTCAGACTTCATCCAATCTTACCTTTTAGCTGAGATAGGTATGAATTTTTCGATCTGAAATCGAGCTTCGCACTGCCTGTCTGTCGGTGCTGAAAGATGAAAGTAAGGCTATAGGCTACTTTCGCTTTTGTGACTGCCGAAGGGTGGAGCGCTGCAGATTCAAAATAGAGTAGCCTAAAGATATTAACTACACTAGAACGCATAGCCTATGTTTGGGGACACCAAAGTATATTAAGTTTATGGAGCAACATGTTCATTTAGGCACACGTCGTTTTAGTAGACCTACTTAATACAGAACAAAATAACCTAAAACAATTAGCCTACGTCTTAATTTTCTGAAATTAGACTACATTTTTCCAAAATTAAATACAAATTTGAAGGTAGGTATTTAAAACAGCGTTGCATTAAACTTACCTTATTAAGAAGCAATAATAGCCATTTCACCCAAAAACAATACTTCTGTCATAATTTACTCTCCCTCATGTCTTTTAAAACCTTTACAAACGTCCTCCTTCTGTGAGACACAAAATTATATATAGGTGCTTGGGTGAATAAATGATGGAAGAATTTAAGTGTTGAAGTGTGAACTGTTTTGGCGGTACCCGGGGCACTAAAGCTGCTGTAAAACATTTGAATTGTATAAATCGTTAGAAACAAAGGTAACTGTATAAAGCCTTATTTATAAGATGTATTTTGTTTATAATTTGTTTTAAACCCTTAATTGTTTTAAATAAAAGGGGTTGCAAAGTCTCTCTCTCTCTCTCTCTCTCTCTCTCTCTCTCTCTCTCTCTCTCTCTCTCTCTCTCTCTCTCTCTCATCACGTGACATAATGTATAAACAATAGGCTTGTTCGACTTGAACCGGCGCTGCACAGACCGATCGGTGAATGATATCAAAGTACCGCGAGAGCGAATAGAAAGTAGACGGCTCCTTATGCTTTTGAATTGCTCTCGCGGTAGGCTACTTTGATGTCATAAACCGATCGGTCTGTGCAGCGCCGGTTCAAGTCGAACAAGCCTAATATCTTTGTTCCATGAAATGACGTGACATAGCAGAAACGGTATTTATGCACATACACACGGCAGACCGCATGCCTGTTTCATAAAAGACGGTAAGAAAAGCGGGGGTTAAACTCCAACACCTATCTCGAATGAACACATAAGTTGCGGTTAAAAACTGGTTTCATGAAAGGTAGGCCTAATTGAAGTTCACGACGCAATCCCACTAATTTGATCCAGGTTTATTCTCAGTGCAAAACTTAAATTTTACAGGTAGCCTATATTCTCCATCTGTAAATGTTTGAAAGAATGCATTCTGACTAGCTTGGAATTATTGGGGAAAAAAAATATTATGTCTTTTTAAGAAATATATAGGCTATATATATATTATATATATATATATATATATATATATATATATATATATATATATATATATATATTATTTTTTTTATTTATTTTTTTATTAAAAAATATATAAGTGCAAAAATACTTCAAAGCAACTGCAACACGGTCTGACCAAGGTAACGTTAGCCAGATACTTATTTGTTTTAAATTATTTATGTATTTCTTTAAATAGCATACCTTGTGCTATAGTTCTGTTAATAAAGCCAAGCTAAAAGCAACAACACACAGCCTCTAAAAAAATGCCCTTTTTTAATGTAGCCTATTTTATACAAATTTATTATCACATTTGAATCCCAATAGCATTGTTTTTGCATCACTTATGATAGTAAAACCAACTGAAAGCAGTTATTTTAGGACTTATAATAGATCACACTATTGTGATATCAAATATGTAACATTTACTGTGTTTTTACCTGGTCGATTGTGTGTGTGTGTGTGTGTGTGTGTGTGTGTGTGTTTGTTTCAAGGCTATATCTGCACAGTTTATCGCCTTTTTTCAAGAGTAGCTTTAAAGATGGAACAATTGAGCGTTTTTCCTCTTCGTTTTGTACTTTGTAGACGATCCCTATATTTTACATTACAAAATGTAGGTTTCTATACAGCAAATCGGATTAAAACACATAACTACATTGTGTGTTCTCTTCAACATTGTAAAACAGTTCGAACACAACCTGATTTTTGTTCTAAATGCTGAATCGCTATTGATCTATTAAAGTGTTTCGAAGCTGAATCTCTGGCAATGTCCAACGTCAAACCAACTTTATGTCCCAGAGGACTTAGTTTGAAGGCTGCATATCATCGAGTCGGTCTCATTCAAGAAAAGTAACTGTAATAACATTTAGTTATTCCTCGTTAGGTGTAAAATGCTGTCATTTCTTTATTAGCCTACTTTGTAATCTAACTGTTCTTTATTTATTTTTATTTATTTAAATTTTTTTTTTAATGAGGCCGATTCGACGCGACCTCCGCAGGACGCAGCCCTTGAGGACTCAGCTTATATCGGTCACATGACTCCGTTTAAAGTGAAAGTAAAATGATATTTCCGACATTTTGTTGACGGAAGGCTTTTTACCTCCTCGGTCTTGTGTGATTCTCAGTAAGTGTAACGTTTAATAAATCTGTATTTGTATATATCTAACAAATGTTTCACTGGCTATATGCATTTAACAATGGCATGAGCTATGTATGTAAGCAATAATCTTTAGAGGTCTCGGTAAGACATAAACAAACCTACCAGGTTTGGTGAGGGTTAAGTGAATGTTTTTGTCTCTCCAATCGTTCAAAAAAATCGCCATGTTACAGGAACATACTGGTTACCAACCTACTTTATGTTCAACATAAGAAATAAACTACAGGTTTTTGAAACAACACGTGAATGAGTAAATAATGACAGAATGTTCTTTTTTCTTTTTTTTAACTAAAAGGCTCACAGAAAAAAAGTCACATTTTTAACCTATTTTCAGTAAAATTAAAAGTCATTTTTATTTGGTCATGTACTGTACCACTGCAATCTCTACACATGAACTAAAACGATTTAAAGTTCATTTATTTATTTGAAAAGTAATCTTGTATTGTCGTCTGATAATGAGCAGTGATGACATAACACACTTTTAATATCTAGGCACTTTTCTGCATCTGTAAACTTGACATGCTATATAACACAAAACAAAACAAAAAAATCTGCTGTATAGTCTTACAGATGGGCCTAACACAAATCAATTTAGGAAACGTAATCTGTAATATTATCATGCTTGCTCAATTTATAAAAGCAAACCTAAACCATTTATTTTACGTGTTATTTTGTAGCCTACATCTGTTCTCTGATTGCGGACTCTTTGCAAAGTTTGCAAAAGATATATAGTCATGATTGTTTCTTATATTCACGATTAACAATTTTCTTTTCTTTTTACAGTACATTACTGGCAGGACGGATGCCAGAAAGTTTCTGTATTTCAATTTACAGTAATTGTACTGTAATTCAATTTACAGTACACAGTAAATCTACAAATCACAGATCAGTACTGTAAATCTATAAAACCATATTTGATTTTATTGTATTTTGTAATTTGACCTGCTTCTGCTGTAATTTGTTATATGGTATTGTACTGTAATATATTGATACATTACTGCTAAATATTACTATAATTTTCATAATAATTACTAATGGTGATGTTATAATTATATAATATATGTAGTTATTACAGTAACTTTATTACAGTAGGTAGTAATATTATAATGCTACTGTACTTCAGAATAACATTGCAAATCAAAAGACAATCCAAACAATGTTCTTGTCAATCATTAAACTTGGCTGGGATGATCTTGAAAGGTACAGATACTGGAACCTGGTGATGACCGGACTCCTCACTGATGACCAAAACGGAAAAAAGACATGACACACAAAGACACGTATGATAAAAACCTGTGTAAGCCCATCTGTCGGTCCAATGGAGGTTTTCCGATAGGACGGGTGAAGGTCTCTGCGCGTTACTGTCTTTCCGCGTGGCAAAGTAATTTAATTCCATTTAAGCTTTTATCTGACTCCATTTATATCTGACTCCATTTTATCACAACCTCGAATTTAGGTTAGATTGCCAATTGGTTATTGGTCAATTATATAATAGTTTAGCAATACATTTGATTGTTCAATTTAACTCTTTAATTATATTTTACCCAGTTCATATTAGGAAGCTATGTTGCTCAGAGGTCCTCACGTCTTTAACGTTTAACGTGGGTCTCACGATCACAAGCTCGCCAG